>NC_135497.1:397088828-397388828 GCF_052857255.1 Amblyomma americanum | reverse complement strand
GAGAGACACAGTGCACTAGACGAGGAGAAAAAGCCCATTGTATTCGAAATAAACATGAGCAGGGTGTGTTTCTGGGCGAGTAGGTTTGATATTCTCAACACTGAAGCGTTGCAGACGACGGAGGAAAGGAGGAGGACAGACACAGAGGGCTGGACGAAGAGATAGGGCTAATTGTACTGGAAATAAACAAGGACAGGGTGTGTTGCTGGGCGAGTAGGTTTAATATTCTGAACACTGAAGCGCTTGCAGACGACGGACGAAGAGAGGACGAGAGACACAGTGCGCTAGACGAGGAGAAATGACTCATTGTACTGGAAATAAAGTTGGGCAGGGTGTGTTTCTGGGCTTGTAGGCTTGATATTCTGAACACTGAATCGCTTGCAAACGATGAACAAAGGGAAGACGAGAGACACAGTCCACTAGACGAGGAGAAAGGGCTCATTGTACTGGAAATAAACTTGAGCAGGGTGTGTCTCTTGGCGGGTAATTTTGATATTACGAACACTGCTGCGCTTGCAGACGACGGACGAAGGGAGGAGGAGAGACAGAGTGCTCTAAACCAGGAGAAAGAGCTCATTGTACTGGAGATAGACTTGGGAAGGGTGTGTTTCTGGGCGAGTAGGTTTCATATTTTGAACACTGAGGTGCTTGCAGACGACGGACAAAGGGAGGACGAGAGACACAGTGCGCTAGACGACCAGAAAAGGCTCATTTTACTGGATATAAACTTGCGCAGGGTGTCCTAATGAGCGAGAAGGTTTGATATTCTGAACACTGAAGCGCTTGCAGACGACGGACGAAGGGAGGACGAGAGGCACAGTGCGCTAGACGAGGAAAAAGGGCTCATTGTACTGGAAATATCTTGGGCAGGGTGCGTTTCTGGGCGAGTAGGTTTGATATTCTGAACCCTGAATCGCTTGCAGACGACGGACAAAGGGAGGACGAGAGACAGAGTGCGCTAGACGAGGAGAATGGGCTCATTGTACTGGAAAAAACATGGGCAGGGTGTGTTTCTGGGCGAGTAGGTTTGATACTGTGAACACTGAATCGCTTGCAGACGATGGACAAAGGGAGGACGAGAGACACAGTGCGCTAGATGAGGAGAAAGGGCTCATTGTATTGGAAATAAACTTGAGCAGGGTGTGTTTCTGGGCGTGTAGGTTTGATATTCTGAACACTGAAGCGCTTGCAGACGACGGACGAAAGGAGGAGGAGTGACACAGTGCGCTATATGAAGAGAAAGGGCTCATTGCACTGGAAATAAACTTTGGCAGGGTGTGTTTCTGGGCGAGTAGGTTTGATATTCTGAACACTGAAGCGCTTGCAGACGACAGACGAAGGGAGGACGACAGACACAGTGCGCTATACGAGGAGAAATAGCTCATTGTACTGGAAATATTCTTGTGCGGGGTGTGTTGCTGTGCGAGCAGGTTTGATATTCTGAACACTGACGCGCTTGCAGAAGACGGACGAAGGGAGGACGAGAGACAGTGTGCTAGACGAGGAGAAAGGGCTCATTGTACTGGAAAAAATACTTGGGCAGGGTGTGTTTCTGGGCGAGTAGGTTTGATATTCTGAACACTGAATCGCTTGCAGACGACGGACAAAGGGAGGACGAGAGACAAGTGCACTAGACGAGGAGAAAAAGCTGATTGTGTTGGAAATAAACATGGGCAGGGTGTGTTTCTGGGCGAGTAGGTTTGATATTCTGAACACTGAAGCGCTTGCAGACGACGGACAAAAGGAGGAGTGACATAGTGCGCTAGACGAATAGAAAGGGCTCATTGTACTGGAAATAAACTTGAGCAGGGTGTGTTTATGGGCGAGTAGTTTTGATATTCTGAAGACTGAAGCACTTGCAGACGACGGACGAAGGGAGGACGAGAGACACAGTGCACTAGACGAGGATAAAAAGCCCATTGTATTCGAAATAAACATGAGCAGGGTGTGTTTCTGGGCGAGTAGGTTTGATATTCTTAACACTGAAGCGTTGCAGACGACGGAGGAAAGGAGGAGGAGAGACACAGAGGGCTGGACGAAGAGATAGAGCTAATTGTACTGAAAATAAACTTGAGCAGGGTGTGTTTATGTGCGAGTAGTTTTGATATTCTGAACACTGAAGCGCTTGCAGACGACGGACGAAGGGAGGACGAGAGACACAGTGCGCTAGACGAGGAGAAAGGACTCATTGTACTGGAAAAAAACTTGGACAGGGTGTGTTTCTGGGCTTGTAAGCTTAATGTTCTGAACAATGAATCGCTTGCAGACGATGGACAAAGGGAAAACGAGAGACACAGTCCACTAGACGAGGAGAAAGGGCTCATTGTACTGGAAATAAACTTGAGCAGGGTGTGTCTCTTGGCCGGTAGTTTTGATATTCTGAACACTGCTGCGCTTGCAGACGACGGACGAAGGGAGGAGGAGAGACACAGTGCTCTAACCGAGGAGAAAGAGCTCATTGTACTGGATATAAACTTGCGCAGGGTGTCTTAATGGGCGAGAAGGTTTGCTATTCTGAACATTGAAGCGCTTGCAGACGACGGACGAAGGGAGGACGAGAGGCACAGTGCGCTAGACGAGGAGAAAGGACTCATTGTACTGAAAATATCTTGGGCAGGGTGCGTTTCTGGGCGAGTAGGTTTGATATTCTGAACCCTGAATCGCTTGCAGACGACGGACAAAGGGAGGACGAGAGACACAGTGCGCTAGACGAAGTGAAAGGGCTCATTGTACTGGAAATAAACATGAGCAGGGTGTGTTGCTGGGTCAGTAGGCTTCATATTCTGAACACTGAGGTGCTTGCAGACGACGGACAAAGGGAGAACGGGAGACACAGTGCGCTAGACGATGAGAAAGGGCTCATTGTACTGGATATAAACTTGCGCAGGGTGTGTTGCTGGGCGAGCAGGTTTGATATTCTGAACACTGAAGCGCGTGCAGACGACGGACGAAGGGAGGACGAGAGACAGTGCGCTAGACTAGGAGAAAGAGCTCATTGTACTGGAAAAATCTTTGGCAGGGTGTGTTTCTGGCCGAGTAGGTTTGATATTCTGAACACTGAATCGCTTGCAGACGACGGACGAAGGGAGGACGAGAGACAGTGCACTAGACGAGGAGAAAAAGCCCATTGTATTCGAAATAAACATGAGCAGGGTGTGTTTCTGGGCGAGTAGGTTTGATATTCTGAACTCTGAAGCGCTTGCAGACGACGGACGAGAGACACAGTGCGCTCGACGAGGAGAAAGGGCTCATTGTAATGGAAAAAACTTGGGCAGGGTGTGTTTCTGGGCTTGAAGGCTTGATATTCTGAACACTGAATCGCTTCAGAGGGTGGACAAAGGGAAGACGAGAGACACAGTCCACTAGACGAGGAGAAAGGGGTATTTTGGCGGGTAGTTTTGATATTCTGAACACTGAAGCGCTTGCAGACGACGGACGAAGGGAGGAAGAGAGACACAGTGCTCTAAACGAGGAGTAAGGGCTCATTGTACTGGAAATAGTCTTGGGCAGGGTGTGTTTCTGGGCGAGTAGGTTTCATATTTTGAACACTGAGGTGCTTGCAGACGACGGACGAAGGGAGGACGAGAGACAGAGTGCGCTAGACGGCGAGAAAGGGCTCATTGCACTGGATATAAACTTGCGCAGGGTGTCTTAATGGGCGAGAAGGTTTGATATTCTGAACAATGAAGCGCTTGCAGACGACGGACGAAGGGAGGACGAGAGAAAGAGTGCGCTAGACGAGGAGAAAGGGCTCACTGTACTGAAAAAACATGAGCAGAGTGTGTTTCTGGGCGAGTAGGTTTGATACTGTGAACACTGAATCGCTTGCAGACGATGGACAAAGGGAGGACGAGAGACACAGTGCGCTTGATGAGGAGAGAGGGCTCGTTGTACTGGAAATAAACTTGAGCAGGGTGTGTTTCTGCGCGAGTAGTTTTAATGTTCTGAACACTGAAGCGCTTGCAGACGACGGACGAAGGGAGGACGAGAGACACAGTGCACTAGACGAGGAGAAAAAGCTTATTGTATTTGAAGTAAACTTTGGCAGGATGTGTTTCTGGGCGAGTAGGTTTAGGTTCTGAACACTGAAGCGCTTGCAGACGAAGGACGAAAGGAGGAGGAGAGACACAGTGCGCTAGACGAAGAGACAGGGCTCATTGTACTGGAAATAAACTTTGGCAGGGTGTGTTTCTGGGCGAGTAGGTTTGATATTCTAAACACTAAAGCGCTTGCAGACGACGGATGAAGGGAGGAGGAGAGACACATTGCTCTAGACAAGAAAGGACTCATTGTACTTAAAATAAACTTTGGTAGGGTGTGTTTCTGGGCGAGTAGGTTTGATATTCTGAACACTGAAGCGCTTGCTGGCGACGGACGAAGGGAGGACGAGAGACACAGTGCACTAGACGAGGAGAAAAAGCTCATTGTGTTGGAAATAAACATGGGCAGGGTGTGTTTCTGGGCGTGTAGGTTTGATATTCTGAACACTGAAGCGCTTGCAGACGACGGACGAAAGGAGGAGGAGTGACACAGTGCGCTATATGAAGAGAAAGGGCTCATTGTACTGGAAATAAACTTTGGCAGGGTGTGTTTCTGGGCGAGTAGGTTTGATATTCTGAACACTGAAGCGCTTGCAGACGACAGACGAAGGGAGGACGAGAGACACAGTGCGCTAGACGAAGTGTAAGGGCTCATTGTACTGGAAATAAACATGAGCAGGGTGTGTTTCTGGGCGAGTAGGCTTCACATTCTGAACACTGAGGTGCTTGCAGACGACGGACGAAGGGAGAACGGGAGACACAGTGCGCTTAATGAGGAGAAAGGGCTCATTGTACTGGAAATAAACTTGAGCAGGGTGTGTTTCTGCGCGAGTAATTTTAATGTTCTGAACACTGAAGCGCTTGCAGACGACCGACGAAGGGAGGACGAGACACAGTGCACTAGACGAGGAGAAAAAGCTTATTGTATTGGAAATAAACTTTGGCAGGGTGTGTTTCTGGGCGAGTAGGTTTAGGTTCTGAACACTGAAGCGCTTGCAGACGAAGGGCGAAAGGAGGAGGGGAGACACAATGCGCTAGACGAAGAGAAAGGGCTCATTGTACTTGAAATAAACAAGGACAGGGTGCGTTGCTGGGCGAGTAGGTTTGATATTCTGAACACTGAATCGCTTGCAGACGACGGACGAAGGAAGGACGAGAGACACAGTGCGCTAGACGAGGAGAAAGGGCTCATTGTACTGGAAATAAACTAACAGGGTGTGTTTCTGGGCTAGTAGTTTTGATATTCTGAATACTGAAGCGCTTGCAGACGACGGACGAAGGGAGGACGAGAGACAGAGTGCACTAGACGAGGAGAAAAACTCAGTGTATTAGAAATAAACATAGGCAGGGTGTGTTTCTTGGCGAGTAGGTTTGATATTCTGAACACTGAAGCGCTTGCAGATGACGGACGAAGGGAGGAGGAGAGACACATTGCTCTAGACAAGAAAGGACTCATTGTACTTAAAATAAACTTTGGTAGGATGTGTTTCTGGGCGAGTAGGTTTGATATTCTGAACACTGAAGCGCTTGCAGGCGACGGACGAAGGGAGGACGAGAGACACAGTGCTCTAGACGAGGAGAAAAAGCTCATTGTGTTGGAAATAGACATGGGCAGTGTCTGTTTCTGGGCGTGTACGTTTGATATTCTGAACACTGAAGCGCTTGCAGACGACAGACGAAGGGAGGACGAGAGACACAGTGCGCTATACGAGGAGAAAGGGCTCATTGTACTGGAAATATTCTTGTGCGGGGTGTGTTGCTGTGCGAGCAGGTTTGATATTCTGAACACTGACGCGCTTGCAGAAGACGGACGAAGGGAGGACGAGAGACAGTGTGCTAGACGAGGAGATAGGGCTCATTGTACTGGAAAAAATACTTGGGCAGGGTGTGTTTCTGGGCGAGTAGGTTTGATATCCTGAACACTGAATCGCTTGCAGACGACGGACAAAGGGAGGACGAGAGACACAGTGCACTAGACGAGGAGAAAAAGCTCATTGTGTTGGAAATAAACATGGGCAGGGTGTGTTTCTGGGCGAGTAGGTTTGATATTCTGAACACTGAAGCGCTTGCAGACGACGGACAAAATGAGGAGTGACATAGTGCGCTAGACGAAGAGAAAGGGCTTATTGTACTGGAAATAAACTTGAGCAGGGTGTGTTTATGTGCGAGTAGTTTTCATATTCTGAACACTGAAGCGCTTGCAGACGACGGACGAAGGGAGGACGAGAGACACAGTGCACTAGACGAGGAGAAAAAGCCCATTGTATTCGAAATAAACATGAGCAGGGTGTGTTGCTGCGCGAGTAGGTTAAATATTCTGAACACTGAAGCGCTTGCAGACGATGGACGAAGGGAGGACGAGAGACACAGTGCTCTAGACGAGGAGAAAGGACTCATTGTACTGGAAATAAACTTGTGCAGGGTATGTTGCTGGGCTTGCAGGTTTGATATTCTGAACACTGAAGGGCTTGAAGACGATGGACGAGAGACACAGTGCGCTCGACGAGGAGAAAGGGCTCATTGTACTGGAAAAAAACTTGGGCAGGGTGTGTTTCTGGGCTTGTAGGCTTGATATTCTGAACACTGAATCGCTTGCAGACGATGGACAAAGGGAAGACGAGAGACACAGTCCACTAGACGAGGAGAAAGGGCTCATTGTACTGGAAATAAACTTGAGCAGGGTGTGTCTCTTGGCGGGTAGTTTTGAAATTCTGAACACTGCTGCGCTTGCAGACGACGGACGAAGAGAGGAGAAGAGACACAGTGCTCTAAACGAGGAGAAAGAGCTCATTGTACTGGAGATAGACTTGGGCAGGGTGTGTTTCTGGGCGAGTAGGTTTCATATTTTGAACACTGATGTGCTTGCAGACGACGGACGAAGGGAGGACGAGAGACACAGTGCGCTAGACGACGAGAAAGGGCTCATTTTACTGGATATAAACTTGCGCAGGGTGTCTTAATGGGCGAGAAGGTTTGATATTCTGAACACTGAAGCGCTTGCAGACGACGGACGAAGGGAGGACTAGAGGCACAGTGCGCTAGACGAGGAGAAAGGACTCATTCTACTGGAAATATCTTGGGCAGGGTGCGTTTCTGGGCGAGTAGGTTTGATATTCTGAACCCTGAATCGCTTGCAGACGATGGACAAAGGGAGGACGAGAGACACAGTGCGCTAGACGAAGTGAAAGGGCTCATTGTACTGGAAATAAACATGAGCAGGGTGTGTTTCTGGGCGAGTAGGCTTCATATTCTGAACACTGAGGTGCTTGCAGACGACGGACGAAGGGAGAACGGGAGACACAGTGCGCTTAATGAGGAGAAAGGGCTCATTGTACTGGAAATAAACTTGAGCAGGGTGTGTTTCTGCGCGAGTAGTTTTAATGTTCTGAACACTGAAGCGCTTGCAGACGACGGACGAAGGGAGGACGAGACACAGTGCACTAGACGAGGAGAAAAAGCTTATTGTATTGGAAATAAACTTTGGCAGGGTGTGTTTCTGGGCGAGTAGGTTTAGGTTCTGAACACTGAAGCGCTTGCAGACGAAGGGTGAAAGGAGGAGGAGAGACACAATGCGCTAGACGAAGAGAAAGGGCTCATTGTACTTGAAATAAACAAGGACAGGGTGCGTTGCTGGGCGAGTAGGTTTGATATTCTGAACACTGAATCGCTTGCAGACGACGGACGAAGGAAGGACGAGAGACACAGTGCGCTAGACGAGGAGAAAGGGCTCATTGTACTGGAAATAAACTTTAACAGGGTGTGATTCTGGGCTAGTAGTTTTGATATTCTGAATACTGAAGCGCTTGCAGACGACGGACGAAGGGAGGACGAGAGACAGAGTGCACTAGACGAGGAGAAAAACTCAGTGTATTAGAAATAAACATAGGCAGGGTGTGTTTCTTGGCGAGTAGGTTTGATATTCTGAACACTGAAGCGCTTGCAGATGACGGACGAAGGGAGGAGTAGAGACACATTGCTCTAGACAAGAAAGGACTCATTGTACTTAAAATGAACTTTGGTAGGATGTGTTTCTGGGCGAGTAGGTTTGATATTCTGAACACTGAAGCGCTTGCAGGCGACGGACGAAGGGAGGACGAGAGACACAGTGCTCTAGACGAGGAGAAAAAGCTCATTGTGTTGGAAATAGACATGGGCAGTGTCTGTTTCTGGGCGTGTACGTTTGATATTCTGAACACTGAAGCGCTTGCAGACGACAGACGAAGGGAGGACGAGAGACACAGTGCGCTATACGAGGAGATAGGGCTCATTGTACTGGAAAAAATACTTGGGCAGGGTGTGTTTCTGGGCGAGCAGGTTTGATATTCTGAACACTGACGCGCTTGCAGAAGACGGACGAAGGGAGGACGAGAGACAGTGTGCTAGACGAGGAGATAGGGCTCATTGTACTGGAAAAAATACTTGGGCAGGGTGTGTTTCTGGGCGAGTAGGTTTGATATTCTGAACACTGAATCGCTTGCATACGACGGACAAAGGGAGGACGAGAGACACAGTGCACTAGACGAGGAGAAAAAGCTCATTGTGTTGGAAATAAACATGGGCAGGGTGTGTTTCTGGGCGAGTAGGTTTGATATTCTGAACACTGAAGCGCTTGCACACGACGGACAAAATGAGGAGTGACATAGTGCGCTAGACGAAGAGAAAGGGCTCATTGTACTGGAAATAAACTTGAGCAGGGTGTGTTTATGGGCGAGTAGTTTTCATATTCTGAACACTGAAGCGCTTGCAGACGACGGACGAAGGGAGGACGAGAGACACAGTGCACTAGACGAGGAGAAAAAGCCCATTGTATTCGAAATAAACATGAGCAGGGTGTGTTGCTGCGCGAGTAGGTTAAATATTGTGAACACTGAAGCGCTTGCAGACGATGGACGAAGGGAGGACGAGAGACACAGTGCTCTAGACGAGGAGAAAGGACTCATTGTACTGGAAATAAACTTGTGCAGGGTGTGTTGCTGGGCTTGCAGGTTTGATATTCTGAACACTGAAGCGCTTGAAGACGATGGACGAGAGACACAGTGCGCTCGACGAGGAGAAAGGGCTCATTGTACTGGAAACAAACTTGGGCAGGGTGTGTTTCTGGGCTTGTAGGCTTGATATTCTGAACACTGAATCGCTTGCAGACGATGGACAAAGGGAAGACGAGAGACACAGTCCACTAGACGAGGAGAAAGGGCTCATTGTACTGGAAATAAACTTGAGCAGGGTGTGTCTCTTGGCGGGTAGTTTTGAAATTCTGAACACTGCTGCGCTTGCAGACGACGGACGAAGGGAGGAGGAGAGACACAGTGCTCTAAACGAGGAGAAAGAGCTCATTGTACTGGAGATAGACTTGGGCAGGGTGTGTTTCTGGGCGAGTAGGTTTCATATTTTGAACACTGAGGTGCTTGCAGATGACGGACGAAGGGATGACGAGAGACACAGTGCGCTAGACGACGAGAAAGGGCTCGTTTTACTGGATATAAACTTGCGCAGAGTGTCTTATTGGGCGAGAAGGTTTGATATTCTGGACACTGAAGCGCTTTCAGACGACTTACGAAGGGAGGACGAGAGGCACAGTGCGCTAGACGAGGAGAAAGGACTCATTGTACTGGAAATATCTTGGGCAGGGTGCGTTTCTGGGCGAGTAGGTTTGATATTCTGAACCCTGAATCGCTTGCAGACGACGGACAAAGGGAGGACGAGAGACACAGTGCGCTAGACGAAGTGAAAGGGCTCATTGTACTGTAAATAAACATGAGCAGGGTGTGTTTCTGGGCGAGTAGGCTTCATATTCTGAACACTGAGGTGCTTGCAGACGACGGACGAAGGGAGAACGGGAGACACAGTGCGCTAGACGACGAGAAAGGGCTCATTGTACTGGATATAAATTTGCTCAGGGTGTGTTGCTGGGCGAGCAGGTTTGATATTCTGAACACTGAAGCGCGTGCAGACGACGGACGAAGAGAGGAGGAGAGACACAGTGCTCTAAACGAGGAGAAAGAGCTCATTGTACTGGAGATAGACTTGGGCAGGGTGTGTTTCTGGGCGAGTAGGTTTCATATTTTGAACACTGAGGTGCTTGCAGACGACGGACGAAGGGAGGACGAGAGACACAGTGCGCTAGACGACGAGAAAGGGCTCGTTTTACTGGATATAAACTTGCGCAGGGTGTCTTATTGGGCGAGAAGGTTTGATATTCTGAACACTGAAGCGCTTTCAGACGACTTACGAAGGGAGGACGAGAGGCACAGTGCGCTAGACGAGGAGAAAGGACTCATTTTACTGGAAATATCTTGGGCAGGGTGCGTTTCTGGGCGAGTAGGTTTGATATTCTGAACGCTGAATCGCTTGCAGACGACGGACAAAGGGAGGACGAGAGACACAGTGCGCTAGACGAAGTGAAAGGGCTCATTGTACTGGAAATAAACATGAGCAGGGTGTGTTTCTGGGCGAGTAGGCTTCATATTCTGAACACTGAGGTGCTTGCAGACGACGGACGAAGGGAGAACGGGAGACACAGTGCGCTAGACGACGAGAAAGGGCTCATTGTACTGGATATATATTTGCGCAGGGTGTGTTGCTGGGCGAGCAGGTTTGATATTCTGAACACTGAATCGCTTGGAGAGGACGGACGAAGGGAGGACGAGAGACACAGTGCACTAGACGAGGAGAAAAAGCCTATTGTATTCGAAATACACATGAGCAGGGTGTGTTTCTGGGCGAGTAGGTTTGATATTCTGAACACTGAAGCGTTGCAGAGGACGGAGGAAAGGAGGAGGAGAGACACAGAGCGCTGGACGAAGAGATAGGGCTCATTGTACTGGAAATAAACAAGGACAGGGTGTGTTGCTGGGCGAGTAGGTTTAATATTCTGAACACTGAAGCGCTTGCAGACGACGGACGAAGGGAGGACGAGAGACACAGTGCGCTAGACGAGGAGAAAGGACTCATTGTACTGGAAATAAATTTGTGCAGGGTGTGTTGCTGGGCTTGCAGGTTTGATATTCTGAACACTGAAGCGCTTGCAGACGACGGACGAGAGACACAGTGCGCTCGACGAGGAGAAAGGGCTCATTGTACTGGAATAAACTTGGGCAGGGTGTGTTTCTGGGCTTGAAGGCTTGATATTCTGAACACTGAATCGCTTGCAGACGATGGACAAAGGGAAGACGAGAGACACAGTCCACTAGACGAGGAGAAAGGGCTCATTGTACTGGAAAAAACTTGAGCAGGGTGTGTCTCTTGGCGGGTAGTTTTGATATTCTGAACACTGAAGCGCTTGCAGACGACGGACGAAGGGAGTAGGAGAGACACAGTGCTCTAAACGAGGAGAAAGGGCTCATTGTACTGGAAATAGACTTGGGCAGGGTGTGTTTCTGGGCGAGTAGGTTTCATATTTTGAACACTGAGGTGCTTGCAGACGACGGACGAAGGGAGGACGAGAGACACAATGCGCTAGACGACGAGAAAGGGCTCATTGTACTGGATATAAACTTGCGCAGGGTGTCTTAATGGGCGAGAAGGTTTGATATTCTTAACAATGAAGCGCTTGCAGACGACGGACGAAGGGAGGACGAGAGACATAGTGCGCTAGACGAGGAGAAAGGACTCATTGTACTGAAAAAATCTTGGGCAGGGTGCGTTTCTGGGCCAGTAGGTTTGATATTCTGAACCCTGAATCGCTTGGAGACGACGGACAAATGGAGGACGAGAGACAGAGTGCGCTAGACGAGGAGAAAGGGCTCATTGTACTGAAAAAAAATGGGCAGTGTGTGTTTCTGGGCGAGTAGGTTTGATACTGTGAACACTGAATCGCTTGCAGACGATGGACAAAGGGAGGACGACAGACACAGTGCGCTAGACGAGGAGAAAGGGGTCATTGTACTGGAAATAAACGTTAACAGGGTGTGTTTCTGGGCTAGTAGTTTTGATATTCTGAATACTGAAGCGCTTGCAGACGACGGACGAAGGGAGGACGAGAGACACAGTGCACCAGACGAGGAGAAAAACTCATTGTATTAGAAATAAACATAGGCAGGGTGTGTTTCTGGGCGAGTAGGTTTGATATTCTGAACACTGAATCGCTTGCAGACGACGGACAAAGGGAGGACGAGAGACACAGTGCACTAGAAGAGGAGAGAAAGCCCATTGTATTCGAAATAAACATGAGCAGGGTGTGTTTCTGGGCGAGTAGGCTTGATATTCTGAACACTGAAGCGTTGGAGACGACGAAGGAAAGGAGGAGGAGAGACACAGAGCGTTGGACGAAGAGATAGGGCTCATTGTACTGGAAATAAACAAGGACAGGTTGTGTTGCTGGGCGAGTAGGTTTAATATTCTGAACACTGAAGCGCTTGCAGACGACGGACGAAGAGAGGACGAGAGACGCAGTGCGCTAAACGAGGAGAAAGGACTCATCGTACTGGAAATAAATTTGTACAGGGTGTGTTGCTGGGCTTGCAGGTTTGATATTCTGAACACTGAAGCGCTTGCAGACGACGGACGAAGGGAGCACGAGAGACATAGTGCGCTAGACGAGGAGAAAGGACTCATTGTACTGGAAAAATCTTGGGCAGGGTGCGTTCTGGGTGAGTAGGTTTGATATTCTGAACCCTGAATCGCTTGCAGACGACGGACAAAGGGAGGACGAGAGACAGAGTGCGCTAGACGAGGAGAAAGGGCTCATTGTACTGAAAAAAACATGGGCAGGGTGTGTATCTGGGCGAGTAGGTTTGATATTCTGAACATTGAAGCGCTTGCAGACGACGGACAAAGGGAGGACGAGAGACAGATTGCGCTAGACGAGGAGAAAGGGCTCATTGTACTGGAAAAAAACATGGGCAGGGTGTGTTTCTGGGCGAGTAGGTTTGATTCTGTGAACACTGAATCGCTTGCAGACGATGGACAAAGGGAGGACGAGAGACACAGTGCGCTAGATGAGGAGAGAGGGCTCATTGTATTGGAAATAAACTTGAGCAGGGTGTGTTTCTGGGCGAGTAGTTTTAATGTTCTGAACACTGAAGCGCTTGCAGACGACGGACAAAGGGAGGACGAGAGACACAGTGCACTAGACTAGGAGAAAAAGCCCATTGTATTCGAAATAAACATGAGCAGGGTGTGTTTCTGGGCGAGTAGTTTTGATATTCTGAACACTGAAGCGCTTGCAGACGACGGACGAAGGGAGGACGAGAGACACAGTGCACTAGACGAGGAGTAAAAGCCCATTGTATTCGAAATAAATATGAGCAGGGTGTGTTTCTGGGCGAGTAGGTTTGATATTCTGAACACTGAAGCGTTGCAGACGACGGACGAAGGGAGGACTAGAGGCACAGTGCGCTAGACGAGGAGAAAGGACTCATTGTACTGGAAATATCTTGGGCAGGGTGCGTTTCTGGGCGAGTAGGTTTGATATTCTGAACCCTGAATCGCTTGCAGACGATGGACAAAGGGAGGACGAGAGACACAGTGCGCTAGACGAAGTGAAAGGGCTCATTGTACTGGAAATAAACATGAGCAGGGTGTGTTTCTGGGCGAGTAGGCTTCATATTCTGAACACTGAGGTGCTTGCAGACGACGGACGAAGGGAGAACGGGAGACACAGTGCGCTTAATGAGGAGAAAGGGCTCATTGTACTGGAAATAAACTTGAGCAGGGTGTGTTTCTGCGCGAGTAGTTTTAATGTTCTGAACACTGAAGCGCTTGCAGACGACGGACGAAGGGAGGACGAGACACAGTGCACTAGACGAGGAGAAAAAGCTTATTGTATTGGAAATAAACTTTGGCAGGGTGTGTTAGTGGGCGAGTAGGTTTAGGTTCTGAACACTGAAGCGCTTGCAGACGAAGGGTGAAAGGAGGAGGAGAGACACAATGCGCTAGACGAAGAGAAAGGGCTCATTGTACTTGAAATAAACAAGGACAGGGTGCGTTGCTGGGCGAGTAGGTTTGATATTCTGAACACTGAATCGCTTGCAGACGACGGACGAAGGAAGGACGAGAGACACAGTGCGCTAGACGAGGAGAAAGGGCTCATTGTACTGGAAATAAACTTTAACAGGGTGTGTTTCTGGGCTAGTAGTTTTGATATTCTGAATACTGAAGCGCTTGCAGACGACGGACGAAGGGAGGACGAGAGACAGAGTGCACTAGACGAGGAGAAAAACTCAGTGTATTAGAAATAAACATAGGCAGGGTGTGTTTCTTGGCGAGTAGGTTTGATATTCTGAACACTGAAGCGCTTGCAGATGACGGACGAAGGGAGGAGTAGAGACACATTGCTCTAGACAAGAAAGGACTCATTGTACTTAAAATGAACTTTGGTAGGATGTGTTTCTGGGCGAGTAGGTTTGATATTCTGAACACTGAAGCGCTTGCAGGCGACGGACGAAGGGAGGACGAGAGACACAGTGCTCTAGACGAGGAGAAAAAGCTCATTGTGTTGGAAATAGACATGGGCAGTGTCTGTTTCTGGGCGTGTACGTTTGATATTCTGAACACTGAAGCGCTTGCAGACGACAGACGAAGGGAGGACGAGAGACACAGTGCGCTATACGAGGAGAAAGGGCTCATTGTACTGGAAATTTTCTTGTGCGGGGTGTGTTGCTGTGCGAGCAGGTTTGATATTCTGAACACTGACGCGCTTGCAGAAGACGGACGAAGGGAGGACGAGAGACAGTGTGCTAGACGAGGAGATAGGGCTCATTGTACTGGAAAAAATACTTGGGCAGGGTGTGTTTCTGGGCGAGTAGGTTTGATATTCTGAACACTGAATCGCTTGCATACGACGGACAAAGGAAGGACGAGAGACACAGTGCACTAGACGAGGAGAAAAAGCCCATTGTATTCGAAATAAACATGAGCAGGGTGTGTTGCTGCGCGAGTAGGTTAAATATTCTGAACACTGAAGCGCTTGCAGACGATGGACGAAGGGAGGACGAGAGACACAGTGCTCTAGACGAGGAGAAAGGACTCATTGTACTGGAAATAAACTTGTGCAGGGTGTGTTGCTGGGCTTGCAGGTTTGATATTCTGAACACTGAAGCGCTTGAAGACGATGGACGAGAGACACAGTGCGCTCGACGAGGAGAAAGGGCTCATTGTACTGGAAAAAAACTTGGGCAGGGTGTGTTTCTGGGCTTGTAGGCTTGATATTCTGAACACTGAATCGCTTGCAGACGATGGACAAAGGGAAGACGAGAGACACAGTCCACTAGACGAGGAGAAAGGGCTCATTGTACTGGAAATAAACTTGAGCAGGGTGTGTCTCTTGGCGGGTAGTTTTGAAATTCTGAACACTGCTGCGCTTGCAGACGACGGACGAAGGGAGGAGGAGAGACACAGTGCTCTAAACGAGGAGAAAGAGCTCATTGTACTGGAGATAGACTTGGGCAGGGTGTGTTTCTGGGCGAGTAGGTTTCATATTTTGAACACTGAGGTGCTTGCAGATGACGGACGAAGGGAGGACGAGAGACACAGTGCGCTAGACGACGAGAAAGGGCTCGTTTTACTGGATATAAACTTGCGCAGAGTGTCTTATTGGGCGAGAAGGTTTGATATTCTGGACACTGAAGCGCTTTCAGACGACTTACGAAGGGAGGACGAGAGGCACAGTGCGCTAGACGAGGAGAAAGGACTCATTGTACTTTAAATATCTTGGGCAGGGTGCGTTTCTGGGCGAGTAGGTTTGATATTCTGAACCCTGAATCGCTTGCAGACGACGGACAAAGGGAGGACGAGAGACACAGTGCGCTAGACGAAGTGAAAGGGCTCATTGTACTGGAAATAAACATGAGCAGGGTGTGTTTCTGGGCGAGTAGGCTTCATATTCTGAACACTGAGGTGCTTGCAGACGACGGACGAAGGGAGAACGGGAGACACAGTGCGCTAGACGACGAGAAAGGGCTCATTGTACTGGATATAAATTTGCTCAGGGTGTGTTGCTGGGCGAGCAGGTTTGATATTCTGAACACTGAAGCGCGTGCAGACGACGGACGAAGGGAGGAGGAGAGACACAGTGCTCTAAACGAGGAGAAAGAGCTCATTGTACTGGAGATAGACTTGGGCAGGGTGTGTTTCTGGGCGAGTAGGTTTCATATTTTGAACACTGAGGTGCTTGCAGACGACGGACGAAGGGAGGACGAGAGACACAGTGCGCTAGACGACGAGAAAGGGCTCGGTTTACTGGATATAAACTTGCGCAGGGTGTCTTATTGGGCGAGAAGGTTTGATATTCTGAACACTGAAGCGCTTTCAGACGACTTACGAAGGGAGGACGAGAGGCACAGTGCGCTAGACGAGGAGAAAGGACTCATTTTACTGGAAATATCTTGGGCAGGGTGCGTTTCTGGGCGAGTAGGTCTGATATTCTGAACGCTGAATCGCTTGCAGACGACGGACAAAGGGAGGACGAGAGACACAGTGCGCTAGACGAAGTGAAAGGGCTCATTGTACTGGAAATAAACATGAGCAGGGTGTGTTTCTGGGCGAGTAGGCTTCATATTCTGAACACTGAGGTGCTTGCAGACGACGGACGAAGGGAGAACGGGAGACACAGTGCGCTAGACGACGAGAAAGGGCTCATTGTACTGGATATATATTTGCGCAGGGTGTGTTGCTGGGCGAGCAGGTTTGATATTCTGAACACTGAATCGCTTGGAGAGGACGGACGAAGGGAGGACGAGAGACACAGTGCACTAGACGAGGAGAAAAAGCCCATTGTATTCGAAATACACATGAGCAGGGTGTGTTTCTGGGCGAGTAGGTTTGATATTCTGAACACTGAAGCGTTGCAGAGGACGGAGGAAAGGAGGAGGAGAGACACAGAGCGCTGGACGAAGAGATAGGGCTCATTGTACTGGAAATAAACAAGGACAGGGTGTGTTGCTGGGCGAGTAGGTTTAATATTCTGAACACTGAAGCGCTTGCAGACGACGGACGAAGGGAGGACGAGAGACACAGTGCGCTAGACGAGGAGAAAGGACTCATTGTACTGGAAATAAATTTGTGCAGGGTGTGTTGCTGGGCTTGCAGGTTTGATATTCTGAACACTGAAGCGCTTGCAGACGACGGACGAGAGACACAGTGCGCTCGACGAGGAGAAAGGGCTCATTGTACTGGAATAAACTTGGGCAGGGTGTGTTTCTGGGCTTGAAGGCTTGATATTCTGAACACTGAATCGCTTGCAAACGATGGACAAAGGGAAGACGAGAGACACAGTCCACTAGACGAGGAGAAAGGGCTCATTGTACTGGAAAAAACTTGAGCAGGGTGTGTCTCTTGGCGGGTAGTTTTGATATTCTGAACACTGAAGCGCTTGCAGACGACGGACGAAGGGAGTAGGAGAGACACAGTGCTCTAAACGAGGAGAAAGGGCTCATTGTACTGGAAATAGACTTGGGCAGGGTGTGTTTCTGGGCGAGTAGGTTTCATATTTTGAACACTGAGGTGCTTGCAGACGACGGACGAAGGGAGGACGGGAGACACAATGCGCTAGACGACGAGAAAGGGCTCATTGTACTGGATATAAACTTGCGCAGGGTGTCTTAATGGGCGAGAAGGTTTGATATTCTTAACAATGAAGCGCTTGCAGACGACGGACGAAGGGAGGACGAGAGACATAGTGCGCTAGACGAGGAGAAAGGACTCATTGTACTGAAAAAATCTTGGGCAGGGTGCGTTTCTGGGCCAGTAGGTTTGATATTCTGAACCCTGAATCGCTTGGAGACGACGGACAAATGGAGGACGAGAGACAGAGTGCGCTAGACGAGGAGAAAGGGCTCATTGTACTGAAAAAAAATGGGCAGGGTGTGTTTCTGGGCGAGTAGGTTTGATACTGTGAACACTGAATCGCTTGCAGACGATGGACAAAGGGAGGACGACAGACACAGTGCGCTAGACGAGGAGAAAGGGGTCATTGTACTGGAAATAAACGTTAACAGGGTGTGTTTCTGGGCTAGTAGTTTTGATATTCTGAATACTGAAGCGCTTGCAGACGACGGACGAAGGGAGGACGAGAGACACAGTGCACCAGACGAGGAGAAAAACTCATTGTATTAGAAATAAACATAGGCAGGGTGTGTTTCTGGGCGAGTAGGTTTGATATTCTGAACACTGAATCGCTTGCAGACGACGGACAAAGGGAGGACGAGAAACACAGTGCACTAGACGAGGAGAAAAAGCTCATTGTGTTGGAAATAAACATGGGCAGGGTGTGTTTCTGGGCGAGTAGGTTTGATATTCTGAACACTGAAGCGCTTGCAGACGACGGACAAAAGGAGGAGTGACATAGTGCGCTAGACGAAGAGAAAGGGCTCATTGTACTGGAAATAAACTTAAGCAGGGTGTGTTTATGTGCGAGTAGTTTTGATATTCTGAACACTGAAGCGCTTGCAGACGACGGACGAAGGGAGGACGAGAGACACAGTGCACTAGACTAGGAGAGAAAGCCCATTGTATTCGAAATAAACATGAGCAGGGTGTGTTTCTGGGCGAGTAGGCTTGATATTCTGAACACTGAAGCGTTGGAGATGACGAAGGAAAGGAGGAGGAGAGTCACAGAGCGTTGGACGAAGAGATAGGGCTCATTGTACTGGAAATAAACAAGGACAGGTTGTGTTGCTGGGCGAGTAGGTTTAATATTCTGAACACTGAAGCGCTTGCAGACGACGGACGAAGAGAGGACGAGAGACGCAGTGCGCTAAACGAGGAGAAAGGACTCATCGTACTGGAAATAAATTTGTACAGGGTGTGTTGCTGGGCTTGCAGGTTTGATATTCTGAACACTGAAGCGCTTGCAGACGGCGGACGAGAGACACAGTGCACTCGACGAGGAGAAAGGTCTCATTGTACTGAAAAAAATCTTGGGCAGGGTGTGTTTCTGGGCTTGTAGGCTTGATATGCTGAACACTGAATCGCTTGCAGACGTTGGACAATGGGAAGACGAGAGACACCGTCCACTAGACGAGGAGAAAGGGCTCATTGTACTGGAAATAAACTTGAGCAGGGTGTGTCTCTTGGCCGGTAGTTTTGATATTCTGAACACTGAAGCGCTTGCAGACGACGGACGAAGAGAGGAGGAGAGACACAGTGCTCTAAACGAGGAGAAAGGGCTCATTGTACTGGAAATAGACTTGGGCAGGGTGTGTTTCTGGGCGAGTAGGTTTCATATTTTGAACACTGAGGTGCTTGCAGACGACGGACGAAGGGAGGACGAGAGACACAGTGCGCTAGACGACGAGAAAGGGCTCATTGTACTGGATATAAACTTGCGCAGGGTGTGTTATTGGGCGAGAAGGTTTGATATTCTGAACAATGAAGCGCTTGCAGACGACGGACGAAGGGAGCACGAGAGACATAGTGCGCTAGACGAGGAGAAAGGACTCATTGTACTGGAAAAATCTTGGGCAGGGTGCGTTTCTGGGCGAGTAGGTTTGATATTCTGAACCCTGAATCGCTTGCAGACGACGGACAAAGGGAGGACGAGAGACAGAGTGCGCTAGACGAGGAGAAAGGGCTCATTGTACTGAAAAAAACATGGGCAGGGTGTGTATCTGGGCGAGTAGGTTTGATACTGTGAACACTGAATCGCTTGCAGACGATGGACAAAGGGAGGACGAGAGACACAGTGCGCTTGATGAGGAGAGAGGGCTCATTGTACTGGAAATAAACTTGAGCAGGGTGTGTTTCTGGGCGAGTAGTTTTAATGTTCTGAACACTGAAGCGCTTGCAGACGACGGACAAAGGGAGGACGAGAGACACAGTGCACTAGACGAGGAGAAAAAGCCCATTGTATTCGAAATAAACATGAGCAGGGTGTGTTGCTGCGCGAGTAGGTTAAATATTCTGAACACTGAAGCGCTTGCAGACGATGGACGAAGGGAGGACGAGAGACACAGTGCTCTAGACGAGGAGAAAGGACTCATTGTACTGGAAATAAACTTGTGCAGGGTGTGTTGCTGGGCTTGCAGGTTTGATATTCTGAACACTGAAGCGCTTGAAGACGATGGACGAGAGACACAGTGCGCTCGACGAGGAGAAAGGGCTCATTGTACTGGAAAAAAACTTGGGCAGGGTGTGTTTCTGGGCTTGTAGGCTTGATATTCTGAACACTGAATCGCTTGCAGACGATGGACAAAGGGAAGACGAGAGACACAGTCCACTAGACGAGGAGAAAGGGCTCATTGTACTGGAAATAAACTTGAGCAGGGTGTGTCTCTTGGCGGGTAGTTTTGAAATTCTGAACACTGCTGCGCTTGCAGACGACGGACGAAGGGAGGAGGAGAGACACAGTGCTCTAAACGAGGAGAAAGAGCTCATTGTACTGGAGATAGACTTGGGCAGGGTGTGTTTCTGGGCGAGTAGGTTTCATATTTTGAACACTGAGGTGCTTGCAGATGACGGACGAAGGGAGGACGAGAGACACAGTGCGCTAGACGACGAGAAAGGGCTCGTTTTACTGGATATAAACTTGCGCAGAGTGTCTTATTGGGCGAGAAGGTTTGATATTCTGGACACTGAAGCGCTTTCAGACGACTTACGAAGGGAGGACGAGAGGCACAGTGCGCTAGACGAGGAGAAAGGACTCATTGTACTTTAAATATCTTGGGCAGGGTGCGTTTCTGGGCGAGTAGGTTTGATATTCTGAACCCTGAATCGCTTGCAGACGACGGACAAAGGGAGGACGAGAGACACAGTGCGCTAGACGAAGTGAAAGGGCTCATTGTACTGGAAATAAACATGAGCAGGGTGTGTTTCTGGGCGAGTAGGCTTCATATTCTGAACACTGAGGTGCTTGCAGACGACGGACGAAGGGAGAACGGGAGACACAGTGCGCTAGACGACGAGAAAGGGCTCATTGTACTGGATATAAATTTGCTCAGGGTGTGTTGCTGGGCGAGCAGGTTTGATATTCTGAACACTGAAGCGCGTGCAGACGACGGACGAAGGGAGGAGGAGAGACACAGTGCTCTAAACGAGGAGAAAGAGCTCATTGTACTGGAGATAGACTTGGGCAGGGTGTGTTTCTGGGCGAGTAGGTTTCATATTTTGAACACTGAGGTGCTTGCAGACGACGGACGAAGGGAGGACGAGAGACACAGTGCGCTAGACGACGAGAAAGGGCTCGTTTTACTGGATATAAACTTGCGCAGGGTGTCTTATTGGGCGAGAAGGTTTGATATTCTGAACACTGAAGCGCTTTCAGACGACTTACGAAGGGAGGACGAGAGGCACAGTGCGCTAGACGAGGAGAAAGGACTCATTTTACTGGAAATATCTTGGGCAGGGTGCGTTTCTGGGCGAGTAGGTCTGATATTCTGAACGCTGAATCGCTTGCAGACGACGGACAAAGGGAGGACGAGAGACACAGTGCGCTAGACGAAGTGAAAGGGCTCATTGTACTGGAAATAAACATGAGCAGGGTGTGTTTCTGGGCGAGTAGGCTTCATATTCTGAACACTGAGGTGCTTGCAGACGACGGACGAAGGGAGAACGGGAGACACAGTGCGCTAGACGACGAGAAAGGGCTCATTGTACTGGATATATATTTGCGCAGGGTGTGTTGCTGGGCGAGCAGGTTTGATATTCTGAACACTGAATCGCTTGGAGAGGACGGACGAAGGGAGGACGAGAGACACAGTGCACTAGACGAGGAGAAAAAGCCCATTGTATTCGAAATACACATGAGCAGGGTGTGTTTCTGGGCGAGTAGGTTTGATATTCTGAACACTGAAGCGTTGCAGAGGACGGAGGAAAGGAGGAGGAGAGACACAGAGCGCTGGACGAAGAGATAGGGCTCATTGTACTGGAAATAAACAAGGACAGGGTGTGTTGCTGGGCGAGTAGGTTTAATATTCTGAACACTGAAGCGCTTGCAGATGACGGACGAAGGGAGGACGAGAGACACAGTGCGCTAGACGAGGAGAAAGGACTCATTGTACTGGAAATAAATTTGTGCAGGGTGTGTTGCTGGGCTTGCAGGTTTGATATTCTGAACACTGAAGCGCTTGCAGACGACGGACGAGAGACACAGTGCGCTCGACGAGGAGAAAGGGCTCATTGTACTGGAATAAACTTGGGCAGGGTGTGTTTCTGGGCTTGAAGGCTTGATATTCTGAACACTGAATCGCTTGCAAACGATGGACAAAGGGAAGACGAGAGACACAGTCCACTAGACGAGGAGAAAGGGCTCATTGTACTGGAAAAAACTTGAGCAGGGTGTGTCTCTTGGCGGGTAGTTTTGATATTCTGAACACTGAAGCGCTTGCAGACGACGGACGAAGGGAGTAGGAGAGACACAGTGCTCTAAACGAGGAGAAAGGGCTCATTGTACTGGAAATAGACTTAGGCAGGGTGTGTTTCTGGGCGAGTAGGTTTCATATTTTGAACACTGAGGTGCTTGCAGACGACGGACGAAGGGAGGACGAGAGACACAATGCGCTAGACGACGAGAAAGGGCTCATTGTACTGGATATAAACTTGCGCAGGGTGTCTTAATGGGCGAGAAGGTTTGATATTCTTAACAATGAAGCGCTTGCAGACGACGGACGAAGGGAGGACGAGAGACATAGTGCGCTAGACGAGGAGAAAGGGCTCATTGTACTGAAAAAAATGGGCAGGGTGTGTTTCTGGGCGAGTAGGTTTGATACTGTGAACACTGAATCGCTTGCAGACGATGGACAAAGGGAGGACGACAAACACAGTGCGCTAGACGAGGAGAAAGGGGTCATTGTACTGGAAATAAACGTTAACAGGGTGTGTTTCTGGGCTAGTAGTTTTGATATTCTGAATACTGAAGCGCTTGCAGACGACGGACGAAGGGAGGACGAGAGACACAGTGCACCAGACGAGGAGAAAAACTCATTGTATTAGAAATAAACATAGGCAGGGTGTGTTTCTGGGCGAGTAGGTTTGATATTCTGAACACTGAATCGCTTGCAGACGACGGACAAAGGGAGGACGAGAAACACAGTGCACTAGACGAGGAGAAAAAGCTCATTGTGTTGGAAATAAACATGGGCAGGGTGTGTTTCTGGGCGAGTAGGTTTGATATTCTGAACACTGAAGCGCTTGCAGACGACGGACAAAAGGAGGAGGGACATAGTGCGCTAGACGAAGAGAAAGGGCTCATTGTACTGGAAATAAACTTAAGCAGGGTGTGTTTATGTGCGAGTAGTTTTGATATTCTGAACACTGAAGCGCTTGCAGACGACGGACGAAGGGAGGACGAGAGACACAGTGCACTAGACTAGGAGAGGAAGCCCATTGTATTCGAAATAAACATGAGCAGGGTGTGTTTCTGGGCGAGTAGGCTTGATATTCTGAACACTGAAGCGTTGGAGACGACGAAGGAAAGGAGGAGGAGAGACACAGAGCGTTGGACGAAGAGATAGGGCTCATTGTACTGGAAATAAACAAGGACAGGTTGTGTTGCTGGGCGAGTAGGTTTAATATTCTGAACACTGAAGCGCTTGCAGACGACGGACGAAGAGAGGACGAGAGACGCAGTGCGCTAAACGAGGAGAAAGGACTCATCGTACTGGAAATAAATTTGTACAGGGTGTGTTGCTGGGCTTGCAGGTTTGATATTCTGAACACTGAAGCGCTTGCAGACGACGGACGAGAGACACAGTGCACTCGACGAGGAGAAAGGTCTCATTGTACTGAAAAAAATCTTGGGCAGGGTGTGTTTCTGGGCTTGTAGGCTTGATATGCTGAACACTGAATCGCTTGCAGACGTTGGACAATGGGAAGACGAGAGACACCGTCCACTAGACGAGGAGAAAGGGCTCATTGCACTGGAAATAAACTTGAGCAGGGTGTGTCTCTTGGCCGGTAGTTTTGATATTCTGAACACTGAAGCGCTTGCAGACGACGGACGAAGAGAGGAGGAGAGACACAGTGCTCTAAACGAGGAGAAAGGGCTCATTGTACTGGAAATAGACTTGGGCAGGGTGTGTTTCTGGGCGAGTAGGTTTCATATTTTGAACACTGAGGTGCTTGCAGACGACGGACGAAGGGAGGACGAGAGACACAGTGCGCTAGACGACGAGAAAGGGCTCATTGTACTGGATATAAACTTGCGCAGGGTGTGTTATTGGGCGAGAAGGTTTGATATTCTGAACAATGAAGCGCTTGCAGACGACGGACGAAGGGAGCACGAGAGACATAGTGCGCTAGACGAGGAGAAAGGACTCATTGTACTGGAAAAATCTTGGGCAGGGTGCGTTTCTGGGCGAGTAGGTTTGATATTCTGAACCCTGAATCGCTTGCAGACGACGGACAAAGGGAGGACGAGAGACAGAGTGCGCTAGACGAGGAGAAAGGGCTCATTGTACTGAAAAAAACATGGGCAGGGTGTGTATCTGGGCGAGTAGGTTTGATACTGTGAACACTGAATCGCTTGCAGACGATGGACAAAGGGAGGACGAGAGACACAGTGCGCTTGATGAGGAGAGAGGGCTCATTGTACTGGAAATAAACTTGAGCAGGGTGTGTTTCTGGGCGAGTAGTTTTAATGTTCTGAACACTGAAGCGCTTGCAGACGACGGACGAAGGGAGGACGAGAGACACAGTGCACTAGACGAGGAGAAAAGGCTTATTGTATTGAAAATAAACTTTGGCAGGGTGTGTTTCTGGGCGAGTAGGTTTAGGTTCTGAACACTGAAGCGCTTGCAGACGAAGGACGAAAGAGGAGAGACACAGTGCGCTAGACGAAGAGAAAGGGCTCATTGTACTTGAAAGAAACAAGGACAGGGTGCGTGTCTGGGCGAGTAGGTTTGATATTCTGAGCATTGAATCGCTTGCAGACGACGGACGAAGGGAGGACGAGAGACACAGTGCGCTAGACGAGGAGAAAGGGCTCATTGTACTGGAAATAAACTTTAACAGGGTGTGTTTCCGGGCTAGTAGTTTTGATATTCTGAATACTGAAG
Organism: Amblyomma americanum; assembly: GCF_052857255.1. Taxonomy (NCBI): domain Eukaryota; kingdom Metazoa; phylum Arthropoda; class Arachnida; order Ixodida; family Ixodidae; genus Amblyomma; species Amblyomma americanum. The sequence goes on along the minus strand of NC_135497.1, from coordinate 397,363,861 downwards.
CGCTTGCAGACGACGGACGAAGGGAGGAGGAGAGACACATTGCTCTAGACAAGAAAGGACTCATTGTACTTAAAATAAACTTTGGTAGGGTGTGTTTCTGGGCGAGTAGGTTTGATATTCTGAACACTGAATCGCTTGCAGACGACGGGCAAAGGGAGGACGAGAGACACAGTGCACTAGACGAGGAGAAAAAGCTCATTGTGTTGGAAATAAACATGGGCAGGGTGTGTTTCTGGGCGAGTAGGTTTGATATTCTGAACCCTGAATCGCTTGCAGACGACGGACAAAGGGAGGACGAGAGACAGATTGCGCTAGACGAGGAGAAAGGGCTCATTGTACTGGAAAAAAACATGGGCAGGGTGTGTTTCTGGGCGAGTAGGTTTGATTCTGTGAACACTGAATCGCTTGCAGACGATGGACAAAGGGACGACGAGAGACACAGTGCGCTAGATGAGGAGAGAGGGCTCATTGTATTGGAAATAAACTTGAGCAGGGTGTGTTTCTGGGCGAGTAGTTTTAATGTTCTGAACACTGAAGCGCTTGCAGACGACGGACAAAGGGAGGACGAGAGACACAGTGCACTAGACTAGGAGAAAAAGCCCATTGTATTCGAAATAAACATGAGCAGGGTGTGTTTCTGGGCGAGTAGTTTTGATATTCTGAACACTGAAGCGCTTGCAGACGACGGACGAAGGGAGGACGAGAGACACAGTGCACTAGACGAGGAGTAAAAGCCCATTGTATTCGAAATAAATATGAGCAGGGTGTGTTTCTGGGCGAGTAGGTTTGATATTCTGAACACTGAAGCGTTGCAGACGACGGAGGAAAGGAGGAGGAGAGACACAGAGGGCTGGACGAAGAGATAGGGCTCATTGTACTGGAAATAAACAAGAACAGGGTGTGTTGCTGGGCGAGTAGGTTTAATATTCTGAACACTGAAGCGCTTGCAGACGACGGACGAAGGGAGGACGAGAGACACAATGCGCTAGACGAGGAGAAAGGACTCATTGTACTGGAAATACACTTGTGCAGGGTGTGTTGCTGGGCTTGCAGGTTTGATTTTCTGAACACTGAAGCGCTTGCAGACGACGGACGAGAGACACAGTGCGCTCGACGAGGAGAAAGGGCTCATTGTACTTGAAATAAACAAGGACAGGGTGCGTGTCTGGGCGAGTAGGTTTGATATTCTGAACACTGAATCGCTTGCAGACGACCGATGAAGGCAGGACGAGAGACACAGTGCGCTAGACGAGGAGAAAGGCCTCATTGTACTGGAAATAAACTTTAACAGGGTGTGTTTCTGGGCTTGTAGGCTTGATATTCTGAACACTGAATCGCTTGCAGACGATGGACAAAGGAAAGACGAGAGACAGTCCACTAGACGAGGAGAAAGGGCTATTGTACTGGAAATAAACTTGAGCAGGGTGTGTCTCTTGGCGGGTAGTTTTGATATTCTGAACACTGCTGCGCTTGCAGACGACGGACGAAGGAAGGAGAAGAGACACAGTGCTCTAAACGAGGAGAAAGAGCTCATTGTACTGGAAATAGACTTGGGCAGGGTGTGTTTCTGGGCGAGTAGGTTTCATATTTTGAACACTGAGGTGCTTGCAGACGACGGACGAAGGGAGGACGAGAGACACAGTGCGCTAGACGACGAGAAAGGGCTCATTTTACTGGATATAAACTTGCGCAGGGTGTCTTAATGGGCGAGAAGTTTTGATATTCTGAACACTGAAGCGCTTGCAGACGACGGACGAAGGGAGGACGAGAGGCACAATGCGCTAGACGAGGAGAAAGGACTCATTGTACTGGAAATACACTTTGGCAGGGTGTGTTTCTGGGCGAGTAGGTTTGATATTCTGAACACTGAAGCGCTTGCAGACGACGGACGAAGGGAGGAGGAGAGACACAGTGCTCTAGACAAGAAAGGACTCATTGTACTTAAAATAAACTTTGGTAGGGTGTGTTTCTGGGCGAGTAGGTTTGATATTATGAACACTGAAGCGCTTGCAGGCGACGGACGAAGGGAGGACGAGAGACACAGTGCACTAGACGAGGAGAAAAAGCTTATTGTGTTGGAAATAAACATGGGCAGGGTGCGTTTCTGGGCGTGTAGGTTTGATATTCTGAACACTGAAGCGCTTGCACACGACGGACGAAAGGAGGAGGAGTGACACAGTGCGCTATATGAAGAGAAAGGGCTCATTGTACTGGAAATAAACTTTGGCAGGGTGTGTTTCTGGGCGAGTAGGTTTGATATTCTGAACACTGAAGCGCTTGCAGACGATGGACGAAGGAAGGACGAGAGACACAGTGCGCTAGACGAGGAGAAAGGGCTTATTGTACTGGAAATAAACTTGAGCGGGGAGTGTTGCTGGGCGACTAGGTTTGATATTCTGAACACTGAAGCGCTTGCAGACGACGGACGAAGGGAGGACGAGAGACACAGTGCACTAGACGAGCAGAAAAAGCTATTTGTATTAGAAATAAACATGGGCAGCGTGTGTTTCTGGGCGAGTATGTTTGATATTCTGAACACTGAAGCGCTTGCAGACGACGGACGAAAGGAGGAGGAGAGACACAGTGTGCTAGACGAAGAGGAAGGGCTCATTGTACTGGAAAAAAACAAGGACAGGGTGTGTTGCTGGGCGAGTAGGTTTGATATTCTGAGCACTGAAGCGCTTGCAGACGACAGACGAAGGGAGGACGAGAGACGCAGTGCGCTATACGAGGAGAAAGGGCTCATTGTACTGGAAATAATCTTGTGCGGGGTGTGTTGCTGTGCGAGCAGGTTTGATATTCTGAACACTGACGCGCTTGCAGAAGACGGACGAACGGAGGACGAGAGACAGTGCGCTAGACGAGGAGAAAGGGCTCATTGTACTGGAAAAAATACTTGGGCAGGGTGTGTTTCTGGGCGAGTAGGTTTGATATTCTGAACACTGAATCGCTTGCAGACGACGGACAAAGGGAGGACGAGAGACACAGTGCACTAGACGAGGAGAAAAAGCTCATTGTGTTGGAAATAAACATGCGCAGGGTGTGTTTCTGGGCGAGTAGGTTTGATATTCTGAACACTGAAGCGCTTGCAGACGACGCACAAAAGGAGGAGTGACATAGTTCGCTAGACGAAGAGAAAGGGCTCATTGTACTGGAAATAAACTTTGGCAGTGTGTGTTTCTGGGCGAGTTGGTTTGATATTCTGAACACTAAAGCGCTTGCAGACGATGGACGAAGGAAGGACGAGAGACACAGTGCGCTAGACGAGGAGAAAGGGCTTATTCTACTGGAAATAAGCTTGGCAGGGTGTGTTTCTGGGCGAGTAGGTTTGATATTCTGAATACTGAAGCGCTTGCAGACGACGTACGAAGGGAGGACGAGGCACACAGTGCGCTAAACGATAAGAATGGCCTTATTGTACAGAAAATAAACTTTGGCAGGGTGTGTTTCTGGCAAGTAGGTTTCATATTCTTAACACTGAAGCGCGTGCAGACGACGGACAGAGGGAGGAGGAGAGACACAGTGCTCTTGACGAGAAAGGACTCATTGTACTGGAAATAAACTTTCGCAGGGTGTGTTTCTGGGCGAGTAGGGTTGATATTCTGAACACTGAACCGCTTGCAGACGACGGACGAAGGAAGGACGAGAGACACAGTGCCCTAGACGAGGAGAAAGGGCTCATTGTACTAGAAAAAAACAAGGACAGGGTGTGTTGCTGCGCGAGTAGGTTTGATAGTCTGAACACTGAAGCGCTTGCAGAGGACGGACGAAGAGAATACGAGAGACACGGTGCGCTAGACGAGGAGAAAGGGCTCATTGTACTGGAAATAAACTGGGGCAGGGTGTGTTGCTGGGCGAGCAGGTTTGATATTCTGAACACTGAAGCGCGTGCAGACGATGGACGAAGGGAGGACGAGAGACACAGTGCGCTAGACTAGGAGAAAGAGCTCATTGTACTGGAAAAATCTTTGGCAGGGTGTGTTTCTGGCCGAGTAGGTATGATATTCTGAACACTGAATCGCTTGCAGACGACGGACGAAGGGAGGGCGAGAGACACAGTGCACTAGACTAGGAGAGAAAGCCCATTGTATTCGAAATAAACATGAGCAGGGTGTGTTTCTGGGCGAGTAGGCTTGATATTCTGAACACTGAAGCGTTGGAGACGACGAAGGAAAGGAGGAGGAGAGACACAGAGCGTTGGACGAAGAGATAGGGCTCATTGTACTGGAAATAAACAAGGACAGGTTGTGTTGCTGGGCGAGTAGGTTTAATATTCTGAACACTGAAGCGCTTGCAGACGACGGACGAAGAGAGGACGAGAGACGCAGTGCGCTAAACGAGGAGAAAGGACTCATCGTACTGGAAATAAATTTGTACAGGGTGTGTTGCTGGGCTTGCAGGTTTGATATTCTGAACACTGAAGCGCTTGCAGACGACGGACGAGAGACACAGTGCACTCGACGAGGAGAAAGGTCTCATTGTACTGAAAAAAATCTTGGGCAGGGTGTGTTTCTGGGCTTGTAGGCTTGATATGCTGAACACTGAATCGCTTGCAGACGTTGGACAATGAGAAGACGAGAGACACCGTCCACTAGACGAGGAGAAAGGGCTCATTGTACTGGAAATAAACTTGAGCAGGGTGTGTCTCTTGGCCGGTAGTTTTGATATTCTGAACACTGAAGCGCTTGCAGACGACGGACGAAGAGAGGAGGAGAGACACAGTGCTCTAAACGAGGAGAAAGGGCTCATTGTACTGGAAATAGACTTGGGCAGGGTGTGTTTCTGGGCGAGTAGGTTTCATATTTTGAACACTGAGGTGCTTGCAGACGACGGACGAAGAGAGGACGAGAGACACAGTGCGCTAGACGACGAGAAAGGGCTCATTGTACTGGATATAAACTTGCGCAGGGTGTGTTATTGGGCGAGAAGGTTTGATATTCTGAACAATGAAGCGCTTGCAGACGACGGACGAAGGGAGCACGAGAGACATAGTGCGCTAGACGAGGAGAAAGGACTCATTGTACTGGAAAAATCTTGGGCAGGGTGCGTTTCTGGGCGAGTAGGTTTGATATTCTGAACCCTGAATCGCTTGCAGACGACGGACAAAGGGAGGACGAGAGACAGAGTGCGCTAGACGAGGAGAAAGGGCTCATTGTACTGAAAAAAACATGGGCAGGGTGTGTATCTGGGCGAGTAGGTTTGATACTGTGAACACTGAATCGCTTGCAGACGATGGACAAAGGGAGGACGAGAGACACAGTGCGCTTGATGAGGAGAGAGGGCTCATTGTATTGGAAATAAACTTGAGCAGGGTGTGTTTCTGGGCGAGTAGTTTTAATGTTCTGAACACTGAAGCGCTTGCAGACGACGGACGAAGGGAGGACGAGAGACACAGTGCACTAGACGAGGAGAAAAGGCTTATTGTATTGAAAATAAACTTTGGCAGGGTGTGTTTCTAGGCGAGTAGGTTTAGGTTCTGAACACTGAAGCGCTTGCAGACGAAGGACGAAAGAGGAGAGACACAGTGCGCTAGACGAAGAGAAAGGGCTCATTGTACTTGAAAGAAACAAGGACAGGGTGCGTGTCTGGGCGAGTAGGTTTGATATTCTGAACATTGAATCGCTTGCAGACGACGGACGAAGGGAGGACGAGAGACACAGTGCGCTAGACGAGGAGAAAGGGCTCATTGTACTGGAAATAAACTTTAACAGGGTGTGTTTCCGGGCTAGTAGTTTTGATATTCTGAATACTGAAGCGCTTGCAGACGACGGACGAAGGGAGGAGGAGAGACACATTGCTCTAGACAAGAAAGGACTCATTGTACTTAAAATAAACTTTGGTAGGGTGTGTTTCTGGGCGAGTAGGTTTGATATTCTGAACACTGAATCGCTTGCAGACGACGGGCAAAGGGAGGACGAGAGACACAGTGCACTAGACGAGGAGGAAAAGCTCATTGTGTTGGAAATAAACATGGGCAGGGTGTGTTTCTGGGCGAGTAGGTTTGATACTCTGAACACTGAAGCGCTTGCAGACGACGGACAAAAGGAGGAGTGACATAGTGCGCTAGACGAAGAGAAAGGGCTCATTGTACTAGAAATAAACTTGAGCAGGGTGTGTTTATGGGCGAGTAGTTTTGATATTCTGAACACAGAAGCGCTTGCAGGCGACGGACGAAGGGAGGACGAGAGACACAGTGCACTAGACTAGGAGAAAAAGCCCATTGTATTCGAAATAAACATGAGCAGGGTGTGTTTCTGGGCGAGTAGGTTTGATATTCTCAACACTGAAGCGTTGCAGACGACGGAGGAAAGGAAGAGGAGAGACACAGTGCGCTAGACGAGGAGAAAGGGCTCATTGTACTGGAAATAAACTTGAGCAGGGTGTGTTTATGTGCGAATAGTTTTGATATTCTGAACACTGAAGCGCTTGCAGACGACGGACGAAGGGAGGACGAGAGACACAGTGCACTAGACGAGGAGAAAAAGCCCATTGTATACGAAATAAACATGAGCAGGGTGTGTTTCTGGGCGAGTAGGTTTGATATTCTGAACACTGAAGCGTTGCAGACGACGGAGGAAAGGAGGAGGAGAGACACAGAGGGCTGGACGAAGAGATAGGGCTCATTGTACTGGAAATAAACAAGGACAGGGTGTGTTGCTGCGCGAGTAGGTTTAATATTCTGAACACTGAAGCGCTTGCAGACGACAGACGAAGGGAGGACGAGAGACACAATGCGCTAGACGAGGAGAAAGGACTCATTGTACTGGAAATACACTTGTGCAGGGTGTGTTGCTGGGCTTGCAGGTTTGATATTCTGAACACTGAAGCGCTTGCAGACGACGGACGAGAGACACAGTGCGCTCGACGAGGAGAAAGGGCTCATTGTACTTGAAATAAACAAGGACAGGGTGCGTGTCTGGGCGAGTAGGTTTGATATTCTGAACACTGAATCGCTTGCAGACGATGTACAAAGGGAAGACGAGAGACACAGTCCACTAGACGAGGAGAAAGAGCTCATTGTACTGGAAATAAACTTGAGCAGGGTGTGTCTCTTGGCGGGTAGTTTTGATATTCTGAACACTGCTGCGCTTGCAGACGACGGACGAAGGAAGGAGGAGAGACACAGTGCTCTAAACGAGGAGAAAGAGCTGATTGTACTGGAAATAGACTTGGGCAGGGTGTGTTTCTGGGCGAGTAGGTTTCATATTTTGAACACTGAGGTGCTTGCAGACGACGGACGAAGGGAGGACGAGAGACACAGTGCGCTAGACGACGAGAAAGGGCTCATTTTACTGGATATAAACTTGCGCAGGGTGTCTTAATGGGCGAGAAAGTTTGATATTCTGAACACTGAAGCGCTTGCAGACGACGGACGAAGGGAGGACGAGAGACAAAGTGCGCTAGACGAGGAGAAAGGACTCATTGTACTGGAAATATCTTGGGCAGGGTGCGTTTCTGGGCGAGTAGGTTTGATATTCTGAACCCTGAATCGCTTGCAGACGACGGACAAAGGGAGGACGAGAGACAGATTGCGCTAGACGAGGAGAAAGGGCTCATTGTACTGGAAAAAAACATGGGCAGGGTGTGTTTCTGGGCGAGTAGGTTTGATACTGTGAACACTGAATCGCTTGCAGACGATGGACAAAGGGAGGACGAGAGACACAGTGCACTAGACTAGGAGAAAAAGCCCATTGTATTCGAAATAAACATTAGCAGGGTGTGTTTCTGGGCGAGTAGGTTTGATATTCTGAACACTGAAGCGTTGCAGACGACGGAGGAAAGGAGGAGGAGAGACACAGAGGGCTGGACGGAGAGATAGGGCTCATTGTACTGGAAATAAACAAGAACAGGGTGTGTTGCTGGGCGAGTAGGTTTAATATTCTGAACACTGAAGCGCTTGCAGACGACGGACGAAGGGAGGACGAGAGACACAATGCGCTAGACGAGGAGAAAGGACTCATTGTACTGGAAATACACTTGTGCAGGGTGTGTTGCTGGGCTTGCAGGTTTGATTTTCTGAACACTGAAGCGCTTGCAGACGACGGACTAGAGACACAGTGCGCTCGACGAGGAGAAAGGGCTCATTGTACTTGAAATAAACAAGGACAGGGTGCGTGTCTGGGCGAGTAGGTTTGATATTCTGAACACTGAATCGCTTGCAGACGAGGGACGAAGGCAGGACGAGAGACACAGTGCGCTAGACGAGGAGAAAGGCCTCATTGTACTGGAAATAAACTTTAACAGGGTGTGTTTCTGGGCTTGTAGGCTTGATATTCTGAACACTGAATCGCTTGCAGACGATGGACAAAGGAAAGACGAGAGACAGTCCACTAGACGAGGAGAAAGGGCTCATTGTACTGAAAATAAACTTGAGCAGGGTGTGTCTCTTGGCGGGTAGTTTTGATATTCTGAACACTGCTGCGCTTGCAGACGACGGACGAAGGAAGGAGGAGAGACACAGTGCTCTAAACGAGGAGAAAGAGCTCATTGTACTGGAAATAGACTTGGGCAGGGTGTGTTTCTGGGCGAGTAGGTTTCATATTTTGAACACTGAGGTGCTTGCAGACGACGGACGAAGGGAGGACGAGAGACACAGTGCGCTAGACGACGAGAAAGGGCTCATTTTACTGGATATAAACTTGCGCAGGGTGTCTTAATGGGCGAGAAGGTTTGATATTCTGAACACTGAAGCGATTGCAGACGACGGACGAAGGGAGGACGAGAGGCACAATGCGCTAGACGAGAAGAAAGGACTCATTGTACTGGAAATATCTTGGGCAGGGTGCGTTTCTGGGCGAGTAGGTTTGATATTCTGAACCCTGAATCGCTTGCAGACGACGGACAAAGGGAGGACGAGAGACAGATTGCGCTAGACGAGGAGAAAGGGCTCATTGTACTGGAAAAAACATGGGCAGGGTGTGTTTCTGGGCGAGTAGGTTTGATACTGTGAACACTGAATCGCTTGCAGACGATGGACGAAGGGAGGACGAGAGACACAGTGCGCTAGACGAGGAGAAAGGGCTCATTGTACTGGAAATAAACTTTAACAGGGTGTGTTTCTGGGCTAGTAGTTTTGATATTCTGATACTGAAGCGCTTGCAGACGACGGACGAAGGGAGGACGAGAGACACAGTGCACTAGACGAGGAGAAAAAGCTCATTGTATTAGAAATAAACATAGGCAGGGTGTGTTTCTGGGCGAGTAGGTTTGATATTCTGAACACTGAAGCGCTTGCAGACGACGGACGAAAGGAGGAGGAGAGGAACAGTGCGCTAGACGAAGAGACAGGGCTCATTGTACTGGAAATAATCTTTGGCAGGGTGTGTTTCTGGGCGAGTAGGTTTGATATTCTGAACACTGAAGCGCTTGCAGACGACGGACGAAGGAAGGAGGAGAGACACAGTGCTCTAGACAAGAAAGGACTCATTGTACTGGAAATAAACATTAACAGGGTGTGTTTCTGGGCTAGTAGTTTTGATATTCTGATACTGAAGCGCTTGCAGACGACGGACGAAGGGAGGACGAGAGACACAGTGCACTAGACGAGGAGAAAAAGCTCATTGTATTAGAAATAAACATAGGCAGGGTGTGTTTCTGGGCGAGTAGGTTTGATATTCTGAACACTGAAGCGCTTGCAGACGACGGACGAAAGGAGGAGGAGAGGCACAGTGCGCTAGACGAAGAGACAGGGCTCATTGTACTGGAAATAATCTTTGGCAGGGTGTGTTTCTGGGCGAGTAGGTATGATATTCTGAACACTGAAGCGTTGGAGACGACGAAGGAAAGGAGGAGGAGAGACACAGAGCGTTGGACGAAGAGATAGGGCTCATTGTACTGGAAATAAACAAGGACAGGGTGTGTTGCTGGGCGAGTAGGTTTAATATTCTGAACACTGAAGCGCTTGCAGACGCCGGACGAAGAGAGGACGAGAGACGCAGTCCGCTAAACGAGGACAAAGGACTCATCGTACTGGAAATAAATTTTTACAGGGTGTGTTGCTGGGCTTGCAGGTTTGATATTCTGAACACTGAAGCGCTTGCAGACGACGGACGAGAGACACAGTGCACTCGACGAGGAGAAAGGTCTCATTGTACTGAAAAAAATCTTGGGCAGGGTGTGTTTCTTGGCTTGTAGGCTTGATATGCTGAACACTGAATCGCTTGCAGACGTTGGACAATGGGAAGACGAGAGACACCGTCCACTAGACGAGGAGAAAGGGCTCATTGTACTGGAAATAAACTTGAGCAGGGTGTGTCTCTTGGCCGGTAGTTTTGATATTCTGAACACTGAAGCGCTTGCAGACGACGGACGAAGAGAGGAGGAGAGACACAGTGCTCTAAACGAGGAGAAAGGGCTCATTGTACTGGAAATAGACTTGGGCAGGGTGTGTTTCTGGGCGAGTAGGTTTCATATTTTGAACACTGAGGTGCTTGCAGACGACGGACGAAGGGAGGACGAGAGACACAGTGCGCTAGACGACGAGAAAGGGCTCATTGTACTGGATATAAACTTGCGCAGGGTGTGTTATTGGGCGAGAAGGTTTGATATTCTGAACAATGAAGCGCTTGCAGACGACGGGCGAAGGGAGGACGAGAGACATAGTGCGCTAGACGAGGAGAAAGGACTCATTGTACTGGAAAAATCTTGGGCAGGGTGCGTTTCTGGGCGAGTAGGTTTGATATTCTGAACCCTGAATCGCTTGCAGACGACGGACAAAGGGAGGACGAGAGACAGAGTGCGCTAGACGAGGAGAAAGGGCTCATTGTACTGAAAAAAACATGGGCAGGGTGTGTATCTGGGCGAGTAGGTTTGATACTGTGAACACTGAATCGCTTGCAGACGATGGACAAAGGGAGGACGAGAGACACAGTGCGCTTGATGAGGAGAGAGGGCTCATTGTACTGGAAATAAACTTGAGCAGGGTGTGTTTCTGGGCGAGTAGTTTTAATGTTCTGAACACTGAAGCGCTTGCAGACGACGGACGAAGGGAGGACGAGAGACACAGTGCACTAGACGAGGAGAAAAGGCTTATTGTATTGAAAATAAACTTTGGCAGGGTGCGTTTCTGGGCGAGTAGGTTTAGGTTCTGAACACTGAAGCGCTTGCAGACGAAGGACGAAAGAGGAGAGACACAGTGCGCTAGACGAAGAGAAAGGGCTCATTGTACTTGAAATAAACAAGGACAGGGTGCGTGTCTGGGCGAGTAGGTTTGATATTCTGAACATTGAATCGCTTGCAGACGACGGACGAAGGGAGGACGAGAGACACAGTGCGCTAGACGAGGAGAAAGGGCTCATTGTACTGGAAATAAACTTTAACAGGGTGTGTTTCCGGGCTAGTAGTTTTGATATTCTGAATTCTGAAGCGCTTGCAGACGACGGACGAAGGGAGGAGGAGAGACACATTGCTCTAGACAAGAAAGGACTCATTGTACTTAAAATAAACTTTGGTAGGGTGTGTTTCTGGGCGAGTAGGTTTGATAATCTGAACACTGAATCGCTTGCAGACGACGGGCAAAGGGAGGACGAGAGACACAGTGCACTAGGCGAGGAGAAAAAGCTCATTGTGTTGGAAATAAACATGGGCAGGGTGTGTTTCTGGGCGAGTAGGTTTGATACTCTGAACACTGAAGCGCTTGCAGACGACGGACAAAAGGAGGAGTGACATAGTGCGCTAGACGAAGTGAAAGGGCTCATTGTACTAGAAATAAACTTGAGCAGGGTGTGTTTATGGGCGAGTAGTTTTGATATTCTGAACACTGAAGCGCTTGCAGACGACGGACGAAGGGAGGGCGAGAGACACCGTGCACTAGACTAGGAGAAAAAGCCCATTGTATTCGAAATAAACATGAGCAGGGTGTGTTTCTGGGCGAGTAGGTTTGATATTCTCAACACTGAAGCGTTGCAGACGGCGGAGGAAAGGAAGAGGAGAGACACAGTGCGCTAGACGAGGAGAAAGGGCTCATTGTACTGGAAATATACTTGAGCAGGGTGTGTTTATGTGCGAGTAGTTTTGATATTCTGAACACTGAAGCGCTTGCAGACGACGGACGAAGGGAGGACGAGAGACACAGTGCACTAGACGAGGAGAAAGGGCTCATTGTACTTGATATAAACAAGGACAGGGTGCGCGTCTGGGCGAGTAGGTTTGATATTCTGAACACTGAATCGCTTGCAGACGATGTACAAAGGGAAGACGAGAGACAAAGTCCACTAGACGAGGAGAAAGGGCTCATTGTACTGGAAATAAACTTGAGCAGGGTGTGTCTCTTGGCGGGTAGTTTTGATATTCTGAACACTGCTGCGCTTGCAGACGACGGACGAAGGAAGGAGGAGAGACACAGTGCTCTAAACGAGGAGAAAGAGCTGATTGTACTGGAAATAGACTTGGGCAGGGTGTGTTTCTGGGCGAGTAGGTTTCATATTTTGAACACTGAGGTGCTTGCAGACGACGGACGAAGGGAGGACGAGAGACACAGTGCGCTAGACGACGAGAAAGGGCTCATTTTACTGGATATAAACTTGCGCAGGGTGTCTTAATGGGCGAGAAAGTTTGATATTCTGAACACTGAAGCGCTTGCAGACGACGGACGAAGGGAGGACGAGAGACACAGTGCGCTAGACGAGGAGAAAGGACTCATTGTACTGGAAATATCTTGGGCAGGGTGCGTTTCTGGGCGAGTAGGTTTGATACTGTGAACACTGAATCGCTTGCAGTCGATGGACAAAGGGAGGACGAGAGACACAGTGCGCTAGATGAGGAGAGAGGGCTCATTGTATTGGAAATAAACTTGAGCAGGGTGTGTTTCTGGGCGAGTAGTTTTAATGTTCTGAACACTGAATCGCTTGCGACGATGGACAAAGGAAAGACGAGAGACAGTCCACTAGACGAAGAGAAAGGGCTCATTGTACTGGAAATAAAATTGAGCAAGGTGTGTCTCTTGGCGGGTAGTTTTGATATTCTGAACACTGCTGCGCTTGCAGACGACGGACGAAGGAAGGAGGAGAGACACAGTGCTCTAAACGAGGAGAAAGAGCTCATTGTACTGGAAATAGACTTGGGCAGGGTGTGTTTCTGGGCGAGTAGGTTTCATATTTTGAACACTGAGGTGCTTGCAGACGACGGACGAAGGGAGGACGAGAGACACAGTGCGCTAGACGACGAGAAAGGGCTCATTTTACTGGATATAAACTTGCGCAGGGTGTCTTAATGGGCGAGAAGGTTTGATATTCTGAACACTGAAGCGCTTGCAGACGACGGACGAAGGGAGGACGAGAGGCACAGTGCGCTAGACGAGGAGAAAGGACTCATTGTACTGGAAATATCTTGGGCAGGGTGCGTTTCTGGGCGAGTAGGTTTGATATTCTGAACCCTGAATCGCTTGCAGACGACGGACAAAGGGAGGACGAGAGACAGATTGCGCTAGACGAGGAGAAAGGGCTCATTGTACTGGAAAAAACATGAGCAGGGTGTGTTTCTGGGCGAGTAGGTTTGATACTGTGAACACTGAATCGCTTGCAGACGATGGACAAAGGGAGGACGAGAGACACAGTGCGCTAGATGAGGAGAGAGGGCTCATTGTATTGGAAATAAACTTGAGCAGGGTGTGTTTCTGGGCGAGTAGCTTTAATGTTCTGAACACTGAAGCGCTTGCAGACGACGGACGAAGGGAGGACGAGAGACACAGTGCACTAGACGAGGAGAAAAAGCTTATTGTATTGGAAATAAACTTTGGCAGGGCGTGTTTCTTGGCGAGTAGGTTTAGGATCTGAACACTGAAGCGCTTGCAGACGAAGGGCGAAAGGAGGAGGAGAGACACAGTGCGCGAGACGAAGAGAAAGGGCTCATTGTACTTGAAATAAACAAGCACAGGGTGCGTTGCTGGGCGAGTAGGTTTGATATTCTGAACACTGAATCGCTTGCAGACGACGGACGAAGGGAGGACGAGAGACACAGTGCGCTAGACGAGGAGAAAGGGCTAATTGTACTGGAAATAAACTTTAACAGGGTGTGTTTCTGGGCTAGTAGTTTTGATATTCTGATACTGAAGCGCTTGCAGACGACGGACGAAGGGAGGACGAGAGACACAGTGCACTAGACGAGGAGAAAAAGCTCATTGTAATAGAAATAAACATAGGCAGGGTGTGTTTCTGGGCGAGTAGGTTTGACGTTCTGAACACTGAAGCGCTTGCAGACGACGGACGAAAGGAGGAGGAGAGGCACAGTGCGCTAGACGAAGAGACAGGGCTCATTGCACTGGAAATAATCTTTGGCAGGGTGTGTTTCTGGGCGAGTAGGTTTGATATTCTGAACACTGAAGCGCTTGCAGACGACGGACGAAGGAAGGAGGAGAGACACAGTGCTCTAGACAAGAAAGGACTCATTGTACTTAAAATAAACTTTGGTAGGGTGTGTTTCTGGGCGAGTAGGTTTGATATTATGAACACTGAAGCGCTTGCAGGCGACGGACGAAGGGAGGACGAGAGACACAGTGCACTAGACGAGGAGAAAAAGCTCATTGTGTTGGAAATAAACATGGGCAGGGTGTGTTTCTGGGCGTGTAGGTTTGATATTCTGAACACTGAAGCTCTTGCATACGACAGACGAAAGGAGGAGGAGTGACACAGTGCGCTATATGAAGAGAAAGGGCTCATTGTACTGGAAATAAACTTTGGCAGGGTGTGTTTCTGGGCGTGTAGGTTTGATATTCTGAAAACTGAAGCGCTTGCAGACGATGGACGAAGGCAGGACGAGAGACAGTGCGCTAGACGAGGAGAAAGGGCTTATTGTACTGGAAATAAACTTGGGCGGGGAGTGTTGCTGGGCGAGTAGGTTTGATATTCTGAACACTGAAGCGCTTGCAGACGACGGACGAAGGGAGGACGAGAGACACAGTGCACTATACGAGCAGAAAAAGCTATTTGTATTAGAAATAAACATGGGCAGCGTGTGTTTCTGGGCGAGTAGGTTTGATATTCTGAACACTGATGCGCTTGCAGACGACGGACGAAAGGAGGAGGAGAGACACAGTGTGCTAGACGAAGAGGAAGGGCTCATTGTACTGGAAAAAAACAAGGACAGGGTGTGTTGCTGGGCGAGTAGGTTTCATATTCTGAGCACTGAAGCGCTTGCAGACGACAGACGAAGGGAGGACGAGAGACACAGTGCGCTATACGAGGAGAAAGGGCTCATTGTACTGGAAATAATCTTGTGGGGGGTGTGTTGCTGTGCGAGCAGGTTTGATATTCTGAACACTGACGCGCTTGCAGAAGACGGACGAAGGGAGGACGAGAGACAGTGCGCCAGACGAGAAGAAAGGGCTCACTGTACTGGAAAAAATACTTGGGCAGGGTGTGTTTCTGGGCGAGTAGGTTTGATATCCTGAACACTGAATCGCTTGCAGACGACGGACAAAGGGAGGACGAGAGACACAGTGCACTAGAGGAGGAGAAAAAGCTCATTGTGTTGGAAATAAACATGGGCAGGGTGTGTTTCTGGGCGAGTAGGTTTGATATTCTGAACACTGAAGCGCTTGCAGACGACGGACAAAAGGAGTGACATAGTGCGCTAGACGAAGAGAAAGGGCTCATTGTACTGGAAATAAACTTTGGCAGGGTGTGTTTCTGGGCGAGTAGGTTTGATATTCTGAACACTGAAGCGCTTGCAGACGACGGACGAAGGGAGGACGAGAGACACAGTGCTCTAGACGAGGAGAAATGGCTCATTGTACTGGAAATAAACTTTGGCAGGGTGTGTTTCTGGCAAGTAGGTTTCATAATCTTAACACTGAAGCGCGTGCAGACGACGGACAGAGGGAGGAGGAGAGACACAGTGCTCTTGACGAGAAAGGACTCATTGTACTGGAAATAAACTTTGGCAGGGTGTGTTTCTGGGCGAGTAGGGTTGATATTCTGAACACTGTACCGCTTGCAGACGACGGACGAAGGAAGAACGAGAGACACAGTGCGCTAGACGAGGAGAAAGGGCTCATTGTACTAGAAAAAAACAAGGACAGGGTATGTTGCTGCGCGAGTAGGTTTGTTATTGTGAACACTGAAGCGCTTGCAGACGACGGACGAAGAGAGGACGTGAGACACGGTGCGCTAGACGAGGAGAAAGGGCTCAGTGTACTGGAAATAAACTGGGGCAGGGTGTGTTTCTGGGCGAGTAGGTTTGATATTTTGAACACTGAACCACTTGCAGACAACGGACGAAGGGAGGACGAGAGACACAATCCGCTAGACGAGGAGAAAGGGCTCATTGTACTGGAACAAAAACTTGGGAGGGTGTGTTTCTGGGCGAGTAGGTTTAATATTCTGAAGACTGATGTGCTTACAGATGACGGACGAAGGGAGGACGAGAGACACAGTGCGCTAGACGAGGAAAAAGGGCTCATTGTACTGGAGATAAACTTGTGCAGGTTGTGTTGCTGAGCGAGCAGGTTTGATATTCTGAACACTGAAGCGCTTGCAGACGACGGACGAAGAGAGGGCGAGAGACACAGTGCGCTAGACGAGGAGAAAGGGCTCATTGTACTAGAAATAAACTGGGGCAGGGTGTGTTGCTGGGAGAATAGGTTTGATATTCTGAACACTGAAGCGCTTGCAGACGACGGACGAAGAGAGGGCGAGAGACACAGTGCGCTAGACGTGGAGAAAGGGCTCATTGTACTGGATATAAGATGGGGCAGGGTGTGTTTCTGGGCGAGTAGTTTTGATATTCTGGACACTGAAGTGCTTGCAGACGACGGACGAAGGGAGGAGGAGAGACACAGTGCTCTGGACGAGGAGAAAGGACTCATTGTACTGGAAATAAACTTGTGCCGGGTGTGTTGCTGGGCGAGTAGGTTTGATATTCTGAACACTGAAGCGCTTGCAGACGACGAACGAAAGGAGGACGAGAGACACAGTGCGCTAGACGGGAGAAAGGGCTCATTGTACTTGAAATAAACTTAGGCAGGGTGTGTTGCTGGGCGAGTAGATTTGATATTCTGAACACTGAACGCTTGCAGAGGACGGACGAAGGGAGGACGAGAGACACAGTGCGCTAGACGAGGAGAAATGGCTCATTGTACAGGAAATAAACTTGGGCAGGGTGTGTTTCAGGGCGAGTAGGTTTGATATTCTGAACACTGAAGCGCTTGCAGACGACGGACGAAGGGAGGACGAGAGACACAGTGCGCCAGACGAGGAGAAAGGGCTCATTGTACTGGAAATAAACTTGGGCAGGGTGTGTTTCTGGGCGAATAGGTTTGATATTCTGAACGTTGAAGCGCTTGCAGACGACGGACGAAGGGAGGACGAGAGACACAGTGCGCTAGACGAGGAGAAAGGGCTCATTGTACTGGAAATAATCTTGGGCAGGCTGTGTTGTTGGACGAGTTGTTTAGATATTCTTGAGCTTACCTTGTTCTTATTTATTAACTTCGATGGCACTGCTAATTGTATTCTGTCTGTAGGGTTAGACGCCCTCATGCTTTGACGTCTCTTTGATCTTTCGTCTCCTGCGATAGCTTGCCGGCATCCTGTCGAACCGACCTACCGCTTACTTCTACATCGCACTTCGCAATGATGTCAGTCAGATTAACGTTCAATGTATGAACATGAAGATCGTTTTCCTCAGTTAAAGCTGAAGATCTCTTCTTCAGCGATATCCTGAATTTTCTCTACTTTTCCTCTTACCGCTAACTCGTTCATGGACCTCTCTTCAGTAGCTTCTTCCGCTCCCTCTTCAAGTCTAAGCTAATTCCAGACCTTACCATTCTGTGGTCGCTACAACGCACCTTCCCGAGGACGGCCACATCCTGACCGATGCCAGGTTTAGCGCATAGTATGAAGTCGATTTCATTTTTGTGTCACCATTGGGGCTATTCCAGGTCCACTTTCTGTTCTTTTTTTGCTATCTGTGAACTCTACTAATAGCTCCACCGTGCTATTCCTAGAAACTTTATCTTAGTCGCCTACCGCCTGGTCTGCGGCCTCCTTCTTGCCTACGTTCGCATTGAGTTTGCTCATAAGTAGAGTGAACTGTGATATTACTTCGTTCACTGCCGATTCCACGTCTTCCTAGAATCTTTCAAATATCCGGTCATTGTTAGCATATGTAGGCGCGTAGGCCTGCACCACCTTCAGCTTGTACCTATTATGAAGCCTGATTACGAGAGCTGCAGCACTTTCGTTAATACTGTAGAGCTCCTGCACGTTGCCAGCTATATCCTGATTAATGAGGAATCCCACATATAGTTTTCGTATATCCGCTAATCCGCGATAGCACAGTATGTGCCCGTCCTTTAGTACTGTATAACTTCGCCAAGACCTATGACATATCATTTAATGCCTGTTAGTTCCTCGAACAGCACTGCTAGGCTAGCCTCACTAGGAAAGGTTCTAGCGTTAAACATTGCCAGGTTCAGACTCCAATGGCGGCCTGTCCGCAGCCAGAGATTTTTAGCACCCGCCGCTGCGTCACAGGTCTGACCGCAGGCTTGGTCAGTTGCTCCGCAGCCGCTGTGGAGAGAGGGCCGATGGCGAATTGGTTTGCTCATAGAAGGTTGTGACCAAGTACAACACGACAGTGGTGAAATCTTGTTCTGGTGAGGGAGTGCAGATTCGGTTCTGTCACCAACATGAGGCCGCACTCGAGGACTGCTTATGCAATTCCATCGACAGGCAGTGTTTTCTTTTCGAACCCAGTGGAAATTGCATGGCAACGGGATTTGAGCCCCGGTCCTCTTTCAGGCGAGTGGACGCCCTACCTCTGCGCCATGGCTGCACGCGTCGCTAGTATATACCGTAAGATCAGTATATCAGTATCAGTATATCCCATAATAAAATTTGATTACCGTAGATTCCAATAATTGAGGAGAAAGACAAATGAGCGTAAACGAGCATCGAATCGCCCAAGGTGAAAGAGCGCTTTCTCATCATGTCGCAAAAGGCACCTAGGCGTGAAAAACGTTTTATTTGCAATTAACAAACACACTTTTAAGAGCAAATATTCTTTAAAAGATTGTTAGCGTTTATGAGAGCACTCTAAACAAGCTTCTGTTTTCGCACTGTGAAAAATAGAAACTTTTCACTGGTGACGTCTGCCATTGCGGGTTCGCGCTTCATGTTCGTGCATATGCTATGGTTTGTGACATGAGAAACTTGCCCGAGCCACGACTTTGCTACCAGAAACAAGTTTGCTTCTAAGTGCCGGCTCTCACCATGCCCTAGAACTGCGCTTACTTCTTTGGCGAAGAAAAATATAAATAGGGATGACGGCCATGTTCGTCCTGACAAATGCCACATGTGGTTATTTGCGCGAATTAATTCATGAAATGGAAGTTGTTCCTCCATCCAATGTGCGGCCATCGCCAGACTTTGAATTGAAGAAAATGCAATCCTCGACGAGTACGGTTAATATAACTTGCATTTTTTGAAGTACTTTGCGCTTCTAAAAGATAAGTGTCTCCGAGATTCCTGCACTAAATGCTCCCCATGGTCACAGTAGAAGACTGTTTAGTTTTAAAATCACCAGAAACTTTGTTCCTTTCATCTTTCAATGAGCAGGTAGCAAGCTTCTCACTGAGCAAACCTAGCTTGCTGCTTAAAATGCTTCCCGAGATACAGCAAACTGACTTCAGGCCTAGCAGACAACAAACACTGTGCTCAGCTCACTTCCAGTCACGCGCATTCGGGTGCTTCAGATCTCAAATTAACTGCGTGCGTAGCTAGATAGCTCCACCGTCATAAAGCACACAACAAATCAATGAAAACAAAACTGAACAACCAACACATCTACTCCGTAGCACAGTCAACAAGCCACCAGACGTGAATTCGATGCCTCTATCTTCCCGGCATGACTCGGGAGTACTTGGTGGATGAAATTGAGGGCCACCAGATTTCTCTCTATTTAATAGTAAGGAACTCTATGCCCAAGACGGTTGATAGACTGATAGGCCCCCACACAAGCCATGGGGCTAGCGTCATCAGCCGCTTTTTCCTCGCTTGTCACACAGATCGACAGCGTGATCAGCTACCTTCGCAACTAGTTGGTGCATAGAGACCTGCGTCACCAGCCCATACATACAATATGAGAAAGTGCTAGAGATCGTCGGCGACTGTGCTTTTCTGTTCTCCGAAAATATTCGCGCTGCTGAAGGAACGGATGAAAGATGTTCAGGAAGATATCCAACGGACAATCCGAGAGTAAGACCAATTGTGGAGTTCGGTCGTGTTCTGTTCTCCTCCTGTCCTAGATAGAAAATTCAACCTCTGGTTATTTTGGAGAGGCACGCTCTACGGCTTTGCTTGGATTTACCAAAATCAGGGCAAATTGTTTCCTCTTTCTGTAATCTGGCATATGGGACTTGAGCTCTCGCTTCCCGATTCTCATAGTGCGGACATTAATACGGGGATTTAAGCCAATGCCTGGAGTGGCTCCTCCAATTTTTTTGACTAACCCAGCTTTGTTTCTAGACAAATATTGACCGCTTTACAAACTGCCTCAATATGTGTTTACTGAGGATCTCCTGTCTAGAATTGCAGACTCTCTTAGGTCTCTGCAATGCTTCAGAAATTTGCAGGCTGTACCAGCTGTTTGTTTCGACCATGCGCTGCCGCTATATGCAAAGCACTTATCTGCCAATGTGCTAAACGGTCTCCTAGAGGAATATCTGTTCCAGCATTCGAGCCATGCTGCAATTTTACCGGATGCCTCTCAACAATTCGAAAAGGCAGCAGTAGGTGCCTTTTCCCACACACTAGATTGGAGTTATTCTATCTGGGTCCCTGATGAAACACCAATTTTCGCTGCTGAAATTCTGGCTATTGGTTAGGCCCAGCAAAAAGTTCCCCGCAATATTTCTCAAGTTATCATTCTCTCGGAGTGTCTCTCAGTCTTTGGAGCTCTAGAAAGTTCGGCAACTTTTCTCTTGTACAGATCCCTAATTTACTCTGTGCCACATCATGTCCAAGAGATGCGCTTACAGTGGGTTCCAGGGCACTGTGGCATTATTTCAAATTCAATGGCCAATTTCTTTGCGAAATCAACCATCAATGGGCCTGTTGCCCATGTCGTTCTGAACCTGACACTGTTGACCATGTCCCGTTATGAAGGTTACCAAATACAACATAACCTGACTCGTGAGCCTATCCTTGGTTCAGCGGATTTGGAAAATTTAAAATTCCCATGGAACCTACGTTCTTGCGCATCAAGCCAATGTGAGGTTTCCATGACGCTGTTGCGCTGCAGGATTCCTCGCCTTAATCTATATTTATGATGTTCTGGGTTCACGCCGTAAAATCTATGTGCGTCGTGCAGGGACGTCGACACGGTAGATCATTTCATCCTCTACTGCCGGTAGTTTGCAAAGCAGAGGATTGAATTTTTGCAAAATCCTCTATTTCAATTAGGGCTGCCGTTTACTCTGCCGGTCCTCCTCTCCTTCGACGCAACCGTCAAAGGGCATGCGATCAGGCAGTATGTCAGATTCTTCACAAGTATATTGTAGAAACCGGGACATTTTTGTGTTAACTTCTCGATGCCTTTACTTGCCCCTAGAAATTATTTTATTTCTGATTAATTTTGTAAAATTAAATTCTTCCACTCACAATGCTTTGTTTCCTCGATTTTCATTCCGATTTACTCAAGATCTTTCAAAATTTGTGATTTTATTTTACTCTCATATAACTCTATACTTATGAGTCGCTTGAGATAAACCTGGATGAGTTTTTTCCTATTTGTATCGGCACCAAAGCCTCACCAATCCCCCATCGTTGGCATGTGCCATCGTATTTGAGGCAACATTAACAACAACAACAACGCGAGAGACTACCCCTTGTGCATGTAGTGGAGGAGCTTGCAGCAATGACCTAGACAGTTCGCACCCGATAGATCGGGCGTTATTGCAAGTGAATTTAGTTAGCGCTTTGCCTGCTATTATTATGTCAACTAACAGTTCTTACCAGCCTTGCTTTTGGGGTTAATGCATGAAGCCTAATTATGTGCTTGTTTTTTACTGGTTCGTATTTCTCTCGAGTGCCGCTAAACAGTTGTACAAAGACTTGATTTATGTCAATTTTCCTCCGCCTATGTATTAATTCTTATGCATTAGAATTCCTGGTCATAGCATACTTAAGAGATTACATCGCCATGTACAACAAAAGACCTACAATCTACACAATAAGACAAACGTCATTTTTGCCTCCTCAGTAAAATGTAGCTTCAGTGATGCTCCAGGAACCGTTTAACAATGCTTCATCAGTTGTATAGACGTTTTTCTGCGAAGTCCTGCAGCGAACATTCAAAAAGCGAATTAATTTGGCTGTTTTTATTGTACGATACGTTACTCCTATGCAATATGTTGATTAATGTTTTCTTATTGCATTGCACAGCCTATGGAAAATTCGCATAATGGACTGGCATTGTGAATGTGTTGTTTAACCAAATCCTCGTTTCAGCCGATTTACTGTTTGCGTGAAGGAGGCCCAGATAGACGTCGAACTGTAGAGGCACTCCTTGCTGATGTTCTCAGCTTTTCCTCCATTATAGAGCATTGTTACCTGGGCGCGTCTCTTCGGATGAATTTGTGTTCTAAAAGATTTGTTCTTGGTTCAGTTGTAAGTAGTTCTAGAGCTTTGATGTCTGGGCGTGTCTTGATATGAACTATGTTTAATACTGCTTCATTAAAATTTCGTGAATCATTCTTGTAGACAAAACAATATTTAACAGTAATAAATACGACGTTTAAAGGGGAAAAAAGCGGCTAGAGCGTCATCCTTTTGCACCGCCGCGGGTTAAAGGGACACTGAGGAGAACTCTATCAATTTTTTATTCTTAGCAAAATCTGATAGTTCGGCATTTCATGGCTTCGTTGCCGCTTGTCCAGGCGCGAAAGATGCATTTATTTCAAAGAAATTTGGATTCGAAGATGAAAAATTTTTTCCCGCCGCTCTGATTCAAGCTCAGGGAACTCGTATGACGCCACGGCAACTCTTATGACGTCTCAGAACAGAGTGACGTGACACGTGACGTAAGCGCAGGCTCCGTGATTTATGACGGCTAGCGGTTCGGTGCGCAACCTTCTGAAACAAAATATATTATATAATATAGAAAAAGATGGGTTTACACTTCCCATTATTCATGATTTCAGAAAGGCATTGCATAGCTTAAAGCATAGAATCCTAATGAACAAGTTATGCCAATGTAGGACCCGCGAAAAGCCATTGCCATTAACTGAAACTATCGTTGCAGCAGAAAACACTCTGTATGTATACATAATGAAATTTCGGATTTACGACCAATCCGCCTTGGCGTTCGCTAGGGAAGTGCACTAGGGCCCCTACTCTTTAAAGTTTTTTTAATGGCATTATTAACATAGCACGACACAGTTAATAATACACGCCGATGACAGTACCCTGCTTGTCTCTGCTGCTGACCTGGATGATCTCATAGCGAAATGTAACATCCCACTAGCAAAACAATCAATCTGGTCTCGCTTACACAGACTTAAATTAAATGCAACTAAAAACAAAGCAATGATATTTCGTGCATGGAATAAGTTTGTGCAACAAAATTATGTGTAAATTTTTAAGGAATTGTATATTGTTACCGCGCATAAAACATTAGGAGTGTATTTTTCACCTAACTTGTGCGACGCTCACATTAAAAACCTTTGTAAAAAATTTTCTTCAGTGGTAGGTGCACTGCCACGATGCCGTGACACTTTGCCTATGAAATGCAATCTCCAAATTTATTATGCTTTGTTTCAGTCGCATTTAAATTATTGTTGTCTAGTAAGGGTTATAACTACAAAAACCAACATAAATAAAATGTTCATATTACAACAAAGAATTGTTTGCTATGTTGCAAATCTTCAAAGATCGAGTTCATTAGTAACCGCTTTCCTAGAACATGCTATCACCCCCGCAGATAACCTATATGAATTTCGTCTTTTGCAACAAATGTACTTCTCACCCCCCTGGGTTAGAACTTATTTTTCAACATTGGCAACTTTAGAATTATTCTTTAGAATTACATTGGCAAGACTTTTATGCACACACAAAATCATTATGTATTGGCAGTACCATTTTTTCGCAGTAACTATAAATTACAGTGTTTAGCTCATAATCTTCCCTGTACCTTAAATTCATTTCAAAACACTACTGGCTGTAAAAGAAGATAACTACCTAACTACTTCAAGCTATGAATATCTATGTACCGTTAATATTACTATTTGCTTTGCTGTTTACCTCAGATTCCTTAGTAAAGTTTGTTTTCTTCGGTGTCTTAAAGCAGTGCCATGTTGTTAGTTGCCTGTCAACTTGCCTATAATTTCTTGTCAATACCTATAATTGTTTACTGTCTCGCTAGAATTATCCTACTTCTTGCCTTTATATTTATAGATTTTTTACTTTAATAATTTATCATTGCCTTTTTTGCCTTTTATTTTATTGCGTTTATGTGTTCTATTCACTGATGGTTTGTAAATACTTATTGCCTGTTCTATGCTATGCCTTGTATTTTGTTTCCTGGAGTTCTTCAAGTTGCGTTCGCAGCTTTTATTCAGGAAACCATTCAGAATATATGTGATGAATAAATTGAATTGAACTGAATTGAATTGATGTACTGATCAATCCTCGTAGTTACATACACAATTGAAATCTCCCAGCTGTAAAATTTGCGGATCCGTGCGCAGGAGGCTTGTAAATGACAAGAAGCACACTTTATATCTTGCTGTTTTACTGGTAAATACCAACAAATTATTCACCATTGCTGATTCAAATGGCAAGGTCACCAATGATTTCGATTTCAAAAAAAATGTATTTATTGCTCAAATGCGTAGGGGAATCCTCCGAAGGCGAAGTAGATTTATTGCTCAAATGCGTAGGGGAATCCTCCGAAGGCGAAGTAGATTTGCAATGGGGGAGTAAGTACTCACTGGCATTTGGTCAAACTCAGCCGTATAGCTAAAAAGGAAAGCTACACAACTTTCTCAGTAGCTTCGCAGTTACAGAAAAATTTGTCCTGGTCCGGGGTTCGAACTCGGGAACACCGCTTCACCGGAACAGTCGTGATATCAACACAGCTAACCTGGACGGGAATGTTTTGTTATTG
This sequence comes from Amblyomma americanum, assembly GCF_052857255.1. Classification (NCBI taxonomy): domain Eukaryota; kingdom Metazoa; phylum Arthropoda; class Arachnida; order Ixodida; family Ixodidae; genus Amblyomma; species Amblyomma americanum. Next base: position 397,338,760 of record NC_135497.1, on the reverse strand, counting down.
CGAGAGAGAATTGACCAATAACTCGAATTCGGAGCACTGTTGAAAAAATGATTAGGAGAGTTAAATAAGAGGGCATTGTCGAGCTGGCTTGTCTATGTTGAACAAAGCGATGGAATAGCGCTGACAATCGGGACGATAGAAAGAGAAGAGACGTACACAAGTGCCGTGTGCTATGTCTCTTCTTTTCCCTTCTCGCGCTGTTTGTCAGCGCTGTTTTGTTATTTCGTTTACAGGAATCCCATACAAAGGCCACAAAGGTTCGTTGGTTCGAGCGTGTTAGACAACGCGTTGGGTGTGTACGACTAAGTAGCCTGTTTTTGGGCTGAGTACTTATTTTATAGTAATTACAAAAACATAAAAAAATGTTGATATGGCATTCATCAGAAATTGCCTCGAATGAAAAGGCGCTGGTATGATGCTTCATTCTAATGAAACAAATGGTGTGTATGAGTATGACTATGAAGTGGCGTAGTATGTCGTGCAGCTTAGTTTGATTTGGTTTATGGCAATTAATGTCCCAAAGTGGCTCAGGCTATGCGGAATGCCGTAATAAAAGGGTACGGAAATATCGACCTCCGGGGGTTCTTCAAAGTCCACTGACAACGCACAGTACACTGGACTCTAGAATTTTGCCTCCATCGAAATTCGACTACCACGGCCGGGATCGAACCCGCGTCTTTCAGCTCAGCTGCCATGCGCCATAACCACTGAGCTATCATGACGGTCACTATGTCGTGCAGTGTAACCTAGATGATGATTGGTGATTGGTAATCGATAATTGTGATTTGTGATTGATAATCAATAATTTAAACGGTAATTGTGATTGTAATCGAGGACCGTGATCAAAAAATGAGATTGTGGGTTGGTAATCGGAGAGAGATGAGTAAGAAAAGTAACGACAAGAAAAAAACGAAGGAGAAGGTGCTATCGCGTCCAACCTTAAGGCGAAAGCTTAAAGGTCCTCCAAATTTCTTTTTTTTCAGAAGGTCGAAAATTATCAAAGAGGTAGCCTGTTTTCAAGTTATTTTAGCTGTAGGGCCATATTTAGGGCTACGGCAGGCTTAAGGTAAAAGGAAGAATGCGTCCTTTAACTCAAATATTAAAAAATACATTTAGTTTTCTGTTTTTGATTTGGGAGTATCCCGAATTAGCATAATTGGACATCGTCATTCAAAGAGTCTAGAAAAGAAAATAAAGTAACAAAATTTACAAATTTACAAATGGCCAAGTGATGACGGAGCCTCAGTGCGAGGTCCTGAAATGTTTGAAGACAACTGGCACGTAATTAAGCAGTCATCGCTAAACACGCTCAGTTTAGAAACAATTATACCGCACCTTATAAGCAACTTTTTTTGAGAACCTGCAATTTTCCTGGGGTTGCCAATCACGTTGCCGCGCAAGAATGGCACAGCTTCGCCACGCATCTACAGCGATACGCGCGACGAGTGCCACAGTCACGCTTGAATTGTTCAAATGGCAGCAGGCAGCGCCCGCCAGCGAAACCATTGCGTCAGCAGGGCGTCTAGCGACTCCTTAGGTGCTCTAGGGACAGGCCCTTACCGGCATGGCGGCGCCAAATCCGGTGCAAAAACATCTCAGAGGAGCGCATTCCGTCGACCAATCAGCGTTTCCACATGAGCCACGGCGGTGCGCTTGTCTGCACCAATGAAATGTACCTGGTTGCTGTCGTTGTTGTCCTCAAGATGATGATGGCGCGTATCCATTGCGGGGGAATGGCAGAGTGTCACTGCACAGTAGCACACTACTTTACTTGCGATGCACAACTGCGATGGCGAAACCAAATTTACTGCGGTTGATAATTGTCTGAAATTATTTTTCTTGAACGTAAGTATAGACTTACTGCAAATTCAAAGCACAAGCACAAAACTAGTGGGATATAGTATTCTGACTGGCTTGCAAATGTATGCAAAGTTTTATACACTGCTGCATCTAGTGTGTCTTCCGTACCTTTATGACTGCAACTTCTCTACTGCATTCGCAGAACCTTTGCAGTATGAAAAAATAAGAAACAAACTTTGTTAGACGCTCACACCATGCTTCGTCCGTCGAGCTTCCAATAGGCTGCGTGACACTATACACGAAATAAAATGAGCAGCACAGTGTGATTGGTTTTTGTTCATTCTGTCAGCGCTCTTCTGTACATCAGTGAATAAAGTCAAGCTCAGATCAATTAGGGCCCTCGACAGACAAAGCCAAGAATTGTGGTGAATTTCAATCAGCTTTAAAAGATTTCATACGCTGCGATTCTGAGCTCATCCGATTGATTGTAATCCCAATCAGGCTTCTTTGACCACATTAAGCGAGGGTTTAGTAGGCACCCAGCGTTTTTCATTTGGTAGAACCTTTACCATGTTCTCTAGCTACTCAGCTCCTCACCGGTGAAATGACTGAAAAAGTGGGTCCCTGACCGCCTTATGGAAGCTTTAGCACGTTTGCTAAGGTAGTGATGCGGTTGCCTTTTTTTAAGTCGCATTATATTTGCGTGAGCCTCTCTCGCACTCACGAATTAAATAAAAATGGAGCCGTGAACTCATGAGATGCGGTCAGTGCAGCCCCACTTTAAATAACATTCACTTTCTCACGCAATTAATCTCAACTAGTACACTGCGTTATCTTTCCGGGGCACTCTTGTGAAGCATTGCTTGAGCACTCTTGGACAGTTGTATATTCGTCGATGTTGAGAGCACGGTTTTGGATCGGGGCACTATCGTGATAAGTGGCTTTCGCAGTTACTGAATCTAGCCCCACGCACAGGTAGTGCGCGTAAGGATGAGGAGATTGCAAGGAAAATAGCAGGCACGTGACTTCATTCGGCATGAGTTGCTACTTGCCTAGTAGCACGTGATACTACTAGAAACTTGCTGAAAGCCCAGATTACAAGAAATAAATCTTTAATTAGGTGTCAAGATTTGCACTATAAATTATCCCATGCAATCAATTCAGTGTTGTCAAAATGTCGCAATAAACAGATTCCAAGTGTCCCTGGAACCAGCGGACTTCCTTCACCGCGCCTTCATGGCAGCAAAGGCGGCCACGTCCAAGCACTGCGTAGAAAAAAATTCACTGATTAAGAAAGTCGATGAGGCGTTCACGCATACCAGAAGCTCAAATATAGTTCTCCAAGGCAAACAATTCGATTTTAACGGTGCCACACCATTCCTAAGCAATAAACAAAGCGACGAAGAGAGTTGTCTTCTAAGTTTATGATTGAAAACCCATCACTTTTGAGCACCTTGGATTGCTTACAAAACGAGGACCTAGTATAAACTCTGCAGAGGCGCCTTGTTTACGCGGCAAACGCTGTTGATGCGCAAATTCTGATGTTCGATTTCCGACAGTGGCGCCCTATTTCCACAGACACGGAAGACAACAACCATGCCCAAGTTTTCTGGACATTACTAGACATCGACAACAAGCGTCGTCTGTTCGCCACTGCGAGTGAACACCGCGTAACTCAATGAGTATATCTTGAATTTGTAATTTTGAGGAAACGATAGGGTCCCGAAACATTCTGCGCGAACATGGTGTTTTTCACCATAGACTTTTCACCATCTGACCTATAAGATACTTCCTCAGCTCACACCAATAATTTACGACGGCCATATAGAATCAATGAGGTGTGCCGAATGGTCGAATTTCTCGAGGAGGTTCTGAGTGTTCAGCGCCACGTGGTGCTTCGTGGTAGCCGCGCAAAACTAGAAGCATTTGTCCAGGGTACTGGGATTGCACTCTTGCACTGAGACTTGCGTTGTGTGGTGCACACATCGTGAAAGTATTGAGAACTGGCACGGATGTTAACGTGGCTCCTCCGCAGCTGCTAAGAACACAATATAGTGCGGGTTGATAAGCCATATGCAGGTTAGCAAAATTTAGGATACGCCAACTTGACAACTTGTCAATCAGCGACTAGTGCCTAGCACCCAACAAAACATTGTTCGCACGACATTCTAGCGGTACTGTACATAGTTATAATTAGAACTATCCAATACGTGTTCTGCTAAAGAAAGCGGAATTTCTGGAGGGAAAAAAAGTCATGGATGAAAACTACAGAAAGGCAAGAAACGTCACAAGCAGGCTTCTACGTAACGTGTTACGGGTAACTAATTGGTTGTTATAAATTAAATTTTTAGGCACTTTGTAAAGTACTCATTACTTTTTGAAATGTAACATTCTCAGTAATTCAGCAATTCAGTAATTGAGCAATTGATTACAGAACACCTCTTAATCTGTTACATTATTTTTTGCTAGACAAGTTGCAATCGATGGTTTAAAGTCGGGAACCTAAATGTGTAAACAAAATAAGGTCCAGCAGAGAATTCCCTCCCGTTAGAGGGAACACAATCGAACTACAAAGAAGCCACACGCGCGAGGATGTCCGCACATTCAAGCCCCAGCGGTCGCCATTTGTCTAGCCGCCCGTTCGACGCTTCGCAGTTCGCATATTTTCCCATGACGGCGCAGCGAATGCATGTTTAGAGAGGTTGGGTTTCTTACCCTCATAACGCGAAGAACGGCGAAGCGTGGCGCTTTGTGTGACTGCAGCGCTGTGCGCAACGTCTTCGTACGCCAAAACTAAGCCCTCGCTTTCGGCGCGTACATCGAAATACTGTTCAGTATCTCTACTGATGTATTCACAAGAGCGGTGAAAAACAAAAAGCCGAAGAATTCTTGCAAATAAAACTGCGGGTGTAATTGGGAACATATACACTACAGCAAACTGTAGATAACGCAACCGCATCAGCACATACGCTAATAGCATATGAATAGACAAAATAACATAATAGTATTCGATTTATTCTCTGTAACAGTTCAGTTACTTTTCAGGAAGTGTAATTGACAATCAGTTATATCTGAGATGAGCCATGGTATCAGGCGGTTACTTAATTGATTTCTTTAATGTGCTCGACTGGCTGCAAGTGAATGACTTAGGGTAGGTCAGTTATTCGTTCATTAGCCGTTCTTTTGTGAAGTATTCCCGACGTGTCCAGGCATATTCTGTGACCTTTAAGGAGGATCAGTAATAGCGGAACTCTTGTATCCTGCTGAAGTATTCGATAACATAACACATTTCATCACTTAAAATTATTGTTAAAATACCGTGTCAAATATCTTAAGTTGTACTAAATCCTAAATGAATAGACGCAATCATGAATTTCGTAACTCAGTGCGTGTTACGATTTTAAAAACCATGGAAACAAAAACAACCCTGCTGAAAAAAGCTGTACGATGCAATAAACTCGTAGAGTTTGTCATAAAAATGTCATGCAATTACCTTCACAGCACAAAATATTGTCAACAAATTTCATTCAATTTTGCAAACTCGTACACTCGTCATGCAGATGACATACACTATCATTCAAATTATATGACATTGGCATGACGAAGCCTTTATGAGGTTATTGCATTCAACAACATTTTTCAGCAAGGAAAAAAACATCTCGCGATGAAAAGAGAACACGCTCGTACTTCTTCCCGTTGAGTATTTACACCTGACATCCGATTTCGCCCGTCCCCTGCAGATACAAGGCCGGTCTTAGCTCTAACTGATCAGTCTTGTACGCTTTGCAGAAAATAATAACCGATTACAATTACTTACTCCGCTTGAAATGTAACCGTTTAGAGGTAAACTGCAGCCCCCTCCCAAAAAGTGTTACTGAGAAAAGTAATCGATTACTATTGTGTTACTTGCCTTCTCATATTCACAACGATAAAGCAGATTTATTGTGACTAAATTAACTACTGCGGCTTAATTGATTTATATTTTGATACAATTGTTAATTTCCAACACGAGTTTCTCGAAATTGCCACTAATTTTCCCGGTTTCATCGTGAATAGATCAGCAGCTGCACTGAACACTTTACGATTGTACACTCTGGAGGCGATGGCTGAATTACAACGTAAGAACACCAGCTCGTAGTAGGGCTCACATGCTGGCCGCTGGTGGGGCTCGCGTGCCCGGTACCTTGTACCACAACGGAGAGTGACCTGCTCATAAAGATGTGCGCTAGAGGGCCAGATTTGTTTGTTTGTTTGTTACTTGTTTTAATGCACTTTACTGCCACTGCCGCTTGTGAATCAGCAAGGCATTCCCCGTCGCGGTGATACTGCGTGCGAACGCTCCTGTGCTCCTTCGTTTACCTGTGCTCTGAACACGAACTCGCCTCTATGGGAATGAAAAAAAAAATAGGGGACACTTAAGCTTTGCCTTTAAGAGTGGAACGAGACAGCGTGTTGCAGCACTGCCAGGGAGTCTACGGAACACCTTGCCCTTTAGACAAATCGCTCTGCTAAGTACGGTGAAATGGACGCGCGGAGCGGCAGACCACATAGAAGCGCGGCCAGGCGCCTTGCCGAAACGCGCGGAACCTAAGTTGCAATCCTAGTTCGTCGGCACATCGTTCTCGACAAACCAGATGCCACTAACGCCAGCATAGTTTCCAAGCCGAAGGAACTTGCAGTAAGCAGTAAGCTTCGTGGTGAACGCGCCTTGGATGTGCGCTGCGTTGTTCGCCGCTCACCGCGCGAATCCTGCAGCCCCGCACGGCTCCACTCAGTCCGAACGAGACGAGCAGGAGTCGCTGCCGTTGCGCGCTATCTTTTGGGGCAGTGGGGTACATTGCGAGGAGGCGGAGGAAGAAGTGGTTTTAGTGGCGCCGCCTGCTGGCGCCACGTGCGCGCTTCTGAGATTTTTTTACTCACCGCCAACTCCGCTGACTCCAACGACACCAGCTTTTCTGCGATACAGGGCCCTTAACGCTGTCGCGTTAAGAGTGTAAGCTGTCCTCTGATGAAAGGGAGAGCGCTAGTTGGCAGCTTACTCCCTTCTTACTCCTTTCTGCTTAGAGCGCGGCTTTCGTTGACCTTGGGCTTCACATATTATAATGCCGTGGGCTGCGGCCAACCTGCTGCGAACATTTAAACTATCATGGAACATTCTAAAAATAGTCGTGTTGAGCGAGATTTTTTGCTGATCAATTCCGCTCTATACAAGCCCAACGCCCGTACAGTAATGCGAACTTTTTTTTCATGAGTTTCTTCTGATAGCCGTAGCCGACCGGCGGCTTAAATGGAATATCTTGAGGAGCACACTACTGTTCGATAACTGAAACATCCATGAGGCACGAGGCTTGCATGTGGTTCGCTCACAGTGGCTGGTTTTGAGGAGCAGGCTCCCAGGAAAGCCGAGCACTTGGACAGGCCTTGTACCTATTCGCATAGCGCAGTGGCTACCTTGTTCATAGGAGTGCGGAAGCGATGGCCTTGTGGTTAGAGCATCTGCTTCGCATCCGTGAGGTGCTGGAATCAATCGTTAGTACCGGCGGGTGCCGATAAGATTTCCAATGGGTATAAGGTTCCCACCAGCGTGGTGCTCGGCTCTTCTGGGGCGACTCGCTTGGAAAAAGAGTCTTAGGCCAAGCCAGAATCAGTAGCAAAATCGAATAATATTAAATCTATATAAGGCACGGAAGCATGACCGTGAGTGCTCCGTGCCCAATTTATATGAAAACGTATTCACGAGTTACTAACATTGGCGTTCTTTCCGCTTAATCATGGGTACTAACTGGGAGAAATGGAGATGAACCGCGGAAACACATTACAATTTTCGTTCCTTGCAACCCGATAACGTAGAGCAAATTCAGGCTGTACGTAGACATTTCTTGGTTGCATTAATAGGCGCTTCCACAATAAAACAAAAAAGGAACTAAGTGCCGAACTTCAATACAGTTAGTTGCACTTACTGGAAAAAAAGAACTAAATTTAGAACAAAGGCAAGGACGAAAACACACCCAATGCCATATCTTGTGTCTTGTACGTGTCTTTTCCTCGTGATCTTTGCTGCGCTGTTGTTTTCTGTTCCACGATAGAAGGCCACGTGGTCGCCATACATTTACTGCTGATAATAGAATACAATATAGCAGCACAGTTCCTTTCAACATAGTCCTTGCTTTAAGCGCCTTTTCGAGCTATAAGCCCGCGTCCGTGCTCTGTGTGAAAGCCGCCGAGTTGGCTGTAGTAAAGGAGGGAAGCTGCGGCACCACTTGAGAGGACGGAGGCTCATTGCAGAACGGCCACGTGATATTTCTCGCGACGACAACCACAGTTGAAGATGGCAGTGACCCGGTTGTGCTCCGGACATTATGGCGCGCGATGCTTCGCCGCTGGCGGTTCGTTCGCGCTCTGTAACTTCGGAAACATCAAGACAACCCCACCGGAGCCAATGTTTGCTGACATGAAGACGTTCTCAGTGCTTTACCGTTGTCCCCAACTTGTTTTTTTGAAACATGTAAGTAATTTCTACTAATCAATAATAGAAAAAGTAAATGAATTACATAGAACGTTACCGTTTGAAAAATATAATCAATTTATTTCAAGCATGCAAGTAAACACAACTGATTGAAAGTAATCGGTTACTTGTAACACGCGACGTACACTTATGTTTCTTCCATTTTTCAGGATGTCACAAACTAAAAACAAAAGTGACAGCGTTACTCTGGTAATGTCGTTACGCGGTATATAAAATCCGACAGTGAAATAAAGAATGCCTGCGTCCACTCACGCAGACGTAACCCATGGGCTGCAGCAGATCAGAATCACCTCCATGCCTTAGTCCCGCCAGCTCTGCGGCAATGCCGGTGGCGGTGAGAGGCACCACAGACTACCCACGTAGGAATCACACACACCTCAGGGGAATGTGCGAATAGAGCAAGGCTGGTGTCTGGCAGCGCGAAGTCAGTACCGGTCGATGGCTGCACCAGGATTTTAGAAAGCGAAAGAACTCCAATAGTCAAGAACCAAAGGAACGATTGCACAAGCAAGCACACCTGCGCACGAAGAGTGGAATAGTTCTTGCGAACATGTGGGTTAGCAGGCGCGTCCCGACTGCATTGGGTGCTCTGCAAATGACAGCAACTGATCAAGGCTAATATTTGTAACGAGGATGAGCATAATTAGTATAGTGTTTCACACTTCCTTGTGCAGTCTTTTTCGCGTTAAACCACAACGCGTGCCAACACAGGAAGGGAAAAAATAACGACTATTACGGTATGTCACCGCTTTGTTGTTATTACCGTCTTTCTTTCTGGCACTCATTGTGCTAACAAACTAGGAACCACTTAAGAATTGAGAAACGCTGGGGAATGAAAGTTTTGTTTAGGTGCCCCTTTCCAGTTCAGTGAGATAGGCTGCGGTAGGAGCTATAAAAAGGTTTGATTGCGGTGTATTGGGGTTTAAAGTCCCAAAGCGACTCAGTCTCTGAGCGACGCCAAATTGAAGAGCCGCAGAAAATTCGGCCACCTGGGGTTCTTTAACGCGCACTGACATTGCACAATGCACGGGCCTCTAGAATTTTGCCTCCATCGAGCCACCGCGGCGCTAAAAAATCGGAGTCTGAATTAGTCTAATTGCAATCCCCATGTGGGCAAGCGTCGGTTGTAATTACAGTTCGCGTTCATGCCCAAACTGCTCCTTTAACCTTTGTGAACTCACCTTTCATATCGTGTCTGCCTATTTTTAACTTAAAGATATTGCGTAGCGAGTTAGGCAGATGTTGCTGCCAAGAGCCCACAAACATAGATCTCAGGTCTGGTGCAATTTCGACCGTCGCATCTCTAAAGAAACAGAACAAAAGCTTCTTCCGAGTAAACAATACCTTGGTGCCCGCTCCGATGTCGACTGAAGGCTCTCCCGGTAACTGCAGGCACCCGTGGCTGCGCCCTCCGCGGATTTTTATCTCGTCGGCCGGGTCGGAGCAAATCTTCAGCACCGAGTGCTCCATGTGCCCTGTCGCAGCGCCGGATCGAGACAACGAAGTGCTTGTCGAACTCAGACACCGGCGGCCGCCCAGAAGATCCCGTCGCACGGACCAAGCTATGCCCGCTGCTGCCACGGTGTTCTTTACCACTGGCACACAGCAACGCATGCGGTGCCCGACATCTAGTTTGGCGCAGCGCAGGCGGTGTAGAGGGGGCCAGTCCAGAAGAGAAGTTGCTTGAGACTTACCCGGCCACTGTCCGTTGAAGGAAAAATTCCTGGTCATGACTGCAGTGCACGTTCCCCTAAAAGGGGATCAGCGACGTTTCGCAGGTCGAGAACGCGAGCGATTCTTTGTTTTCTAACGCTTCGCGTTCTGCGCGGCGCGTGCACAAGAAATAATGCAAATGATGATGGCTGCAAAGTGCAATCGCTAACGCGCAAACGGGAAACATGGAAACAGCAGCATTCAGAAAAGAAAAAAAAAACTGGACTGAACACTTAAAGGGACAGTGAGAAGAACTCTATCATTTTTTTTGTTAGCCAAATCTGATAGTTCGGCTCTTCATGCCATTGTTGCCGCTTGTCGGGGAGCGAAAGATGCATTTATTTCAAAGAAATTTCGATTCTAAGTTGAAAAAGTTTTTCCCGTCTCTCTGATTCAAACTCGGCGCCGTGTTAAGATGTTATGGCGCCCTCTTATGACGTCATAGGACGGAGTGACGTGAAACGTGGCGTAAACGCAGACTCCGTGATTTCCGAAATAAAGCTACCTCCGCCGCACTTTAAAGACATTTATCGGGGTCGCTACCTTCGCTTCGTTTACGTTTGCACCGGCGTCTTGTAACCGTTACGATGAATCCTGTTCCCGAACCCGACAACGAAGTTCTCGCAAAAACTCCGGCCTGCATTTCAGCGACCTCAGCCCCACAGAGCGCGCGGCCCTTTTGAGGGAGCACGGTTAGGTTAGGCGCCGGCGGGTTATTTCCCCCTTCCTCAATTTGCAGCCGTTGCTAATTAAATATCTTAACCCCAGTGCGGCGAGTCACGAGGGGCGAGGAAAAGGTCGGCGCATGGCGCCCATCGGAGGCTGGCCGATGCTTTTGGGCTAATAGATTGTGATTCCTTGAACGGCGCTGTTGGATGGTGCAGCAGGCGGCGTCGAGGAGCTTTCCCATGGTTGGAAGGGCCAGGTTATTTTTTTTTCAGCAAAAACGGATGTTTGCTCAAGGGCGCTGGCGTTTATAGTTGGCGGCTTGAAAGTGAAGCCGACGCACGACGCTGCAACGGCTTCCTCTAGATCCAACGGGTCCACTGGATCGGGCTCTCTCGCCCACTTGCACGTACCTTCAGAGGAGTACTGTGAATGGATTAAATTAGCCGAGAGCTCGAAAAGAACAGCTCCGCCCAACCGCCAAAGCTATTGAATGGAGCCGCAAGCAAACGAGTTAGAGGAGAGCAGAGTCACGGTCTCTGCAGGTTCCAAATCTCTTTCTCTTACCTGCCTTGTATCTTGTCTCTAAGAAACGATTTCCGTTAAGTAGTTTGAAGTTGACTGCCACAGCCGGGAGAGTTTCGCCGGGCAAGCGTACGAAGACTCAATTGCTCTTTATACTGATAACTGCCTTGTACGATCACCCACTTTAGTGCCTTCATAGTCTTTCATTGACCATGGCGATCATCTGACCAGCTTTAACAGGCTCCTTCAAAGGTTAACTAGCACATCAAGTTGCACTTGCATTTCCTGTGCTGCTCGGCGCTTGTAAATAGAGGCGCGTCAGAAACAAACTCACGGGGCACGCAAAGCTCATACATGCGAAGCGCCATAACAAACCTAAACTCTCCTGGCCGCCTGTGGCTTTACCAAGCATCGGTTTTCTTTGCTTCTAATATTTATATTCTCTTTTCTATGTCTTCATTGTGTGATAAAAGTGCACTATCGGTTTCAAAACAAAACTTACTTCAATATTGAACAGCGCAACCTTCCTTTGTCAGCCTCAGAGACCCGCGGTACAAGGAGGAAGGACAATTCTTCCAAGGTGGCGTCTCTTGTCCCATGCCGCCATCACGCTTGCATTGCGAGATTGGCCTGTGGCGGCGATACCTGTATTTTGGTTCTTGCTATTTGCTACCTTACAAGAGCTTTGTTTTCAATAAGAGTGGCGTTATTGTGATCAGGAGCTGGCAATCTATCGATAAAAGCCAAATTAAATTTCTCCTTTGTGTCCCTTTAAGTACCGTCTGAAGGGTTTTACGTGGTAGCATGATTGCGTTAATGCCTATATATGCGGAATTAGTAATAATCCGCGTCACAATAATATATCGGTAAAAGTCCTAATAACACTCATGGACACGTGGGCCACCATACCACCGGCCCATTTTTCGCTAACATCGCGAACGCCGACAATGAATTTTCTGCAGAACGGGAGCCTGGCCGCAATGTCATTTAAATGGCGCAAAAGAACGTTCAAATCTGTTCGGAGAACGTTGTAAAACTAAAAGAGCTCTAGTAGAATTATCAACAAGACAAGCTATCTTCAGGCAAGTTACATGTATGTTCCCCGTGTTCAGAATGTTTCTTTGGGCTAACAAGGTTAAAGGTTCCGGCCCCTCTTATTCCGTCATCGTCATCATATCTCGCGGCATACATCTAGAGGGGAAACATGCTACCTCGCACACTCTCAGGTAACATTGTGCGGCTTTGCAGGGGAAAGTTTAGGTGCAAAGCGGCACTTGGATACCACCGTGTTTGGCTCATGTGCGCGTGTGAACGGTGCATTCAAGGAAGCCATCGCGTCACGCTCGCTGCTTCTGCTTCAGTGTGACAAAGAGCTCGGTTTTCGCATAGCATACACCTTGTCGATGTTAACCGCGAGTGGAAATAGTACGGTTTATAATTTTGGCGCAAATTTAACGACCCACAACGACTGAGCCTTTGAGGAACGCCGTAGTGGAAGACTCAGGATAATTTCAACTACATGGGGTTCTTCAACGTGCTCTGAGATTGCACAGTGCACGGAGCTCTAGAGTTTCACCTCCATCCAAGTGCGACCTCCGTGGTCGGGATCATCAAACCCGCATCTTTCGGGTCAGGAGCCGAGTACCAGAACCACGGAGCCACTACGGCGGGTGTTGCATAGAATATTTGACTGAGACATCACCGCCGTTTACGCTTACGCAATAACGCCGCTGTTATGTGGGTCGCGCTGGTGTCTTTCTTGAGGCAGAGAGCCTATTTTCACGCAACAGCCGCGTGCGGTTGTGTCCTGTGAAGACCCATATGTTAATTGTTTTCAGCTGGCTTTCAATTGATTAATATCTGATAATTTGGGTGCCAAAAAAATGACAGATATCTCATGCTGAGTTTGCAACTGTTGGCTGTGCGCTGGGGGATGAGCAGTATATGAATAATAATGACATTCCAGAAGCATGGAGGAAAACAAGAATCTTTCCTCATTTGATTCGTGCTTAGGTGCGTTTAGGTACAAGTATTAATAAGGGCTTAACCTACCCTAACTTCGTGGGGCTGCTTGCTTTTTAATGCAACATCCTTGCAGTTGCCAAACCAAAAGCCCTGCGATGCCCTAGACGAAATTTGCTCTTTTATCGAGATTGTTCACGTGACCTAGTGACGTTTCCACCTGCCCACCGTGGCAGGTTGAAACCTAGCCACCAAAGCGTGAGCAGCCTATAGACAATTGCAGGTGGCAATGATAATAATGTTTGGACAATATCGGTCACGTGACATCGTAATGTCTTGACAACCTGGCCACTGGGTTGTGAGCAGCCTAGTTTGCAGACAGCAACCTAGGACGACAATCCATGTCAAGAGCAAAAAAAAACGCGATTTATGCAATTGTACGCACCGTCACATCAAAACGGGTACTTGCTTCTACAGTTAGCAGTCTCAATATGGGAGTTGATAAACCGGCACTTGCAAAGAAAATGACGCATACACACACAGAAATGAAACGCTAGAGACCCGTGTACTGTGCGCTGTCAGTGCACGTTAAAAAACCCTAGGTGGTCGAAATTATCCGGAGCGCTTCACTGCGGCGCCCATCAAAGCCTTAGTTGCTTTGGGGCGTTAAATCCCATAAAAACAACCAAAAACACGCAGAAACATCAAAAGAAGCTGCAAAAAATTATGAATCTATGCTGTGGCATTCACTCTGAAGGAGAGCAAAGCGTCCTCGCAGTTTTGCATATTTTCAACCGCAGCACTAAGACTTGCTCAAACACAATCCCACATTTCTACGGGCTTCTGAAGAGCAAACGTTACGTCTGTGGCCGTATTCGCTAGATAGTAGCAAAGGTCCTGAAAGCAGAGGGTAACGAGCTCTTTGCAGCACTTAATTTATTTCCATGGCTGCCGAGCCCTCGATTGCATTGTGCAGCCTACAGGACACATTTTTTCTTTCTCTGGTCTCGGGGATATGGTGCGGAAATATTGCATTTAAAATCATCGCAGTGTCTCTCAGTTCTCTGAAAATATTTGTTCTTTCATTTACTGATGTTTATATACATTTTATTTACCGTTCTAACAATGCGAAGGGCCCGCTCAAAGAATAATTATTTTGTGCGGAGTAGGTTTAAACTCGAAAAAAGAGAAAATATATGTAAGAAAGCAACAGCTCACGGCATAGGCGAAACTGCCTGAAAACAGAAGCCCTAGCGAAATAATCCCGGCAAGGTACATAGAGCTAGGTGTCATTACACAATGAAGCTATTTACCGGCAAAGCTAAGCAGTCATATATATCTACATGACATTCACAAGGAGGGGTTCTCGCATTCTTAGTGCTTGGTTTTCGAAAGCAATATACCAGCACAAGATATTTCATTCTCCAAGTGTGCACAGTATAATAAAGCGTGCATAAATGGATGCGCTGCATTTATTGCGTGAATAGTTGAATGAAGTTGTGTTGTGTTGAGTTTTATGGCACATAGGCAACTGAGGCCATCATGCGCCAAGAACAAGGTATACAGGAAAGTCTTTTTTTGAATATGATAGAAATGTAAGAATCATCCCTGGTATAGAGGCCTCAAACATTATTACTACCAAGTGAATACATACACAAATTTTAAAAACGGCTACTAGTAAAAGCCTTAAAGAGGGCTAGGTAACACCAGTAGCTTTCCTTGACTGCGCAAGGATGTCGAGGCTCCCAACCAATCAAAATAAAAGCCTCGACTTTCCCCTCAGGCTTGAGAAAGGGACTGAGGTGTACTAAAATTCAAAGCAAATCAGTGGGTAAAAATTTAGCCTCTTGAGAAATCCCCTTTCGTTGAGAAAGCTAATAACACAAGATATATAAACAATTTCATCATATCCTAAAAGCAGTGCGGGATGAAAAGGAATGTATCCGCAATAAAACTGAATAAAGTTCTTTTTCCTCAGTTGTTCTAGTTGCGCACAAGAAATTAGAATGTGGTTAATCGTAATTTCATGCCCGCATTTTTCCCACACTGGTTGAACTTGTTTTGTCAGCAGGAAATTGTGTGTGAGGTGCGTGTGTCCTATAAGAAGACGGCAGATAATCACTTCCTTAAAACGTTCCTGATGGGTACAGGACTGCCATTCATTTATAACTGGTTTTACATTGTGTAGTTTGTGCGCTTCGCTGCAGGCCCGAAAGACGCTGGTTCGATCCCACCCGCGGCGGTCGAATTTCGATGGAGGCGAAATTCTAGAGGCCTGTGTGCTGTGCGATGTCAGTGCACGTAAAAGAACCCCAGAAGGTCGAAATTTCCGGAGCCCTTCACTACGGTGTCCCTCATAGCCTGAGTCGCTTTCGGATGTTAAACCCCTCTAAACCAAAACCAATGCAGTGTGCAGTTTGTTTTTTAGTTCGATGTCCCACGCGGACTACCATTTCTCTCTTATGCTACGATGGATTAAGTAAATGCAATCTTTTAATGAAATATTTACTTTCTTAATTTGCTTGTCATGTGCTTGAGCAGCGCAGAAGTATGCTCTCTCGTTGCCTCGAATTCCGATATGACTCGGTACCAAGCAGAGTTTTAGGTTTTGCCCTTTAGCTGTGGCTCTTACTATGTTGTGTATGATATCACAAAGTATAGTTATGAATGAATTTCTAGAGTGGAGAGCTGTAAGTAAACTTAGGGAGTCTCTGTAAAGAAAACCGTCTGTGAGGTTCATATTTACTATTTGTTCAATGGCTACAGACACGGCGTAACATTGGACAGTGAAGATTGATGCACACTGTGGTAGCCTCACTATATGATTGTAATTCTCTTGTAGGACTGCACTTCCAAACGTAAAAATCTGTTTTTGAGCCATCTGTAGAAAAAGCTGTGCAAGTACTGTATTTTTCCGAGAGTGCAAAAAATTCTTGTGTTATATGCTGTGGTGGAGTTTTTTTCCGAAATGTGCAAGGGTGAGATCACATATTTCCGGGAAATTGTACCATGGCGGCAGCGGATCTCGTCTTCCAGCAGTGAAAGGCAATGTGCCCAGTACAGCTAGATTTTGGCACATCTCTTCAAAACGAAAGAGCAGAGGCCTGGTACTTTTCGGTTGGGTGTTAAACAGTATTCTGGATGGGCACTTGGTGACTATTTGGTGACAGGTGTGTTTAGGTAGTGAACGAATTTTGAGTATGTAGGAACACGTGAGCATCGCTCTTCTGTCTGTAAGTGATGGTTCGTTCGTTTCTACATAGAGACTGTTTTTGGGCGACGCAAGCCTAAATTATGTACTAGATCTAGCCCTTTAAGGTACGATGGTTTTGGTGACCCATACACTATACATCCGTAATCCAGGGCGGAGCGTACTACAGAGCTGTAAATTTGTAAGAGACATGTCCTATCGGCTCCCCAGTGTTTTCTCGACAGCACATTGAGTATGTTTAGGAATCGAGAAGCTTTCTTTTTCAACACATTTTTGTGCGGTAGGAAAGTGAGCTTTCTGTCATGTGTTATACCAAAAAATTTGTGCTCATTTTTTACTGGTAACTCTATTTCGTTCATGTATAGAGTGGGATCTGTATGTATGCCTCGTCTGAGTGAGAACAGAATTGCCACCGATTTCTGTGGGCAAAACCGGAAACCATTTTTGTCCGCCCATGTTGCAAGTTTATTTATTGTTATTTGTATTTGTCTTTCACATGTTGATACATTAGATGATGCACAAACAATTTGAAGGTCATCCACATAGACTGAGTACATAACAGACCTTGGGATTATTATGGTAAGAGAGTTCATTTTCACAACAAAGAGAGTTGTGATTAAAATACACCCCTGAGGTACTCCGTTTTCCTGAATGAAATTCCTCGAAAGGGTTGTACCCAGGTGGGCATGGAATGAACGGTTAGATAAGAAGCCTTTTAGGCAGTTAAACTCCTTCCTCTGATGCCAACCTCCGCTTGAATGAAGTTGTATGACATGCGTTGATGGCGTTATGCAGTCGGTTCGGTGGTGTTTGTCGGTGCCTTGCTGCGCTTGCTAGGGAGAGGACGCTGGAGACTGAAGACAATGGGGACTGAATACTTTGAGAAAACTGTCTTTAAGACGCAATTACCGGTAATGATAGCAATGAAACTATCCGCGAACGGCCTAACAAGACACCAGGACGACCCCACGTCCACTCTGAAAACAAAACAAAAACAAAAAGAACAGCGATTACTTTAGTCATTCCTCATTTCTAAGATGTTGGTATAACGTGACAATATGATATTGAGGTGGGGGTCAAGATTGTTGGACGAACGACCGAAGATCACTTCAAACCCTACGTGCTTGTGCTCCTTGCTTGTAACGGAAAAAAAAATATTGGAAGAGACACTTAAGATCCGTGTTAAGGACTTGACGTGATAGTGTAATGGATGAATTCTCGTGCATGCAGAAGGTCATTCCCTCATCCATAGATTCCTGGGGGATCTCATACCCCTCCTGGCACAGTGGCTCAGCGGTTAAGGGATCTGCCCCTGCCCTGCGATGGCAGGTGGTCCCAGCGGTGGGCACTGTGCGAACTAGGTTGCTCTTGCAGTGCAACCAATCATTATTTATCTGCCTTCTGCCACGGTCAGCAGTTTGCTCAATATCCAGTGCGCACGTTGTGGTTACGTCGTAAGGTCACATCACCTAGGGGGCCCACCTGCCGCCTAGGCTGCTCGCTGGGGACCACCTGCCAGAGCCATGGCCATGATTTTCCGCTCGAAACGCCAAATGCGCCTAAAACGCCGACGCCAGATTTTCTGGACAACGCGGCCTTTGACGCAATCGCGTTAATACGGGATAAGAAGACGCGTGAGACCGGCTCCTGCCTGGGGTGGGAAAGCAGGGATGAGTGTGAGGTAAGCACTTCATCTTGGTTAAACTTGTCCGAGCGACTCGTTACTCGCGCATGCCAGCGTAAAAGCGAACTCTATGTACCAGAACAGTGACACGCTAAAACACTTGCAATGCTTACAATGGTTAGTTGTAAAGCTTACAAAACTGGCAGACGAGCGTATATACGACATACGGTCAGAGGATAAGGCTTACAGGCTTGTAGACTCCTTCAACGGGGTAATAGTCTGGTGTATTGATAGTAGTGTTACAAGATATAACAAACACGATACTTTGAGAGGATGTTATAGTAATGTGTGACATTGGGGATAGGGTCTCAAATGGTGGGTGCATGTTCTTATTTCATTCTTATGAGCAAAGTGTGATCAAGCGTGTTTATATGGCTGGGTTTTTTGGTTTTATGTAGCGCATTTTTCATCCCGGAAAGACTAAACGGGAAGACAATGAACACCTGTCGACACCCAAAATTGGACAATTGAAGTGTAGCGAGACTGGCCGCTGCTACAAATAGAGAGCTAAGTGGCTTGAAGCGGCAGCCATATCGAGTGGAGCATCCAAGCCTACCATGCTGGTCGACAGCGGACCAGGGCCGAGAGCTACTTCTATGTCCTGACGAGCAGCGTGCAGGCGCACCTTACCTATTCTTCTCTACGATTCATTTCCGTTCTTCGAGCCGCACCGGTAGGCTGAACGCAGTGTCAGATAATTATTGTATTCACTTGACGCGCTCTTGATTTTAACACGCGCATGTTTTTCGAGGAGAGAAAATGTGCATAGACTTCGATTGCAGTAAGCACCAGATTTTCATGCTTAGGTAAAGAAATACGCACGTGAATCCGCCCGACGGTAATTTGCCTCCATAGAGAAGACCAACTTATTTTAAAGCGTTAGCTTTCTATGGCTGGTTCCTTCTCGCCCTTGGCTCCGCAGGGCAGATTTGGCAGCGCAACAAGAGAACATCATGGGGGTTTGTCTTATGACGGAAGCTCCGACGGCAGTGGAGCGCTCGGTTAATATCAATTTTGCAGCGCACCAAGATGCTTGTGCGGCTTAGACGGGAGCTTCGGTTGCGGTTGCGCATTAGGTGCGCGGCAATGCGCGGCTGCCCGACTGCGCCAGTGCGGCTGCACAAGCATCTCAGTGGAGAGGGGTGATTACAGCATCGCGAATTTGAAAGTAAGATTTACGAGTAGAGTATTTTTTCTAGGCCTTATGATTTCGACACGCTAAAGAAAAACAGTTCTGTGAACGAGTTGGTTTCATATTTATACCCTTTCTCTGCCTCAATAAAGAATGTTTTAAGCTTTATATAGGCCTAGTATTACCTTTGGCCTGTGTCCATGCTCTTTTTTTTTTAGTCTGTCCGCGCATATCAGTGCAAGTCTTATATTAAGCGTAATTTTTTGCAACAAATTGGCTGCGAGTGCAAGGTCCGTCCAAGTGATCGCCTCTATGAGGTTTGTTTGTACAATGCAAGATTAAGTGCAAGACCAACTGTCATGTATGCAACCTACAAGGTACAACAATGGTTGACGAGGCATAAAGTGTTCAGTTCATGCCTGCCGAGGCCTCGCCTCCGATTACAATGCACGACTGCATAGTCCATCGGGCGATCGCGCCATAGACCCGAAACGATACGGAAGAAGCAGTCACCTTTACAGCATATGCTGTCTGCTAAACAAGGAAAACTGGGGCCCCATTTGACCCATTCATTATACAGCATACATACATTGTAACAAAACCTAAGGAGGGTTGAGTCCAAGTAACACGGCCGTCTTGGGACAGCGGGATCATTATCTCGATCGTTACTGCGTTTAACAAGCAACAGCATGCGAAATACAATTCAAGACAACACAATATACATCACAACATGGCAGGTAATAATTTTTTATCTACGAAAAATATTTTTACTTGTCTTTTATGGACGCTTAATGATGTCGACAAATTCTCGAAACATCTTTAATATTGCGGGAATTTGGTTTTGCGGGGTTTAAAGTCTCGAATCGGCTTTGGTGATGAGAGAATTTTGTAGCTAATTTTCTGCATTCCGTAAGATATTCACAGCCGTTTCGAAATATACGTTACCTTCCTAAGGTCGTAGACACAGTCGGCACGTTCATATGTGAACGCAGTTTCTGCTTTGTACTTATGTCCTAACTGAAAATTAAGATTTTAGGAATTCCAAGGCAATCAAGCTGAGGCGGCAACCACTCATTGGTGAGGAGAGGAGGAGCCGAGACGCGGGTTTTTAAACATTCTTTAAGGCACGACCATGAAGGAATCTTTAGAAAAAAAATACAGCTAAGACCTACAGCAGAAGCCGCCATGCTATATCAGGACGAATAAAAAGTCTTGCATAGGATGAAACGTCGCTAATACGGTACATGCGTATACACTAATCAAAGAATGTATTCTTTGCATAAAAGTTTCTGCATTGCTAAATCAAACCAAAATCATCGCAGATCTCTTCAGCTTCATAATAACAGCGTAGCTCTGCAAGTGCCTCGTCTCGTTTTACATTGATGCAAAAGTGCGCAGTGTGCAAGGCGGCGAAGTTCCTGCAGAAGATTCAACACGCTGAGTGCAAGCGCCCTTTATGTGCAACATGTAAATCCAAGAAGCAATGAAGCGGGAATAATGAGGGGCAACTAGGCAGAGTAAAAACTGGAGAGTCAGGGGACAGGTCGAACATGAGCTGTGTGTACGGTGCAAAGTGTCGCAAGCTATGCTGTTGTTCATGAGAACAAGCTTTGTTTATTCAAATCTCGTGCACTGCTTCTTGTGCAAGGGTTCGAGATTTCTTTGCGGTGTCGTGAAAACTGCATAGCCATCGTCAGGACATTTGCTCCAAATTAAACAGGCATTAGCAGGAAATAGGGCCAGCGTACACGAGATAAAGCACAATTTACAACGTTCTCTCCGCCGAGCAAAGGAGAAAAGTGAACCAACTGTCATGCAGATAAGCGGGAGGGAACCTGGTCCACGAGGAAGAGGCGCACAAGAGGAGAGAAGGATGCAGTGTACAAAGAATGGCGGCAGTTTAAGAGTATCAAGGATTTTATTTTGAACGCGCGTCCGCCTCGTATATCGGACAAACCCGATAGCATGACTCCAAAGCATGCATTCGGTGCAGTAAATCTAAAGGGATCTCATGGTTTTAACCAGTCCATTGCGGCAGCAAGTATTCCTTTACCTACCGTTTTCTTGTGCGTTGCAGGCTTTGTTTCCGCCTACGAGTGCATGTTCACTGAAAAGTTGTTTTTGCATGTGAAACACGTAATTTTTTTTTAGAACAAAGTAATTGTTTTTTCAGGAAAAAAAAAAACGTGCAGTAACTTCCTCATATCTCGGTGGACACCTGGAAGGCGACGTAAGGAGAGAGATAAATGAGGGAGTGAAAGAAGAAAAGCAGGAAGAGGTACCTTACAGGAGGGCTTCCAAATAGTTTTGACCACCTGAAGATTTTTAACGTGCACTGACATCGCACAGCACACGGGAGCCTTTTGCGTTTCGCCTCCATAGAAACGCGGCCACCCCTGCCGGGTTCGAACTCGGGAGCCCCGGCAGAGTAGCTTAGCGCCCTTCGCAATGAGCCACTGCGGCGGGTTTCATAATTTGGCATGTATTCGCTTATCCTTAAAAAGATAGCGCTGGTATTTGATGCCGTTCAAAACAGTTGGCGGCACCAATCCATAACCGGAGTGTTATATTATTAAACCGGAGGCTGGTATTGGTACAACAGAAGCGCTATTTAAAATCTAGGTCACACAATATGACAGTATTTCTTATTTACTAGAACTGTCCGGCCTGTGTAGGGCTTTTACAGAAGTGCAAACAATAAGCAAATTGTGAAAAAAGTAAAAGATTCTAATGCAGATATTCAAAAGAAAGAAAAATACAGGCTGTTAGCAATGCTTCGAGTGAAAAGAAAGAAAAATACAGGCTGTTAGCAATGCTTCGAGTGAAATACAAACTTTTTGCACTCAGCAAACAAAGAATCATAAGAATATATCACAAGAATGCAAAGCTGGATGCATGCAAGAATAAAACAAAATCATTAGCTGGGAAAAACAAATTTGTCGATGATGCTGTACATGAAGTCGTCCAAGGAAGTGCACTGAAGAGCAGCGTAAGGTAGGAAATTCCAGTTATTACTCAGAAGTTAGCGAGTTGGACTGCTCAGAATAAGCCAATTGAGTGAGTACCCGGTATAAACGCTATACCACTCATGGCTTCTGCATGCAGGAGGAAATACTTGCTTTTATATCTTAGCAGTCTGGGATTGGAGGTTGTGTAGTGTTGTGCTGGGTTTTATGACATATAGGCAACTAATTCCATCATGTGCCAAACTCGAGGTATGGAGAAATTTTCTGGATAGTTTTATAGAAATGTAAAAGATCTTCGGTGGTTTAGAGTCTTTAAAAATAACTACTCTGTGATAAAAAAGAGGAAAAGTTTTTAGAAATTGGCACTATTAAAAGTTTTAAACAGCGCTGGGTAACCTTAGCAGACATCCTTGCCCTGGCAAGGATCTCTAGGCTCTCAACTGATCAGATAAGTTCCTCAACCTTCTTCTCAGGGGTGAGAACATGGCTGAAGTGCATTAAAATTCAAAAGACCAGGGGATAAAAATTTAAGTTTCTAGAGAAATCCCGTTTCTCTAACAAAACTAAAAACGCACGACATATGACTAATTCTATTATATCCTAAAAGGAGCGCAGAATGAAAAGGAATGCATTCGTTATAAAATTGAGTAAAGTACTTCTTCCTTACTTCTTCCAGTTTCGCACATGAGAATAAAATATGGTTAACCGTAACTTCGTCCTTGCATTCTTCGCAAACAAGTTTATCTTGTTTTTTCAGTACGATATTTTGTGTGAGGTGCTTCTGCCCTATATGAAGACGGCAAATAATCACTTCTTAAAACTTTCCTTGTGTGAAGGACTTTCATTCACATATAACTGGTTTTACATTGTGTAATTTGTTATTCACTTTGTTGTTGCATGCGTGCTGCCATTCCTGTTTTGTTTTGCAGTGAATGAATTTAATGCAATCATTAATGGTATATTTACTTATTTTATTTGCTGATAACGAGGTTGATCAGCGCAGAAGTTTGCTATTCCTTTGCCTTAAATTCCAGCATGGCTTGGTACTCAGCAGAGTTTTAGGTTTTGTCCTTTAGCTGTGTGTATTACTAAGTTGTGTATATTACAAAGTATAGGAGTGACTGCATTTCTAGAGCGAAGGACTATAAGTACAGTTAGCGGATCTGTGTATAAAATACCGTTTTCGAGGCTGTGGTTCACTATTTTTTGTACGGCTACAGATATCGCGTAGCATTCGGCAGAGAAAATGGAGGCACATTGTGGAAGCCTTACTATTTCATTCCAACTCCCTTCTGCCACTGCGCTTCCTATGTAGGCACCTGTTTTGAAACCATCTGTATAAAAAGCTCTGAAAGTGCTGTACTTTTCCTCAAGTGCAACACATTCTTGCATGATATGTCGTTGTGGAGTTTGTTTCGTCCGGATGTGTGTACGAGTGAAATTGCTGATTTCGGCGAAGTTGTTCCATGTAGGCAGTGCGTCTCGTCTTTGCGTAATACCAGATAATGGGTTTAGGACGCCAAGATTGTGGCACATCTCTTCAAATCGCAAGAGCAATGGCCTGGAAGTTTACGGTTTGTTGTTAAAGAGCGTTTGAAATGGGCAGTTGGTAGCTATAAGGTAACATAGATATCATTGCAGGGAGCAGAGTTTTAGAATGTACGAGCATGCAAGCATGATTCTTCTGTTTGTAAGTGATGGTTCATTAGTTTCTGTATATAAGATTTTTATGGGTGATGTCTTGTATGCGCCTATGGAAAGACGTGAACCTAAATTATGCACTGGATCCAGTCGTTGAAGATACGATGCTCTTGCTGATCTATATACTATCCACCCGTAATCTAAGGTAGAGCGCACCACGGCGGAATAAATTTCTAAAAGACTTGTCCTGTCAGCACTCCAACGTTTACCTGACAGTACCTTGAGTATATTTAGAGGTCCGCAAGCACTATTTTTCAGTGCCTTTATATTTGGCAGGAAAGTGAGTTTTTTTTTAAGGTTATGCCTAGAAATTCGTGCTCATTTTTGACAGGTATCTGTGTTCTGTTTGGGTATATCAATGGGTTGGCTGGTATGCCTTGTTTCAGCGAGAAAAAGATGGCTACTGTTTTGTTTGTGGAAATCTGGAAACCGTTCTGATCTGCCCATGTCACTAGTTTATTCATTGTCAACTGTATTTTTCTATGAATGTTGCTACGTTTGAAGATGTGCATGCTATTGGAAGATCATCAACGTACACTGAATACAAGATGGACATCGGGGTTATTTTACTTACAGAATTCATTTTGTAATAAACAATGTCATGCTTAAAATGCACCCTTGAGGAACCCCGTTCTCTTGAACGAAGCTCCTGGACAGGATTGATCCTAGGCGTACTTGAAATCAGCGGTCGAAAAGCAAGTCATTCAGGCAGTTCTACATCCTGCCGCGAATACCTAGGTCCCCTAGGTCGCAGAGGATTCCAAACCTCCAGGTTGTATTATACGCTTTCTCCATATCAAAGAAAACGGCAAAACAGTGCTGTTTATGTATAAAAGCTACTCTTATTGTGATTTCGAGGCGAACCTAATAGTCTGTTGTTGAGCATCCCTTTTTATAACCGCATTGATGGATATCAAGAAGTTCGCGGATTCAACGACGAATGTTAGTCTTATATTCAGGACACTTTCAAATGATTTCTCCAGACAGCTTGTAAAGGCTATTGGCCTATAGCTACAAGGGGAAATTCGCGGTTTTCTAGGTTTCAGGATAGGAACTGTCACTGCTGTTTCGCGCCTTAGGCATTTTTTCTTCTATGAATATTTTGCTAGAGAAATTCAAGAGTGGCTCCATGGCAGGCTGAGAAAGATGCGCAAGCATTTCGTAGTGTATTTGATCGGGTTCTGGTGCGGTTTTTTTTTCTGGCGGACAGTAATCTATTTCTTGGAGAGTAATTAAATTTTTGTATTGTTCCTTTCCCCCTCAACTTATTGGAAGTATTTGTTTTTCGGCTATATTTTTGTGTTTAAGAAATAACTGTGTATAGTAAGAACTGGAGATTGCAGCGATGTGGTCCCCCAAAATGTCTGCCTGTTTCCTTATGCTTGTGTGCCAGGTGTTGTTAGAAGAGGAACTGTGACCGGTGAGAAGGTGTCAATTATTTTCGAACCTGCTCCCACATTGTTAAAGAGATTTATCTGTTTATAGACGAAACATAATTCTGCCAAGAGGTTTTCTCGGCACGTGCTTGGATCACTCGGTGGGCGGGACAATAAAGGTAACGCTGAAGGGCTGCCTGGTCCTCATTAACATCGGCGTTCTAGAGAGCACAACGTTGCAAGTCAGATTCATCAACCAGGCACACCTGCACCGGCACCGAGACCTCGCTGGTAACTGTATTGCACTGTATCCTTTGCAGACGTTTCACGGCAGCCAAGGTCGGGAGCCACACAGAAATGGTATTGGACTTCTTTCTGGCTGTAATGCCACGAAAAGTTTTCGTTCTGATACACGCATCCAGATTTGGCTGCAGAATCCTGTTCAGTATATCTCTAAGGCTTTTCATTGCCAGAGATTTGATAGTCGCTTTGTAACTCAATGAGCCGCGGGTAGACACAACTGGGCGATCTGTGGATAGGCACGAACGTTTGTATTATGAGCCGCCACTGGCCGAAGAGGAACCGGTTGCAGTGTCTCCCGAAGGGCGCTTTTGAGAAGAGCGGAGGGCCGGCGGCCCGATTGGCGGGGCTGATGACAGGTCCATTGGAGTGCTCGGTGTCTCATGTAGTACTGGTAG
This sequence comes from Amblyomma americanum, assembly GCF_052857255.1. Classification (NCBI taxonomy): domain Eukaryota; kingdom Metazoa; phylum Arthropoda; class Arachnida; order Ixodida; family Ixodidae; genus Amblyomma; species Amblyomma americanum. The sequence continues at coordinate 397,312,800 of NC_135497.1, read as the reverse complement.
AGATCGATCCAGAAGTATAGGCTGAGCAGCCCTATCAGTGATCCGTCCAGAGGGTAAATAAATCACACACGAGCCGTTGTACATCTGGCGAAGGCAGGAAGGCGCCGTATCCGATGAAACAAAGGCACGATTTTGGAGGTCTGCCCATGTCCAGGTGGCCGGGAATGCCACTGAGGCAAGCGGCGCAGGCAGAGCTACACCCGAAAGCCGGAGGCGCAAGGCCTAGCCTCGGTACGCAGTTCAGGTCCAGGAATAACTGCGTGAAATTTGCTGTATGGCACGCAACCAGGCAGCGACAGGGCGTCCGAAGCCTCCTAAGATAGCGTGAATCTATTTCGCCAGCTATAGGAAACATATTTACGCTGCAGCCAAGATTTTCACAAGAGCGATGTGAGGGCACCTAAACAAGGACACTTCGTCTTCCTTCCCCGGGATTGCTTTTCTTCAGAGTCTGTGTATTACATGAAACATTTTGAATGTGGGTTCTCTTTTGGAAAAAAATCTGTTCCCTCGTTCCGCCCTCTTTCGAGAGAGCGATCTGGTTTGGAAAGGAGTCGTGCCACAAAAAAAAATAAGTTTTTCCGCCATGGTGCCAGCCACCCACCACGGAGCCCAACAAGCGGACGGGACAGGACCTTGAAAGCATGTCCTCCCCACGCCAGCTGCGCACCTAAACTATAACCAAATATGACGCAACTCAGGGTAGTTGGAGAGTTGTGTGAAAGAGGTAGGAAAGTGAAAGATGGAGGGGAGGATAGGAAACGGCGACTGCCGAATTCCCCTGGTCGGGCCAGGCCGGAGGTGTCGTCTACAGGAAGCTGGGGCGAAAGTGGTGCCTTGCCTCTGCCGAGGGGCCTTAAATGTCCAAACGCTCGGCATCAGCTTAACCACAAGGAACCTCTTTTCTACGGACACGGCGATTCCACGCACGACTAGGCGCGCGTGCTCGGGTCCGTGGTGATGCACTGTTTACCACCATCCCCCTGCGGGGTTATCCTTGCGGATGCTCAGAAACCCATAGTGTTGCCACTAACCAACTTCTGCAAGCTGCAGATGTTTCCTGCGGGGCTGGGATTGGAAGATGGCAGACATCAGTGGAAGTCTTGTTCCATAAGAAATATGTACAATACCTATAACTGAACCAAAGTGCGGGCAAAGTTCATTTTTAGTGCCCTCCGGACGCCGAGTAGAGTCATTGGTAGTCCGTTTAGCCACGAAAGCGAACAGCTTGCATAAAATCCACGTCTTCCATTCGAGTGTGTGTAAGCGGGGTTTGACGTCTAAAAGCTCCAGGTGGGTCTCTGGCTTGCGCAGTACGTGAAAAGTTGTGTTGTATTTGTTAGTTTCGCGCCAGAAAAAGCTGCTGCCAGCGCATCCCCCCCTCCCTGATTGGACTGATATCGCATTCCCCATTTCCGCTGCGGTGCTCTCTCAGCACGCGAGTGTATTTAAGCGCAACTCACGAGAATTGACAAGTTGGTCCCTGCCAATCATTGTCCCCGCTGCTGCGCTGTTTGCGCGGGATTTACTACAGTGGGGAGGAGCCAGGAAACCACCCATGCGATGTAAGTTGAAGCCGACGGCCTGCCGCAGTGTGAAGCACTGACGACAGCCATGTAAGGCCTCCAGCTTCCTACCTTTAACGACGTAACACATAAGTGGAAAGCCTGCCTTATTAGGGAAGAAGCATAATTTGAAGCCAATGATATTTCTGCCCGAAAAGGCAGCAACCACGGCTTGTGGCAGCATTCTGCACGCAGACGGTTCAAGTGTTAGCGGGACGAATTGCACCTTGGAAGCCAAATTCGCTGATATATGACAAAGGATTCACAGCCTTAAATGACTACTACGACCAAAGCCCCAGGAGATAGCAGAGAGCTATAAATGTTTCACCCGTTTCCAAAAAGGAGGGAGTCAATGCACGCATTCCTGGTTGAAGTACGGCGTATAGCAGACAACTGCAACTCCGTAAATGCACTAAGCCGAATTCTGAGGGACCGAAGTGTTTGCAGCGTAGGCTCAACAAACCTACGCAAACAATTACTGGCAAAGAGAAAGTTTTAACGTTAAAGGAGGCGGAAACAATGGCAACTGAACCAGAAGCAGCCGACAACAAAGCAAAAAAAGTGAGTGCAGAACTACCGACGGCGCTCTGAGCACAAGCTCGTCATTGCTCATTGTCCCGATATAACCGTTTTTCATCGCAAGCTGGAGCTATCGCTGGCTCACCGTCTAGTCTACAGAAGCAACAGACGTGATACCACGGAAAGCTAAGGCAAGGGTGTTGCAGCTGCTACATGATACACACCGGGGTTCCTCGGCAATGCAATCTGTCGAAAGGTCACTATTTTGGTTGCCGAGGCTGGACCAGGACATCCAAGACTTGTCGGCGCAATGCGGAAACTGCGTGAAAAAACCTGTGCATGCCCACTGCAGCCCACCAGTGAGTTTTCCGAAAACAGCGGATCGGTGGTCTCGGATCCACATTGATTTTGCAAGCCCACTAGCCAGCAAGATGATACTAGTAGTGATGGATGCCCACAAGAAGTGGATAGACGCAGAACCCAAGAACCACGCGAGCAGGGCTTCCACAATCCGCGTCTTAATTAGCATGTTTTGTGGGTTCGGTGTGCCGTGCACAATCGTGTCACCTAATGGCACACAATTCAAAAGTCAGGCGTTCTCACGTTCGTATCAAGAAATAATATTGTGTGCCTACATGCTGTTTGATTTCACCGACCATATAATCTAGCAGCGGAAAGAGCGGTTCGGACCATGAAGGACAGATTGCGGAAAATGGGGGATGAGACAGGCAGCTCGAAGATAAATTCATGCGGTTAATATTCATGTACAGGCAGACCCCTCAAAAATGAAGGAAGGTCACCTTCTGAGACGCTTCTCAGCTATCAGCTACGTTCCCGTCTAGACACATGTCTGCCACCCTGAGCTGCGGATTCGTTGGCAAACGTTGACGACAGGACGATCTCGCCAGGCAGCAGCGTAGACGTGCGGAATTACAGTGTCGGCCAACGATGAGTGCGTGGGTGTCTAAAGTCAATTTGGGAGGCAAGAATGCACAAGCCAACGGCAGCAGTGCGACACCACGTCGACGAAATCCGTCTTCGTCACGACTCTACGCCAGAGACTGCGCACGTTGAGGTCACTGCAAGTGCACAGTCAGACGGGGATGCTAAAAGTGTGACCAGTGCTGGTCTGTCACTCGCGTCCACGGAATCGGAGCAAGAGCAAAGCCATGAGGAACCCGTAGCCGACCACCAGAGCGTGGTTCGAGCCCCAGCTATAACGGAGCGTCTGATTTATCCCCTTCAGGGCATTCTCTGGCGTTCGACCAGGACAAGGAACACAGTACAGCGGTTCCAATTTAAGGAGGGCAGAAGGGTCGTATTCGTTGGTTTCGCGTCAGCAAAGCTACTGCCAGCACCCCCCTCATATTAGTAGTAGTAGTAGAAAACATTTATTCCCAAAAGGTAGGATAGAGAGGCGAAAATGCAGATTTTGGGTGGAGTCCTTATTTCAGGACCCCAATGTCCACCGCAGTTGCTCTTGCTTGGGATCTCAGCATCCGCTGCGTCGCCAAGTCAGAGCTGAGCAGGGCAGACTCCCACTGTTCTTCGGAGTGATGTTTGTCTAGTTCGGGGGGCTCTGGACCGGAGCAGCCCCATGTTACATATGTTGTTGGAATTCTGCCACACCAGGGGCAGATTCTGTCATATCTGTCGGGGAAGATGATGTGGTACTTGTGTAGATCAGGAAAGGTGTTCGTCTGTAGTTGTCGACATTCCCTCGCCTCTGCCGCCGTTAGCTTACGGTGTGGTGGGGGATAGACTTGTCTTTGTGTTCGGAGAAGGAGGAGGCGCTCGCCGTAAGTAGAGGAGAGAGGGGTGAGGTCGGGGAGGTTAGTCGCTCGGTTAATATATCCTCGAGCAAGACTGTCCGTTCCCTCGTTTCCCTCGAGCTCCTCGTGCCCAGGAGTCCCAGTGATTTGGTGGTTGCATGTGGAATTTTGAACTTGTGGGGCAGTCAGAATGGGAGCGAAGCGACGGAGTGTGGAAGTCTGCCAGTGAGGAAGTGGCGACACGCGGACTGGGAGTCGGTAATAATTTTTAACTCATTTCCCGTAGCATCGCCGTGCTGGTTGCGAGGGCAATTGCATCAGTTTCTGGTACTGTGGGAGAGCAGTTTCGTAGGGAGGCGCTGGCGATTTCCTTGAAATTGGTGTCCAAGACAACCGCCACCGCGTTCGTTGAATCGGGGTACATGCCTGCGTCGACATATACAGCATTTCGTGCCTGTCGATGTATGTGGCGTAGATAGTCCACTCGCGCCATTCGTTTTTCCTTTTGTGAGTCCGAGTGCATGTTCTTCGAGAGTGGAGCTACATACACGCGAGTTCGCAGAGTTGAGGGTAGGTCTCGGTTGTCCTGGACGACGCGTATGTCAGCCGGGGAACCCACTCTTTCCAAGATTGCGCGTCCAGCTTTGGGGGTGAGGAGGCGTTCCTTTTGCGATGCTAGGATGGCTTCTCGAATTTCTTCTATTGTGTTGGTCAGTCCCAGGTCCTCAAGGTGGGAGCTGGCCGTGTACATCGGGAGGCCTAACGCATGTTTGTAGGCGGTACGGATGATGGCGTCTGCTTTGTCTCGCTCATTCCCCAGAAGTGGTAGGAATGGGATACCGTGTAACAGGCGGCTCATAACTAGAGCCTGTATCAGTCTAATTGTATCCTCCTCTCTCATGCCTTTTCGTTTGTGGGTGATGCGCCGAATCAAGCGGGAGATCTGGAGGGCAGTTGTCCGGAGACGCTGTAACGTGTGGTTGGCCTTCCTGTCGCTCTGAAGCCAAAGGCCCAGGATGCGGATAAGAGGGACTTCCTTTATTCTCATGCCTTCGAGGTAAACCTCGATGTCACCGGGAGATTTGTAGGCATAGCCCTGAATGCGGATAATTTCGGATTTGTCGGGTGCGCAGCGGAGGCCGCAATTTGCTGCTTGTCTTTCTACGCAATCGACTGCCTCTTGTAGGGTGTTTTCTTTGTCGGCAAGTGAACCCCAGGTGGACCAGATGATAATATCATCAGCGTAGATAGTATAGCCGATGCCTTCAATAGCCTCGAGTGTCTTTGCCATGCCGATCATAGCTATATTGAAGAGGAGAGGAGAGATGATAGAGCCTTGGGGAGTGCCTTTGTTGGGTTTCTGCTCTGTGCCAGAGCGGACATCTCCCATGCCAATCGTGGCAGTGCGGTTGCTGAGAAAGTTTTTGATGTAGTTGAAGGTCTTGGGTCCGCAATCGACGGCGTTGAGCTCTTTCAAGATGGCGTCGTGAGAAACGTTGTCAAAAGCGCCTTTCTATTCAAGTGCCATAATTAGGTGCTCGCCGCCTCTCGGGATGTTACTGAGTACTTCTTCCTTGAGAAGGAGGAAAGCGTCTTGCGTAAAAAGTCCGTTCCTGAAGCCGATCATAGTGGGTGGAAAGAGGTTGTTGTCCTCTATGTAGTTTTGGAGGCGGGTCGGATAACGCGCTCGTATAGTTTGCACAGGCAAGTGGTGAGGGAGATTCGTCGTAATGCTTCCAGGCTTGGTGGTTTGCCTGGTTTTGAGATAGTAACGATTTTGGTGTGTTTCCACTCTGCAGGGAGTTCTCCCGCCTCCCATAGGGTGTCATTTATGTAGGTAGTGAGGACCTCGATCTGCGACTTGCCCAGGTTTCGAATCATCCCATCTGTGATCTTGACCGCGCCAGCTGTCGTGTTGCGTGTGGCAGATCGAGCCGCGGCGTAAACCTCGGCAGTGGTGATGGGGGCCTCCAGCCTCTCATTTGGGTCTCCCGTGTACGAGATTTTGCTGGGAGGATGAGGGGTGCTGATGTATTTGGTTTTGTGGGCGGTGAGGAGGGCCGCGTCGTCTCCGGGGTACAGATGGGCGATTTTCTTGAGTGTACGGTTAGTGGCAGACCGCGATGTTAGCGGATCGACGAGGCTGCGGAGGATCGCTCAGGTGCGGGAGGTCGCCAGCGTGCCGCGTAGTGACTCGCAAAATTCCTGCCAATTCTGCTGAGAGAGGTGTTGTGCATACTCTTGTGCTTCTGCCGTGATCTGTGATATGCGGAGTCTCAAGGGACGATTGAGGCGTTGGAGTTTCCATCTGCGAACCAGAGTCCGTCGGGTCTGCCACAACTTCAGAAGGTGACGATCGACCGCCGGATTATCGGGTGTGCATTGTACTTCGGTGGTGGCCCCCTTGTGTGCTTTCCGAATCTGTTCACTTCATTCACTGATTGATTGAATGGAGTCTTCCGGAACGGGCTGTGCACGGCATTTAGTCCAGTCCGTGATTTTGGCTGTTCCCAGGGTGCGACGAATGTTTGCGGAGGTGATAGACGTGCTTACGATGTAGTGGTCACTCCCTAAGCTCTCTCCGAGATTTGTCCACGTAGCGTTATGGATGCTCTTGACGATTGTAAGGTCAGGACATGAATCGCGCGTGACGCTGGTTCCTTTGCGGGTTGGGTATAAAGGATAGGGCATCCCGAGCTCGTACCACGCTCAGAACACGCAGCGAGTTCATTTTGTAGCCCCATTCCCTGTGGGAGGCGTTAAAGTCACCGAGTGCGATAAGCTAAACAGCTAGCTGATTTGCCTCTTGAAGTACGTCAGAGAAATCGGCCTTCGTTGCTCTTGGGGGGTGGAACACGTTCAGAACGAAGGTGGTCTTGCGGCCCCTCTTGTTGGGAATGACCTAGATCATGTTATAGTTGATCTCCTGTTCTCTCAAGGAGTGTTCGACCACCGTGATGTCCTTAGAAACAAGGGTGGCAACTTTTGGCGAGCTAGCGTTGTGGACTGCGTAATATCCTGGGAGAGTCAGCGCCGGGTCGGCTCCTACCTCTTGCAGGCAGGTTTTATCTGGTCGAATGGGGGTGACATTGATGTATTGTTTCAAGAGGCTTTGTTTTCTCCTGAAACTTCGGAAATTCCATTGCCAGATGTCTAGGCGGTCATGAGTGCCTGATTTAGAGAGCGGAGCCATCCTGATGGCTGGTAAAGCACCTGACAGATTCGTTGTCTCTGCTCATAGCGACCGCCGCGGTCGCGGACCGGTATGTTTTTGCTCGAGGGTTGTCAGAGCTAGTAACACGTTTTCTGCTTGGGGCTTTGGTTTTTATCAGTGCTTGTAGGGTAACAAATTGGGCGTCATGTGCGTCCAGGCGCGCGCCTATTTGTGCGATTTGGGCTGAGAGCTGGGAGGTGAAAGTTGTGAGAAGGGGGTTTATGTTGTTCATAATGCTATTTCAAGAGACGTCCCTCTATTTCTTCATATGTGTTGGGGAGGGGGGTGATTGTCGGTTGGCGAGGTGTGGGAGTGGGTGTCGCCACTGGTGGTAGCAGTGGTTTGGGGGAAGTCTCAACGTACCGGGGCGCGGGAGGTGGGAGAGGTTGAACGTGGGGTGTGGTGAGAGGAGTGCACTTGCGGGCTACCTCCGCTACCTGGGATCGTAGCTTGTCGATAGTGTGTGCCATTTTTGCGCAGTCTGAGCATTTGGGTGGAGTGGGTGTGTTCGAAGGAACAGTGGGAGAGTTCTTAACGAGCTCTGCCCAGCTCACCTTTTTGTCCGTGGCCTTCGCTTGTCCCTGGTGTGGCCGGCTAATTTCCTTTTTTTGCTTGGGTGCAGGGGGAGGAGGGGTGACCGGTTGGTGGAGACGGATCTCGATCTGCTCCTACTGCTGGATGGATGACTCGGTTGGATGACTCGTCGTCCGTGTTGAACCAGCGCGGCGTCTGAGTTCGGGCCTGGTTGTCTTTCCTGGACCGGTGTTGTTCCTTGATGGGTGGGGTGGAGGATCGGACGGATGGTAGCTTTTGCTTGAGTGGTTTGAACCGATTGGGGCACTCCTTGCTGCCGGTTTCGTGTGTTCCTCCGCACACAGCACACTTCGGCAGGCACTGATGTCCGTCAGGAGGATTTTGGGCCCCGCATTTCCTGCAAGCCACCAGGTCTGGTGTGGGGCATACATCTGAGCGATGACCCGGCTGCATGCACACATAGCAGAATTGTCGTGCTGGGCGGTACAGATGGCAACGAAACTCCGCGTTCTTCAAGTACACAACTTTGGGGGTGGTCGGACCGTTGAAGGTGATCAGCATTGACGATGTTTTGCCCATGCGTCGTCCGTCGAGTACGGTGGTCCCGCGTGAGCGGATGTATAGGCCCGTCTGGAGAGCTTCTGTTGTCCCGTAGTCCGGAATTCCCTGGATTACGCCCCCTCTGTCATGCTCTGTAAAAGGTATGTAGGCGTTCACGTCATGAGTGAGGTCTCCAAGGGACAGTTTCTTGATTTGTCGAAGTTCGATGGCAACTTCTGAGTGCGGAGTGCTCGCTACGAGGATATTTGATCCGTAGTAGGGGCGGAGGAGGTACCTTCCTTCCACCTGCTGCGGTTCTGGACAGGCGTTGCTTACTGCTTGGGCAAGATCGAGATTTGAGAAGTTCTTTAAAGCGAGTCCTCAGCGAGGTCGAATCACGATTTTGATGTCCGTTTGCGGTAGAGGCGGGAGGCGGACTCGAAGGCCGCGTTTCTTTGGCGTAGGATGTTTGTGATTTGGTGGGGAGTCCTGGGAGTCGGTGCTGCCCTGCACTTGGCTGTTGGTTTCAGTCCGGGCTGCTTTGCGAAGCTTCCTTTCTTGATGTCTGCTCAAGGCTATCTTCCATCCGTTGGGCAGAGGGGTAGTAGGCGGTGGCGAGGCCGGGGACGAACTGGTCGTCGGACCGTTCTCCGTTCGGTCTTGAGAGTCGGTTAAGTCCATGTCGGAATCCAAGACTTCATTTGTTGTGGGTAGCAGGGACGCCTCCGAGCTCATTTTCAACGCTGTGCAGCGTGGCGTGGAGAGAGGCGTTGGCTGGAGGACCGCCCTTGTTGTGCTAGGCACAACGCGAGGCCTAGCGTTCCGCGCCTTGCTCGGAGCGTTAGAGTCTTTTTCGGACAAAAGTGGTCGGAATTGCACAGAAAATGGGGAGAACAGGTACCGAATACCTTCACTGACCGATTATGGGTGGTATTAGTCCATTTCAGGTCGAAAATTCGCCGTCCCGAGTAAAACTTTACGGAGTCGAGGTGAAGTGCATTCGCTCACGCCGTTCATTCGTTGGCTCTCTCCCCTAATATTAGAGAGATACCCCATTCCCACTCTTCCCTGTGGTGCCCTCTCAGCACGCGAACGTATTTAAGCGCTGTTAACATGAACAAATACGTTTTTCACTGCCAAACATTGTCACTGTTGCTGAACAGTTTGCGCGGGCTTCGCTACAGGTTTTGTAATAATTCGACCGCATGAAGTTCTTCAGCCTTCTCAGACAGCACTTGGCACGCGGGCGTCATTGTGTTTCACATGCATCGAAATAGTGCCGGCATGACTCGATTCAATTACGTTACATTGGGCTCAGCAACCCGGCGCTAGACCCCGCGGCAGGGCGTCTTGGGTTCACGACAAAACGAAATCTATAGCAGAGGTTCTGATCCTTTTGGACCCACATGAGTCAAAGCCAGCAGTGCACAAGTTGTTGCTGCTTGCCTTACAGAAATGACACCTAAGGCTCTTCTGCACAGTGCGCGAGACCACTAGGCTGTCGCCACATTTTCTTTTTCCTCTATTGCCTGTTGGCAAGTACACAAACACCCCCGCCGTGTTAGTTAGGATGACATCAATAGTTATCTACTTCCATTTCAACTAGAACCTCCATCACTTCAATGACTTCATCACAGGAACCTTGGTTCCTGAGAATGTGACGCAGCCGAACACACCTCGTGTTAAATTGCACCACACTTGCGCGCTGTGTATTGCAGAGCATCGTCTTCACCAACTTTAATGGAAGGAAGGAAGGAAGGCCTCAGACGTTGCGGGCACATACCCACTACGGGGGAGTGGCCAAGACACAGGCGGTAAATTACTGGATACAGGAAAGTTTTGACGGGAAAAGCAGTGGCAATAGTATGTAGTCTGATAGATTGGAAGAGGGAAAGAAAGGGGTCCAGTTAACTTGGAGATCGAAGACGGGACAATTGCTTAATGTGCATAATAGTACACAATGCCTGTAATGTTGCAATGTCGTACTGACTGAGAGCGGGAAAAAGAAATTAGAATAGGAGTCACTGCGTTTCTTGAAGAAGAGTTTGCACAGCAGAGCGCACACTCCTGTCGCATCGTCCAAGCAAAGAAGCGAAAATGGAAAGAACAACCGCGGAAGACACAGGCAAGCCCAGTTAAAGAAATGGATTTTTTTAGGGGAGAAACAGCGCAATGAAACACGGACACACGAAGAACGGACACACACGAGCGCTGACTCACAACTGAAATTTATTTTGAAGAAAGGATGCTTAAATAGGAGACATGCGAGGGTGCTTAACAGGGCTGCTGCAGCGATAACCGCCAATCAGTGTGGTCGCGTCACAAAATTTCAAAAACAGCAACGAATGCAGTGTGTGTTAAAAAACGGTGTAAAGGGCCGCAAAAAGGTGGTCAGGTGACAGTAACAATAACAAGACCAATGGGGGGGGGGGAGCATTAAATCCATGAGGGACACAAATGTGAAAATACAGGTGAAACATAAAAATGAAAAACGTACAGGCTTTAAAAGCGTGCCCAAAAAGGGGAGGGGGAGTTAAAAGCGGTAAAATCTTAAGACGCAGCGAAGGATAAAACAAGATAAAGGCACTACCAACAAGGGATCAAAGAATCATAAGGCTATAGGTTGCACAAGAAAACTTAAGTGTTCATCAGGCCACCCAAAAAATTTAGCTCTTTTTCCGACAAGGATAGGGATGCAGTGCTCACGCATTGTTCACCAGTTTGATGAATTTGGAGGGCTTCTAGGATTTCCCTCGTCAACCTATCTCGTCCTCGGCCGATAGTGGTGCAGCGATTAAAGTCAGGGGTGCAGATTCTTTCAGTGTCGTCTTCTGTGATTTTGCACTTCTTACAGTGCTTAGCCAGGTGCCCAGAAATCGCTATACTATTTACGTTGTTTTGATGTTCTTGTAGGCGGATATTGATGCACCTTCCCGTTTGACCGATGTACCTCTTCCCGCATGACACTGGGATGGAGTAAATTATTTCTAAATCACAGGGGACATATTGATCGGAGTGTGCCACCCTACACCCTCGGGTTTCCGGCGGGTTATTCACTTTGGAACAGAGGGCGGAAAGCTTGCTGGGAGCCGTGAAGAACACATCCACGCCGGCGCGCTGTGCGACTTTCTTTAGACGATGGCCGATGGTGTGGAGGTAGGGCATTGCCACAAAATTTCTGCGGTTATCATTTGAAGCAGCAGGTCCGAGGTGTGGCCGGGGCTTCTTGATCATGGAGCCGGCTACTGATACAAGCAGATGCAAAGGGTAGCCTGCTGTTAAAAGACGATTGGTCTGGTTGTCGAAGCTGTCCAGGAATAAATGCTCACATGATTTTTGCAGCGCGTTTTGGAAACCCAGCTTTACTATGCCCCGCTTGACAAGTTTTGTGTGAGCTGACGTGAAGGGCAGGAGTGGCTTTTTGCCTCTAGGTTGGTAAGACCAGCAGGTGGGGTTATCGGAAAATTGGAGATTAAGGTCAAGAAATCTGATCGACTGATCGTTGGGTGTTTCATGTGTCAAAGGGAGAGGCAAGCATCGGTCAAATAAGGAAAGGGCCTGCGACACCGCTGAAGTGAAAGATTCCTGGCTGCAGTTTAGAAGGACGAGATATTCGTCAACGTATCGGAAAATTTTTACCATGGCCGTCTCAGCAATCAAGTCATGCAGCTTTCTATCATGTTGGGCTAGAAAAAGTTCACTTAGAATGGGCGCTACACAAGACCCAATACACACACCCTGCTTTTGAATATACTTGTGATCATTCCAAGTAACGAATGTTGATTTTAGGTAGAAGTCCAAAAGTCGCAAAAAATCACGGGCGGAAAGACCGACATCATTTTGGAAACTTATTGCTCCGAAAGTATCAATAGCAGCTTCAATGAAAACGAATCTGAAAACGAAGCTGAAAACGAATCTTGGCAAAAGTCGGTCGCAGTTTTCCTTAGGGACAAGCTGAAGTTAATAACCATCGACGACCCTTTCGTGGTCAACGGATCAGATAAGATCATCGAATATTTAAACACTATCCATGAAAGCAACTTAAAAGCAATTTCCGTAGATATAAAGGATTTGTATTACTCGTTACCGCATAACGAATTAATGCTCGGCATTGAAGCTGCTATTGATACTTTCGGAGCAATAAGTTTCCAAAATGATGTCGGTCTTTCCGCCCGTGATTTTTTGCGACTTTTGGAATTCTACTTAAAATCAACATTCGTTACTTGGAATGATCACAAGTATATTCAAAAGCAGGGTGTGTGTATTGGGTCTTGTGTAGCGCCCATTCTAAGTGAACTTTTTCTAGCCCAACATGATAGAAAGCTGCATGACTTGATTGCTGAGACGGCCGGGGTAAAAATTTTCCGATACGTTGACGACTATCTCGTCCTTCTAAACTGCAGCCAGGAATCTTTCACTTCAGCGGTGTCGCAGGCCCTTTCCTTATTTGACCGATGCTTGCCTCTCCCTTTGACACATGAAACACCCAACGATCAGTCGATCAGATTTCTTGACCTTAATCTCCAATTTTCCGATAACCACACCTGCTGGTCTTACCAACCTAGAGGCAAAAAGCCACTCCTGCCCTTCACGTCAGCTCACACAAAACTTGTCAAGCGGGGCATAGTAAAGCTGGGTTTCCAAAACGCGCTGCAAAAATCATGTGAGCATTTATTCCTGGACAGCTTCGACAACCAGACCAATCGTCTTTTAACAGCAGGCTACCCTTTGCATCTGCTTGTATCAGTAGCCGGCTCCATGATTAAGAAGCCCCGGCCACACCTCGGACCTGCTGCTTCAAATGATAACCGCAGAAATTTTGTGGCAATGCCCTACCTCCACACCATCGGCCATCGTCTAAAGAAAGTCGCACAGCGCGCCGGCGTGGATGTGTTCTTCACGGCTCCCAACAAGCTTTCCGCCCTCTGTTCCAAAGTGAATAACCCGCCGGAAACCCGAGGGTGTAGGGTGGCACACTCCGATCAATATGTCCCCTGTGATTTAGAAATAATTTACTCCATCCCAGTGTCATGCGGGAAGAGGTACATCGGTCAAACGGGAAGGTGCATCAATATCCGCCTACATGAACATCAAAACAACGTAAATGGTATAGCAATTTCTGGGCACCTGGCTAAGCACTGTAAGAAGTGCAAAATCACAGAAGACGACACTGAAAGAATCTGCACCCCTGACTTTAATTGCTGCACCACTATCGGCCGAGGACGAGATAGGTTGACGAGGGAAATTCTAGAAGCCCTCCAAATTCATCAAACTGGTGAACAATGCGTGAGCACTGCATCCCTATCCTTGTCGAAAAAAGAGCTAAATTTTTTGGGTGGCCTGATGAACACTTAAGTTTTCTTGTGCAACCTATAGCCTAATGATTCTGTGATTCCTTGTTGGTAGTGCCTTTATCTTGTTTTATCCTTCGCTGCGTCTTAAGATTTTACCGCTTTTATCTCCCCCTCCCCTTTTTGGGCACGCTTTTAAAGCCTGTACGTTTTTCATTTTTATGTTTCACCTGTATTTTCACATCTGTGTCCCTCATGGTTTTAATGCTCCCCCCCCCCATTGGTCTTGTTATTGTTACTGTCACCTGACCACCTTTTTGCGGCCCTTTACACCGTTTTTTATCACTTACTTCATTCGTTGCTGTTTTTGAAATTTTGTGACGCGACCACACTGATTGGCGGTTATCGCTGCAGCAGCCCTGTTAAGCACCCTCGCATGTCTCCTATTTAAGCATCCTTTCTTCAAAATAAATTTCAGTTGTGAGTCAGCGCTCGTGTGTGTCCGTTCTTCGTGTGTCCGTGTTTCATTGCGCTGTTTCTCCCCTAAAATGCATTACCAACTAGCCCGGAACCTTGCCCTCCGATGAAATGGAATTTGCAAAAGACGCTTCCTCAAATGAGGAAAGCAGCGGCAGAACAACAAGAAGTGATCTATTGTCTCAGGTTCGGCACAAACAGGGCACAGTGGGGAGGCTGCAAGGCCAGATCTGTGAAGGTAGAAATTTAGAAGGGGAACCCGGCAACGCAAGCGCGTGAAAGAGACCTCTAGTCTGCGTGAGCGCCAGTCTTTGCTACTCCAAGGATGCAGAAGATGCTGAGATCGAAGACGGGACAATTGCTTAATGTGCATCTTTAATCTGCTTCGTTGGGCCGCACTGCCCGCTCTTCCTCTTCTTCTACATCACAAAACCCCCCTTTCGCACAGATTAGAACGTACGAAATATTCTTTAGTTTTGAAAGATCCAAAATTTGTTTAAGCCCACTCCTGAAATTTGACCTTGGCCGATTCGCATCATAATCGAGGACCAACCATAATTCACTGAGGCCTACATGATGGCGTCCTCCATGTTTCGCCCGGACCATTGCCAAACTGCTATCTTTCAACCTTTGTGCATAACCGTGGTAAAACGTAATTTTTTATTCAGCATTGTCCACACTTTATTTGGTGCACAACACAGTGAAGACGTAGTTCGTTCTTTTAGATCATTTGACGACTTTCTCGTGCTGCTATAGAATAGGATAATTTCTACAGCGACATTTCTTAAGCGATCCTTCCTGGGTTTCGCGTCGTATTTATATGTCGTTGTCCGTCGTAGTCGTCAGCGCAACAGGTAAGTGCGTTGCCATGGGAACTTCTCGGTGGGTGGTTACAGTTGCAAGGAGGAAGGTACTAGTCATGCGGAGAAATGCGTAACTGGTGGGTGGTTACTTCAGGAACCACTCGGAGGGTGTTTGCCTTAGAAGGACGAGGGTATGGGGAGAGCGGAGGAATCCCCAACCAGGGGATGGCTACCCTGAAGGACGAGGGCATGCGAGAGCGTTAGAAGGCGCAGCCGGTCGTCGCTTTACACTAAAACTACCCGGAGGATAGTTACCTTAGAAAGATAAGGAGGGTTACCATGGAAGGAGGCGTAACCAGAGGATGGGTACAATTAAAGTGCCTAGATCAGCTTTGTTAAGTAGCGAGAAGTTCCTCCTTACCCAGCCTCCTTTCTTGCGCTGCTGGCGTCGTGCGCCATGTTCTTCCTAATGCGCTCGGGTGATGCGGCTGCATCCATACGAACGGATGCAGCGATGGCGTAGAGGTAGAACATCCGCCTCGCGTGCAAGAGGACCGGGGTTCAAATCCTGGTGCCGCGCAACTCTCCACCGGGTTTAAAAAAAAAATCCGCGTGTCGATGGCATTGCATACCCAGGCCTGGAGTGCGGCCTTATCTCGGTGACCAGTACCGACAACGCACTCTCTCACCAGAGCAGGATTTGGCCACCCTGGTGTAGTACTTGGCCACAACCTTCTATGAACTAACCAATTAACCCTCGGCCCTCAGTCCCCAGCGGCTGCAGAGCAACTGACCACGGCGACGGTCAGACCTGTGACGCAGCGGAGGGTGCTAAGAATCTCTGGCTCCGGACAGGCCGCCATTGGAATCTGAACCTGGCAACGTTTAACGCTAGAACCTTAGCTAGTGAGGCTAGCCTAGCAGTGCTGTTTGAGGAACTAGCGGGAATTAAATGGGATGTGATAGGGCTTAGCGAAGTTGGGAGGACAGGTGAGGCGTATACAGTACTAAAGGACGGACACATACTGTGCTATCGCGGGTTAGAGGATAGACGAGAACTAGGTGTGGGTTTCCTCATTAATAAGGATATAGCTGGCAACGTAGAGGAGTTCTACAGTATTAACGAGAGGGTAGCAGCTATAGTAATTAGGCTGAATAGGAGGTACAAGCTGAAAGTGGTGCAGGCCTACGCACCCACATCCAGCCATGATGACCAGACCGTTGAAAGCTTCTATGAGGACGTAGAATCAGCAATGAATAAAGCAAAATCGCAGTACACTGTACTGATGGGCGACTTCAATGCGAAGGTGGGCAAGAAGCAGGCTGACGACCACGCGGTAGGTGACTATGGGATAGGCTCTAGAAATAGCAGGGGAGAGTTATTAGTGGAATTCGCGGATAGAAATAATTTACGGATCATGAATACCTTCTTCCGCAAACGAGAAAACAGGAAGTGGACCTGGAAGAGCCCCAATGGTGAGATTAAAAATGAAATCGACTTCATACTATGCGCTAAACCTGGCATCATTCAGGATGTGGCCGTCCTCGGAACGGTGCGTTGCAGCGACCATAGAATGGTAAGGTCTAGAATTAGCTTAGACTTGAAGAGGGAACGGAAGAAGCTAGCGAAGAAGAACACCATTAACGAGTTAGCCGTAAGAGGGAAAGCACAGGAGTTTAGGATAGCGCTGCGAAACAGATATTCGGCTTTAACTGAGGAGGATGATCTTGATGTTCATTCAATGCACGATAACCTGACATCAATAATTACGGAGTGCGCAGTAGAAGTAGGCGGTAGGACAGTTCGAAAAGATACCGGGAAGCTATCTCAGGTGACGAAAGATCTGATTAAGAAGCGCCAAAACATGAAGGCATTTAACACTACCGATAGAATAGAACTAACGGAGCTATCAAAGTTAATAAATAAGCGCAAGGTAGCCGACATAAGGAAGTTTAATATGGAGAGAATCGAGCATGCTATAAAGAACGGAGGTAGCCTAAAAACAGTGAAGAGGAAACTAGGCATAGGTAAAAACCAGATGTATGCATTAAGAGACAAGCAGGGCAATGTCATTAGCAATATGGATAAGATAGTTAACGTAGCCGACGAGTTCTACACAGACCTGAACAGTAGCCAATGTAATCAGAGCGCTAATGAGAAAGACAGCAGTGCACAGCAATGCGTCATCCCGCCAGTAACGAAAGATGAAGTAAAGAAAGCCTTAGAAGCAATGAAAAGGGGAAAAGCAGCTGGGGAGGATCAGGTAACAGCAGATCTGTTGAAGGATGGAAGGGACATCGTGCTAGAAAAACTAGCCACCCTGTATACGCAATGCCTTATGACCTCAACTGTACCAGAAGCTTGGAAGAATGCAAACATTATCTTAATTCATAAGAAGGGAGACGCGAAGGACTTGAAAAATTACAGGCCGATCAGCTTACTATCCGTTGCCTACAAAGTATTTACTAAGGTAATCGCTAATAGAGTCAGGGCAACGTTAGACTTTAATCAACCAAATGATCAGGCAGGCTTTCGTAAAGGATATTCCACAATAAATCATATTCACACTATCAATCAGGTGATTGAGAAATGCGCAGAATATAACCAACCTCTATATATAGCTTTCATTGATTACGAGAAAGCATTCGACTCAGTGGAAACCTCAGCAGTCATAGAGGCATTGCGTAATCAGGGGGTAGAAGAGCCTTATGTCAAAATACTGGAAGATATATATAGCAACTGCACAGCTACTATAGTCCTCCATAAAGTCAGCAATAAAATTCCAATAAGGAAGGGCGTCAGGCAAGGAGACACGATCTCGCCAATGCTGTTCACCGCATGTTTGCAGGAGGTATTTCGAAGCCTGAATTGGGAACAGTTGGGAATAAGAATAAATGGAGAATACCTAAATGATCTGCGATTTGCTGATGACATTGCCTTGCTGAGTAACTCAGGAGGTGAACTGCAAATCATGATCAACGAGTTAGACAGGCAGAGCAGATCGATGGGTCTAAAAATTAACATGCAGAAAACCAAGGTAATGTTCAACAGCCTAGCAAGGGAACAACAGTTCACAATTGGCAGCGAGAGCCTAGAAATTGTGCCGGAATACGTCTACTTAGGGCAGGTAGTGACAGCTGATCCAGATCAGGAGATGGAGATACCTAGAAGGATAAGAATGGGCTGGAGCGCATATGGCAAATTCTCGCAGATCATGAGTGGCAGTTTACCAATTTCCCTCAAGAGGAAAGTGTACAACAGCATAATCTTACCGGTACTCACCTAAGGGGCAGAAACGTGGAGGCTAACGAAAAGAGTTCAGCTTAGGTTAAGGACAACGCAGCGAGCCATGGAAAGAAAAATGATAGGTGTAACGTTAAGAGATCGGAAGCTGGCAGAGTGGGTGAGGGAACAAACACGGGTTAATGACATCCTAGTCGAAATCAAGAGAAAGAAATGGGCTTGGGCAGGGCATGTAATGCGAAGGCAAGATAACCGCTGGTCCTTAAGGGTAACAGAGTGGGTTCCAAGAGAAAGTAAGCGTAGCAGGGGGCGGCAGAAGGTGAGGTGGGCGGATGAGATTAAGAAGTTTGCAGGCAAAGGGTGGATGCAGCTGGCAAAGGATAGGGTTAATTGGAGAGACATGGGAGAGGCCTTTGCCCTGCAGTGGGTGTAGTAAGGCTGATGATGATGATGATGATGATGATCCATACGAACGGTGCGCTGGGAGACCTTGCAGAGTGACGGTTGTGCCGTCGTGGACAGTGAAACTTTTGACACATGAGCTTGGCACTGACAAGAAGGAAAAAATTTCAATAGTGCACACAAAGTATAATTTACACGGAGTTTTTCCGCTAACGGACAACGCAGCAGAAGTGCGGAGTGCGGCGTCTGATTTCCCGTCCGGACTCTGGCATGCTGTTGTGGCGACACACACTGCGCACATTTCCGCGCAGCCTTTACCTTGTTATCATATCCGGCACAGCGTAACACGGCCACACTCTGGCCGACGTTAACGATAAAGCGCAGCGGCACCGCTGCGTTACCCAAGGCATGCGTCACCAAGGGCGGCTACAAAAACAGGCTGCCCGGCTGGGGAGAGAGGCTGCTTTGCTTCCGCTACCCGGACGAGCCTAGCGTGGGTATGCTCGTCCGCTGCCGTCGCTAATAAACAAACAGTTTTGTTTTATGTTCGGATACGCCCTTCGACCCAATGGAATACAACACATTTAATTCCCTTTTCTCGCACTGCGGTTCCTTGCCTCCAAGCAGTTTCTGTGGCCCTCGACGATGCCCTCATTCTTTTTATTTACGCCCTACTTCTCCAGGCAAAGTCTTTCAAGTAATTTCTAGTCTAAAATATAGCGCTCCTGGGGTCGATGAAATTCTTTCTTTTAAAATAAAGCTGGTTGGCCGTGAGCTGTGCAATGTTGTTGGTCACACTACTAATTTAGTATTAGGACTGGCGTTTCTCCCACTGAACTTTACATGGGCAAGGTTATACCAATCTTCAAGAAAGGCAAAAAGGATACCTAATGAACTACCGTCCAATAACTATATTACATTTCTTCAGTAAATATAAAAAAGCTAATAGTTATTCCTATAATGAACAACCTCCTTAAATTCAAACAGTTAGCAGATGAGCTATTTGGATTCCGACCTAATTAATCCAGAGCTAGAATAATTGAATTCAAGACATATTTTAACAATATATAGATAATAAGATTTTTCCGGTGCTATTTTCATAGATTTGAAGAAAGCATTTCAAACCACATTATATTTTACACTAAATTAAAATCCCTCGGCATTTGTGGACCTGCTTTAGCTTTTTTTACGCAGGTAACTCACTAACCGTATACAAGTTGTCTAATTACAAGAAACGCGCTCTCGCCCCTCAGCTAAAGTTAGGAGTGCCCCAAGGTTCCATTTGAGGTCCACTTCTTTGTCTCATTTATATCCAATTGCCGTTTACACCTTTGTTCCTGCCTAACACAAGATGTATACTTGACACATATGATGTGACAATATTCACTCAGGATAGCAATTTCACATGCCTAAAAACCAAATCAAACATGAACTTACAGAATATTGCTTTATGGTGTGAAAATAATTTGAACAACTTAACCCTTCAGAACCATTTTGACGATATTCTGCTCTCACCAAAAGAAATTATCACGAGCTCGTACATTTATCTGGGAGATCATTATATCTCTGCCTTAGAAATCCCCAAAAAGCGGAGTAATACGTCGAAACGCATGACTGCACATCAGTTTTCTTCTTTGCTTGAGTGTGTGCAACTCCCATCGATAGCCATCTAGTTGTGGCGTGTATATTAAGCTATACTGACCGTCCTTTTTTGGTTAAACCAAATTTTGAAAACAAAATTCAGTTTAATTTTTTTGTTTAAATCGAAAAGTCCAACCTCTACTTATTATTTAATTTATTCTTCATGCAGTTTCGGTTTCAGCAGCGACATTACAAGCAAGCATCAGATCACGCGAGGCATACAAAATGTGAAATATAATAGCTCTTGTTCATTTGCGGCCATATTGGCTTTGGAAACAGTTATAGTAAGAGCTTGAAATAATTACAACTATAAAGCAGTCGTTATTTTGCAATTTTTATATGCCTTACGTGATCTCATACCCACTCGTGATGTTGCGACTATCATCTGACAACTGAAACTACGGTGGAGGAAGTTCAATTATTTACTGAGTACTGAACTCCACGCGATGATCTCTGTTTACTAATGTCTAGTACATCAATCCAGAGCAAAAACACTCAGAAAAATTTGGTGCCTCCACTCCTCTACGTACGTTGTGTGCCATTATCCTCGTCTTTTATGTCATCAATGGCAGAAAAAATGCATTAAAAGACTGCTGACAAATATATCAAGAAAGGTTAAGTTCATGTAATGCGGCCAAGTTAACCGCCTTTGTACCTACCATTGCAACTTTGGCCTCAAAACCAGTAACTATAAAGTGCATAAACCAATTTTAGTTCATTAAGACTTCTGGTTCCTGACAACTTCAATCTTTGTTAATCCAAAGAGATTACAGTAAAAATGGGATCTTCAGAGCAGGTTTTCTTTTTCCTCCAGAAAAATATGGCATATGGTTTTTTAATTAAGCTTGACAACACGTGCAAGTGTCCTTGGCAAGCGTGCCATTACATAGCAAGAGGTAGAGACACCAACACAGAGAACGAGTTTGCAGAAAGTGTATAACTCAAGTTCTTTTGCGGGACTGTTCACAAAGAATTGAAAACAGCTGTATTCTAAAGCAGTTGTCAGGGCTGAAATGGCTGACTCTGTCAGCCATACTTTATTTAAACAGAACCTTTCTGCTGACAGGCACACATCTTCATGAGAAGTAATAAATGAGGCACAACTTGCCACACATGATCGCAAATCTTCGCAAACCATTGGGTATTGTTTAAGAGCCATATGCCAGACAACTCTTGCATCGTGGTGAAAAAATATGGATAAGGCTGCCCACTGGCGGCGGTAAACAACACTGTTAAAATATAAACGTGGCAGAACTCGTAGCGATACCATGGCCATGCTCAAATAGAATACATTAGCTGAAAACCGGCACCACTTAATCACTGTTCATGAGCGAAGTTCGACGAAACGTGGATACGGGCTCTTTACATCGAGTAGTGACATGGCACAGCCCGATAAGCAGATTGAAACTTGCCTAAAACCACATATCATGTATGACGCTGATGAAAGCTTACCAAAAACAAGAACCTGTGTGCGCCATCGTTATTCATGTTATTAAGTTATACCCTCAGGGTCTGAAGGCATTGCGAGGGGGGGGGGGGGGGACAACATACCCTAAATACCATAAAGTGCAGCAAAAAAAGGCGGTTTGAGGTGGCAAAAAATAAAACTGCAAGAACAAATGTGGCAGAAAGATAATTGTTGTGGAGAATAAGACAGTGAAAACAAATTCAAAGAGAATAAACAAATCTCTAGAGGCCAACAACGTGCAGCACTATTAAAGTGAGTAATGTTAACTACATGGTAGGGAGGTGGTTGCAACTTGCAGAGGCATTAGGAACAAATGAATAAAAAATCTTCAGTACAACGTGAAGTAACACCTAATTTGAGGAAATGATCGCTACTGTCTGAAACGAGTAGGGGTAGTTTGCAGCCAGCTCTTAGGATGGTTTACTGCTGATGGGGTTCAACGCCCCAAAGCGAATCAGGCTGTGAGGAACGCTGTAGTGAAGGGCTCCGGAAATTTTGATCACCTGGGATTCTTAACGTACAGTGACATCACACAGTACACGGGCCTTAGAATTTTGCCTGTATCGAAATTAGACCGCCACGGCCAAAATCGAACCTGCGTCTTTCGGTTCAGCAGCCGAGCGTCATAAGCAATGAGCCACCGCGGCGACACCTCTTAAGGAGAAGATCGGTATAGTAGATCTTGCGAAACAGATGTCAGAGGGAGATTTTTCTGTGCTATGAAAACAGTGGCAATAACAAGGTAGTATTCATAGTGTAACACTGCAGCTGTGGTGATAACTGGAAAGTATGAATCGCAACACTTGGTTTTGCACAAATTCAAACGATAGCGATGTGCACCAGACTGAAGGTGTATATTCCAAGTAAGATCGAAGAAATGTTTTATAAAGAAGAAATTTTACTGAACTAGAGGAAAGGCAACATTCCGATGTAGATACCCTAACAGACAGCATTGTTAGCAGGAAATCCAAAGTGCAAGTTCTCAGAGAAGTGAGACGTTATATGCACTCTGAGGTATTTGTACAAAGACAGTTTTCAGGGGTGTAATATACAGTTTGTAAGTGGCTGTTACGATGCCAAGTTGAGAAGGATATGTGTTAACACTTATATATGTGGTAAGGTTTTCAAAACTTGGTTAATATCAGATTGAAGAACAGAAGCGTAAGAGTCGATAATTTCATGAAAAGTAATGCAGTAAACAGCAACAGGACAGAGAAGCAACGCTATTAGCAAAGTAATTTACATAAATGACAAAAAGAAAGGGCCCAAGAACTGAACCCTGGGGAATGCCTGAGCCTACAGGAGAGAAAAAGGAGGTAGTTTGATCTGCAGTCACAAATTGAGAACGATTAGTGAGGAAAGACTGTAGCCATAACATAATTTTAGTGTCGTGATTGAGGTTACTGAATTTGAAAAGAAGTAATTGTTGCGAAACTTTGTCAAAGGCTTTTGAAAAATCGAGGAACATGCAGTCTGCCGCAGAACCCTGGCCATATAAAATTCCCATCGTGTGTAGCCCAAAAAGCTCTGTCTTGCACGAAAAGTTTTTTATGAGGCCCTTGCTGGCAATGAATGAGAAAAGAATTTGACTCTAAAAAGCTTGCAAGGAGAGAGCAGATGATCTTACAGGGGATGCTACTAAATGAAATAAGTCGGCAGTGAATAGAAGGATATTTGTCTCAAGACGTGCAAGGAAACCACCTTGCCAACCTTCCAAACATTAGGGACACAACCAGGCTAAAGAGATTCCTCAAATAGTTTAGAAAAGTATGACAGTACTCTAAGGTTTCATATTTTTAGAAGTTTAGAGTTGATGATGTCCACACCGAATTGAGGAGACATCTCGATTTTTCCGGCCCCAGCAGGACCTATAATAATGAGGTCTATAAGAAATTACCGGGTAGATAACAAGAATATGTGATATTTAAATTGTTTTTAAAAGCAGCCATCAACATCGCTAAGATCACCCGCATACATTTAAATGGGAATTACTTGGCCAACTGAAGCTTTTAGATTATTTGTAGAGTTATTGGTTTCGTTAACAATTGTCTGAGATTGTTGGTTATTAATTAGCATCCATGGCAAAGTGTGATTGAAAAATGGCTCCTTAGCTCGGATTAGTGCGGTTTTATATTAAGATGCAGAGGAGCGACGTATCACACTGGTTTACTGATTAAGACATCTTGGCGTACTGAAGCACATTTTTTCCTGTTTATTTTTGGTGATGAGTAAGTATGTTCTTATATTTTGCACACGGCTGCAAAGTTTAGCATGTCAGGCGGTAATAACCAGGCACATAAGACAGCAAACAGGCGTTCAAAAGCCTCTTCTAAACAGCAGCCTTTCCTAGCAGCAATACGTGCTGGACAATAAAAGCCAACATGCTATAGGTAAAAATTTATTTTGTACACTAAAAAATAACGGTACTTTTACTGACTGCATGCACACTGCAGCACATGTTGAATGCATTGCATGAATCCTTAAGGTTTCTTACAGTTTTCTGATGACTATAATCTGAACAATACAAAAATGAAGAGTGATCTCCATAAAAGATGCCAGAACAGAATAAATACTGCCCTTTCTGAGAAGCATGAAAGAGCATTGCATCAATGTGCACGAAGCTGGACTACATAAAAGCAACATGTAATGACTCGTACAGGATGGTGGAGAAGACCCATTACAGAATATTGCTCTGGGACCTCTTTTTGTATGATCAATCAGTGTATGCATGCATTTCTCATGTATTTTAAGCAATAAACTAAGCTTCAAACTATGCATCGTTTCCATCTCAATTTATTGACATCTGAAGGTACATCTATATTGAACGGATCCATAGCTGAAGGTTAGTTTCGGATCCAATTCGCCTAAGTATTAAGAGCGAGGCAGAAGAGGTGCTAGCACGCACGAACACAAAAGATAAAGAAAAAAAAGAAAAATATTATATATTTCGTGCATTCATTTGCAAAGATAACATTTTCACAGCAATAAAGAACAATAATAAACTTTTTATTACATCAACAATAAGAATAAAATGCATTGCACACGTGTTATCAGATGTGTCGACATAACCTGTGACCACGCATATTTATTTTAATCATTGCATTTTAACACCATGATCAAGGAACCTGTGCCAAAAATATTTTCTCGATGCTGTTGTCTTTAAATTAAAAAATGTAGGCAGAACACCCTGGGGTAGAATGTTCCAAGCCTTCACACCAGTGTTTCTCAGGCCCCGCTAGCCATAGTCGTTAATTATAAGAAGGCGGAATTATGATTTTCCACAGCGCAGGCAGCTATCAGCGGATTAGATGGACGAAGAGGCTTCGTCCATGCTCTCGTCCACCAACATGACTCGTAACAGGCAGAGCGACTAGCGCTAGGAAGCCAAATGGCTATTCACAATATTCTTAAGCAAGTGAATTAAGCTAAAATCAAGTTTACAATCAAATGAAATTTACTGCATTTAGACTTGAGGAAGAACAGAGAAGAACTCACGCCATCCCTTTCAGTGAGCCTGTTTCAGTGCTTTCCCTAAAAACCGTGAAAACAGGAGACACCACACATTTTTTTTTTATGTGGCTCTGCTCAGTTAATCGGTTTGAAAAAGATACACAAGTAAATAATCAACTGATAGCTATTAAACCCACTTAGTTCAGTGCATTTACAAAGATCAGGTTAACGAATATGTAACCCCACCAGCTAACGAATAATCACGCTTTCCTTTTTTGCTCTACAGTGCACCAATTGATCGAAGATTCCCATTTGTCCAAAAGCTTCCTTCCTAGTCCAACTAGTATTCCACACCACAAAGAAAAGAAGCGGCCAGCAGATTTCAAACATACACTTTCAATTAGTCGTCAACCTATTACCATAAGTTGACCGCGCATGAAATGTTGCTTCCGAGCAGTAAAGTAATAATACGAGCATAAAAGGCTGCCTCTGAAGTCAGTCGCGAGTGTAAATTCGATGTTGGTTTCGATTATCCTTGAAGCTGCCACTGAAAGGCGCGTGCATCATGTTCGAACTGTATTCAAGTCAAAGCATCTCTGACATAAGTTCCACGCAAACAAGCTGATATGCACCCACAAAATATATTTTAGCCGCTTAGTTACGTGGAGTTCAACGTTTCGAAGAAAATCGTTCCTGCTTGTTTCACATAGAGATTTGCGGAAGAAACGCGACCGGCTAGTACGTTGCCTTCTAGCGCATGCACCGTACTTGCCACAAAGGCACTCAAGCACGTTGAAATTCGAGAAATAAATATTACCAAACACTACCTTCCGCAAAATTGGCAAGACTGCCATTTGTCTTGCTGCACTTGCCGAAATGATGCTCATAGCAAGAGAAGATTTCAATGCACTGCAGGGATGCCTCTGAACATAAGTAATTTTATGGTTCGTTAGTATTAACAGCACCAGGAAAAACCATCGAAAGGCGCAGCGAGCACAAAAAGAACAGTAATTGTGAAAAATACCAAGACAAACATGATTTACTTCATATTTTTTATTTAGCGCGTCGCAGCACCGAGTCCACGCAAAAAAATGGAGGGGGGAGAGAAAAAACGCGCAAGCAGCGCCACTGCAAATATTTTGCTGCAAGTGAAAGTACGCCTTTCAATTAAATATAGACTGACAGTGCACAAGAATAAAAGCATGAAATTTAATTTGTGTTTTAGTGCCTTTTTGCTGCAAAAAAAAATCCGTTGTTGAGTTTCGCCAGTGTAGCCACCGACAGTGCTGTCACTCAAGCCTTTGCAATGGCGCGTAGTTTGAACTGGCTGGTTTCAACATGCGCGCACGAGTATCGTTGCGGGCCCATCGTCGATCACGCAAGGCGGTGCTGTTTCATACAGGCCGGTAATAGATTTAAGGAAAAAAACCAGCGGAAGGACGCAGACACAGAGAGGTACAGAGGACGACACGCTCTGTGTCTGCGACACACTCTATGTCTGCGTCCTTCCGCTGCTCTTTTTTCCTTAGAACTATGTACCAACTGGCCGAGTTTGCTACCCTACTGAATCTTTAATAAATGTACGAAGGATAACAGTGTTCACAGGCATCTTCAAACTTCTTGAATGCGTGCACGTACCACGTGATTTCCTTTGCAAGCTTCCTTTTCTGCAAGCAATAAAATTCCAGTAAGGAAGGGCGACAAGTAGGCATACACGATCTGTCCAATGCTATTCACCGCCAGTGTACAGGAGGCATTCAGAAAATTGGAGGCGTTGGGAACAGTTGGGGATAATAGATAATGGAGAATTTCATAGTAATCTGCAATTTGCAGGTGTAATATGGCCTTGCTGAATCACTGAGCAGGTGATGAATTGCAAAGCATGATCATTGACTTGGACAGGCAAAGGAGCATGGTGGGTCTAAAGATTAATCTGCAGGAAATTAACTAATTGTTAACCGTCTCAGAAGGGAGCAGCAGTTTCACTGGTAGCAAGGCACTGGAAGTGGTAGGAGAATACATCTAATTAGGGCAGGTATCCTGACTGCTGATCCGGAACACGAGAGTGCAGTAACTTGAAGACTAAGGGGGTAGAGTGCAATATGCAGGTCCTCTCACATCATGAATGGCACTTGTTCAATATTCCTCAAGATGAAAGTATATAACAGCTGTACTTTATTGGTACTGATAGAAAGAAAAACAAGAAGACTAACAAAAAGGGTTCAAATAAAACTGAAGACAACTCAGTGAGCTACGGAATGAAAAATAATAGGTGTGACGTTAAGAGACCGGAAAAGAGAAGAGTGGGTCAGGGTACAAAGAGGGGTTTATGACATCTCAGTCAACAACAAAGGACTGGCCTTAGACAGGCCGTGTAACATGAAGGCAAAATAGCTGTTTGTGGTTAAAGGGGCAGAGACACAAATTTCTTGGGTGTCCCTTTTTATTGCTTTGAAAGAGGCTTACGGGCCTAGCAAACATGAAAATGAGCTCAAAATACCAGTGCGAACGATTTTGTACAGGCAGTTTTGGTCTTGGTCGCCGCCAGCTCTAGAATGCACCTTGACCTGCCAGCCTGGGATACCACATTCTGGTGACATCGGCATTGCCGGCAAGCTCCAGTTGTTTCTGTGAACAACCACTGGTTGAATGACATTACAATAATTGGGGCAGGTACACTCTGACACACACTATTCGAGCGGAAACAGCAAGCAGCCGCTCATACAACACTGAAAACTGAAAATACACTTAAAATATGTTCCACTGAATGCCTGTCCCTGAAACCTGCTACTAAAAGGCATTTCCTTATGCCTATGAATAAGTTCTAGATTCTTTAGCACCTTGGTATTCATATTATCGGGGTCACAAAAAGAGGACAGTTTTAATCGGTCAATTATAGTCAATAGCCAATACTCAACACTGAAGTCAATATATATATATATATATATATATATATATATATATATATATATATATATATATATATATGTGTGTGTGTGTGTATATGCGTGTGTGCATGTGTGTGTGTGTGTGTGTGAGGAAGTATATATATATATATATATATATATTAGCAGAAAAGGCAAATGTAGTGAGGGGCTCGTTTGAAAAACATATTAAGGAAGCCAACAGTCACCGAAATCAAGGTGCATAGCGGAATGTTTCTTTTTTTTATTATCTAGTGCCAATCAATTAGTTTGAAACAACCATGCCGCCGGTGGGATTCGAACCCACGACCTCTGAATATCGCGTCCGGTGCTCTTACCAACTCAGCTACGGCGATGGCTGTCCAATCTGTTGCTTTCGTGGGTATTTGTGTTTTGAGTGTAAGCGAACCTTGAGAATGTTCACCAGCGCCACCCTCGTCCATAGCGGTGGACGTTGCACGTCCTGTAATACCGCAAGTGTGACGTAGAACGTCATCTAACGGCGAGGGCGGAAACTGTGCGAGAGCCCTCTTATGCTACCTAAGGCATCAAGACTGCCAGAACCGAGACCCCCGTTAAGCTATTAGCAGACACGGCAAATGAAGTGAGGTGCTCGTTTGACAAACATATTAAGGAAGCCAACAGTCACCGAAATCAAGGTGCATAGGGGAATGTTTCTTTTTTTAATATCTAGTCTAATATCTAGTCTAATGTCTAATATCAGGCGCCACCTCACGACGAAATCCTGCTGTCGAGACCGTTCCAGTTGGTGAAAATCTCGCGGAGCTGCGGCAATTTGAAAACTCTGAATTTTATGTTCTGAACTAGTTGGCATGAATACTAGAGGAGGGAAATTCGGCGAGGGACAGGAGTGTCACCCGCATAAAGTTCACTGCGGCGCCCTTTATTTCGGCGTTCCTCTTAGCCTGAGTCGCGTTGGCACCTTAAACCTTCATTAACCATTAACCGTTTCTTTTCGTGCTTGGTATTCTTCGTCCTCTTCACTCATTCTTGTACTCGCGCCTCGTGTTTTTAGTGCATGTGCTTTACTTTGTCTTGGTGTAGAGAAAAGGAAGCACAGAGAACAATAGCTCGCGGTCCTTCATTCATCCTGGCCGAACCCCTGCGTGGGTATGTGTCATTAAGCCTGAT
The DNA here is from genome assembly GCF_052857255.1 of Amblyomma americanum. NCBI lineage: Eukaryota > Metazoa > Arthropoda > Arachnida > Ixodida > Ixodidae > Amblyomma > Amblyomma americanum. The sequence goes on along the minus strand of NC_135497.1, from coordinate 397,283,804 downwards.
GTTAACATCATCACCATCTTTTTCTCCCCATTTTTGCCGTCCCCCAATGTGGGTAACAACTACTTCGCTGGAGCTGCTGGCACGCGTCTCTCGTATTCGGCATCGAGGCCACTCATAGGTATCGAGCGGTTATTGAGACAGTGCCAGGCTCTGTCCTACCATCCAGGTATCTTTCAACCAATCCCGGGATTACCGCCTAGGGTCTAACGAAGTGAAGCTCATAACAGGATGAAAGTACGGGAACGGCTAAATCATGTCTTTCCCACTTTTCACTTTTCTTTCGCGGCAAGACCTACGGCCCCTTACCGTCACTTGCGACGATGTCTCCTACGCGGACGTCGGTCGCCGAGCTTGCAAAGCGCCTCGTCTCCTCTGTCCGATGCTGCAATGTGACACGCAGGCCCTCTATACCCCGACACGCCACCACTATCGAGGTCAAGGCCCACGGAGGGTGCAGGCACAAGAAGTGCGCCAAATAAGAGTTTTCCAACCCTTCCTGCAAGCGTCAAGGTAATTTATTGTTCAAGGCTTCTCAGATGAGCTCGCTCCAAGATATGCGATCACTGAAATATCTCGACACCTGGGAAATCATGACATCTCTCTTAATTTCTTGGGCATGGCTTCTTTTTCAATAATACCAATTTTCTAACCGTCACGGTGGTTCAGTGGTTATGGCGCTCGGCTGCTGTCCTGAAAGACGTGGGTTCTATCCCGGCCACGGCCATCGTACTTCTATGGAGGAAAAAATCTAGAGGTGCGTCTGCTGTGCGATGTCAGTTCAGGGTAAAAAACTACAGGTGGTAGAAACTTCCAGACCCTGCACTATGGCGTCCGCACAGCCTGAATCACTTTGGGATAACAAACCTACATATACCATAAACCAAGCTACCAATTTTACAAATTTAATCTCAGGCTGAACGGAGATAAAGGCTCAGGATAAATATCAAACACTTGTCCCTGGGTTCTTTCCTCATTGAGCTTCAATGAAACAGCCCATCACTATCTTGTTTATTGCAGCTATGCGGACCTGGCTCTTGCTATTTAGCGTGTAATTATAAAGGTAAGCCCAGTACACTAAACCTTTCCTCGCTTGGTCTCGCGGTGTACGGTGAGACCACTCGTGTTGTTCGGTTTTGCGGAATGTTTCACGGTCGATAGCGGCGCCTTAGTCAACCTGTGCGGCAAGTGGCATCTCAAGCAGGAACTGGCGCCTCAGTGATTTGCAGAACACAGCGCAAGCACGCAGAAGGCCAGTCGATCAATTAGACTTTCCTTGGTTGAACAGAAAGTCAGATCATTCTGAGGTCGTAGCTGCACACGCATTGATTTCTAGAGCTACGGTTGCGTACGCAAGGGATTGGCAGCCATAACGCTGGCAGCTTGCAGTGGGCATATTTACAGCAAGTAGTGCTTTTAAGGAGCATATTGCTTAAGCTATAGAGTCCCTCCCTCCCTTGGGCCAGGTCGCTCGGCAATCCGTGGCCACTGCAGACAGTGACACCGGCCAGCGCGGTCACCTACACTACCGATCTTCTACCGCTGGAGCTCAGAGGGTCTTCGACCTCAGCGCACAGATAGATAGACAGGGCACCTTGGCGGGGCACTGCTCCAGCGCATCGTAATATTTGCGTTAGTGTCTAGGCACAGAAACCTGCATCCTTGAAGTCACCCGCTTTCAACACAATGATTTATAGTAAAGATGGGCGAAAATGCGCAATTACAGACATTTCCTTATATATAGGCATTGTTTCCGCACAGTATACACGCCTCAGGAATTGCATGCAGGTTGCGAACACTTTCACCTACCTTCATAAGTTTAAGCCTGAGCTGTGCGGTTTCCCTAGATTTCGTGGTGCTATGAACGGGCATGCGCTTCATTTTTACCTTTGGTGCTTTGAAATTGTGCCAGAAATATAAGAAGAGAAACGTTTTCTGTCTACAAGAATGCACTCTCCACATGCTTCAAGTATAGAAGTCGCAGACAAATATTTTGTAGTGGTCAACTTGGTATTTCCAATTCTTCTAGCTCTTCAAGTGCATGGCAAATATGGACAAAAGTTAAAGGGAGTTTTGATGCCCAGAAAGGTTAGAATAAAGCGTCAGGCTTCCCAAAGTGGCTCATACCCATTGTTGCGGAGGGGCTACTGCGAGAACTAGGGGTAGAATAGAAACATCGCCAAGATCGGTAGAAATTGGCAAGAAATAAGCTACTCAGTGATACCATACATTTGCAGCGTTTCACACAACATTAGGCTGGTTGCGGTGAGAGCTGGCATGAAAGTGCTCATGTCCGCATGAGAAAATTGAGTGGGATATGTGTAAAGGCGAACATAAAGTAGGTGTTCATAATAAAATAAAATTATAATTTCGCAGTGAACAGTGATGAACAGGAAGATCTACGCAAGAAATAAATGCCCCCTTCCCCCCGAAAAAAATGAAAGGCGGGACTTGCCCGATTGCCCCGATTTTTGAGTGACCAGTTCCAAGAGCACAAAAGAACCCTGAAGGGTGTCCAGCCAAGCGTTATCATGAGTATAGATTGGCTTCCCATCTCCCCAAAACGTGTTGACTAAGGTAAAGTGTATGTGATTAGGAATGTTGTATGCAGCATGTTTCGCATAGTCAGTCTTTACTCCGTTATCAATGATCATGCATTCATTATGTCAGCTCTCTTTGCGAGAGTGCAAGCAAAGGCCGTGATATTTCTACCTGTGGAGTAGCCGCTTGTAGTAGTTTGAAATTACTGAAGTCATTGCAATTAAAAACTCAGCATGACATCTATACATGCCCTGCTAATGACATGAAATGTGAGGTTGTGCAAAAAAGATAACTTGTTGCCATTTTTCGCATAGATTGTAAGGAACCGCAGGAGCACAGCTTCAGAGGTTTCAGCACTGGATTTTCAAGCAGCCGACCACCACCTCGAACCCATCACCTGCAACATGCTCACAAACACATGCAGGCCACTACCAGACCTATGCATGCGACCACACACCACCTTGGAATACTGCAGCGATGGCGTGAACAGATGCATGCCGCACAAACTGCTAGTACCGCAGCAGCCATCTTCCATCTCCTTTCCTACCCTACGGGCAGTACTCACAGAGCTGGTTCATACACATCCCCATCCATCACTAACCCCCTAGCAGTCCACACAGTGACTGAGGTCATCAAAATCTCCACCACCCTACTCCCCGCCCCTGCATTCATAGTCTACACAGACTCTCAGGCAAAACTGTTGCTGTGTTTATGACAGAGCCCTTCCCTACTCTGACGTCCTTAGGTGCCACACGCAGCCTTCACCTCACTACCAGTAACCATTTTATAGATCACTGGTCAAGCACTATGCCTAATATCAAAAAAACGGCGCAAAATACAGGGACAAAATAGAGACATACACGACACGACCAGCGCCAACTTAAAATAAATTTTATTTCGTGTAAAACGTGCCTTTTTAAAGCCAACATGCCGTAACAACCGTGCAATCTTGCATTCGCGAAGTCACGAAGCCAACACACGCTGTACAACAGATCACTGAAAGCGATCTAATACATGAAGCACGATAAGTAACCACGCAACACAATTTATAATGGCCATCCGGAAGAAAAAGCCAAATGACGTCTGGAAAAATATTGCAGACAGCTCTACACAAGAATGAAAATCAAACGATCATGACCACGCAAACAATTAACAACTGATTGTTTTTAATCGGTTCATCGGTTGTTAAGGGTTTGCGTTGTCATGACCGTTGGATTTTCATACTTGTGTAGAGCTGTCTGTTATAATTGTCTAGACGTCATTTTTATTTTTTTTTTTCCGGGTGGCCATGATGAATTGTGTTACATGGTTACTTATCGCGCTTCATGTATTAGTTCTCTTTCAGTGATCTGTTGTACGGCGTGTGTTGGCGTCGTGACTTTGCGAATGCGTGATTGCACGGTTGTTACGGCACGTTGGCTTACAATAAGGAAGGTTTTGCGCAAAATAATATTTAGTTGTAAGTTGGGGCTGGTCCTGTGGTGTTTGTTTCTCTTTTGTCCCCGTATTTCGCGCCGTTTTCTTTGTGAATCACGAACCAACTAGCCCAAAATAGAGGTCTCCTTGAATATAAGCTATGTAGGTTGCTTGCCCAGCAAACGTTGATGTCAGGGTTTGAAAGGACACTGTCAGGAAATGCTACACTTCCAAAAAATAGCTATTAGCAGACAAACCTCCCTGCTCCCACTGCTATCAGCCCGTCAAGCTCTCATCCAGTAAAGCGAAAAGTTGAGCTAGCTGGTACTGGTTCTCCCTGGGTCAAGTGCAAACAGATGAAGACCAAGACGGAAGGATGAACACGCGCTATTACTTATAACTGAAAGCTTTATCTCTGATGTTATGAATTTTTAGCACGGAGAAAAGGTCAAAAGATGAAGTTACGAAAGCCTTCACCTCCCCCCCCCCCCTCCCAATAAGAAAGCCACAACTGTTTAGAACCTCTGAGAGGCGCGTGTATAGAAATGCTTTTTCGCTCGCTTTCCGTGACAAGGAAGGTGTACGCATGTAAATTTGTTTTAGCTGATCAGCAATGCTTCTGCTAATTCATTGCTAACCTGATTATGATGCTTAAAGCAGTAGCTCGTCAGCATTGCTTTGACTGATTCAGAGCTAACTTGATTGCGATGCTTGAAGATGACCCTTGCTTGATCAAGCAATGCAGAACCTTTGCAATCCCTACAGTCCAATGAGAAATTGGGCGACGTCGTTTTCTTCGGTGACCGGAAATGCTCTCCCAGACATACGCTGACTCATCTTTAATCAGTACAGAATAACGTTTGTGACAGGAAATTGGTGCCTTTGAAGACCAAGATTTTTTTACAATCAGTGTACTTTACCTTATGAGATGTCGAGCACATCCCTTCATTTATTGTGACTTTTCTGTTCCAGCTTGTTTCACACTGCTCCGCATACCTCGAAATCTTGTTGTTGTCCATGAACACTGCCCGGGCATAAATTTAGATGGGACTTACTTAAACCGGTATGATACAGTGTATAGAAAAGAAATCGTGGCTACTTTTTTGCATAGTTGGTTCTCATAGTTGGTTCGCAATGCATAAACGACAAACCTGCTAAAGAATGGCAACTTGGAGGCAGTGGATGCATGTCTTCTGAAGTAACGTCTGCAAGTAGAATATTGCCATGCTCTTCTTTACCGTTTTCGAGAAACCTGACATGAAACTCAAAAGCGGCTTCACCGCTCGTGGGACGCATTGTCAGTACAAAATTTCTACTGAAGAAAAGCGCAAGGTCTAGAATTTACAGACTTCCAGCTTTCGGCACTTTCGTTGCGAAAGATAGGCCTTGGGTCTTCATTGAAGCTTCAAAATATCAGTTGATAATCTCACACGGTCCGACTCTCACTCAACACTAGGAAGTCATCAATATGGCGTGAAGCTGTGATTAATAAAGGACGGCATCGCAGTATCTTGCTTGAGCATGCCACTTCAGAAGACATGCGTCCGCCATCTTCAAGCTGCCTTCCAGGAGCAGGCTTCTCAAATATGCAGTGTGTGCTTTCCCAGAACAAGAGTAGCCTGACTTTCGGAAGGGCTGTCCGCCAAAATGATGTGGGTAATGTCCAGAATTTGCCTGGAAAAAGAGAACCAGTTGCGCAGAAAACGTGGCCGCTATTTTTTATCTACATGCTGTATAATCCTGGTCACATCTAGATTTGATGTTCAGGCATTGTTGACGGCTTATAGCAAAACTAGTATAGTGTGTGCAGGCGTATGCCACGAGGTGGAGGAGCAAAATTACAATATTGAAAGGGTGTGCTGAACAACCTTTCATTGATGGTGAGATGATTGAAGATGAGTTGATGGTGGCCTCGAAGATATTGTTTTCTTGCGGCAAACACTACTTGACACAAACTGAAAGATCCCTCAACGTGCACCGAGACACCACTTGATACCAGTGAAGAAAATGCCGTCTTCTATTCTTTCGTTGCACTGCAGGGATTACAGAGATTGTTATTCATTGCTTGATCGAGCGTCTACTTCAGTCGTCGTAATCAGGTTTGCTGTGAATTAGTCAACACATGCCTGATCTGAAAAAAAAGACAATTGAACGTGCGGCAAAGCTTTTCTTTCCACTCCAAGCCAGTGGAAAGGTATTTCTTGACATGTATCTGAGATATTTTTGAAAGTTGTGGCCTCCTACTGCATGCAGCTTCTGGGGTGAGAGCTTTCTTCTAGTTCATCTTTTTTTTTCATCTGCGCCTTTTTTCGCTGTATAAATTCACGTGATCCTGCAGTAAAGATATTAGTGGTGAGTTGTAGCGCCTATGTCGCCCTTATTTTTCTGCCTTCATCTGGGCTCGAACCATGCAAGAGCTCTCATCCTCTGCCAAATGCAATTCATTCTTCTCCATACACGCCAAGGATTATTTGTACAAGTACACTCCCTTACCCAAGAAATGCAACTGTCGACACGCGTGGACTTATGGAGGGCACTGCATTACGCAGTAGCACATTTGCATAGCGATATTTACTGTGTGCGGTTACAAACACTATCCACGCACAGCGTTAACTGACAAAGCAGAGGAGATTAAAGCATTACGTGGGTTCTTGGTTCACATTCTTTGCATATTATAACGAGACTTACCGCGCAGCGTAGATAACAGCAGATGTCAAGATTGCAGCAGCTTGCCAGCATCTGCACCGCTATTTGATTTAATCTTGGCAGCAGGGAATGTGCCAGATGTCTCCAGCCTTGTGAAGTGACGCCAATACAGCTGTGGCTGAGCACTGGCATTCTTGTGCTCTCTTGACAATGTTTATGACAGTTTGGGTTTCATGCTGTCAGGTAAGCCATATCCGATGCTTACTTGGTGCATCAAAGCTACAAGACAGTACGTTCAACATATTATACATGCATATTATAGAGGCAAACCACAGCCTGTAATCCATTACAAAAAATTTGGGCAATTACCACCAGCTTGTGTCTCTATCACTAATAAATCGCTATTTTCATTTTACATGTTATCCTCGCCCCATCCCGTGTGTACTACACCGTCTGTCCACCAGTGCCTATTTCATCATCTGCCACCATCTGCCGGCAATGCCCCATGGCGCGAACTCTCCACCTTAAACCTGCCACCATCTGCTGACTAGAGTAATCCACCTAAATGCTGTTTAACACCATAATACCATTAGCAAGATTTATGATAGGCAGCCGAAGAGGGCGTTACGATGGATAATGAAAACTTTATCAAAGTATTCACATTATGTACAAGTAAAGAGCAACTGGGAGTGCCTGTGAAAGAGAACGTCTTAGCCGGAGGGAGTCTCGGTGAGACAGAGCTTGGCAGGCGCACTCGATGCCGAGCTGTATATGGTTTTCCTTCAATGAAAACCCCAGATGAAGGCCGGCCCTTCCGAGGAAGGCTTGCCCTGAAAAGTTCACTTTGCCACTCGCGCTATGTCATTATAAAACACGCCCTCTCATATTCGAGTTTGAGGGTGAGGAGTGTGCCATCTATGTCGTGCACATACCGGAAGGTCGGTTAGTGGCGTTCAAGCGGTCTCTAGGTGGTCACAAGAGTGGCCTGCACTTGTTCATCAGTGCAGACCATAAGGCCAAAGCCCAGGGCCATGTAGTGAAGAGAAACCACTCCTTTGACAATGGATGCCGCGGTCTAACATGAGGTGACTGGAACCAGCTGGCACCCGGTTCTTCTCGGGAGGGTCAATTACGGACGGCCTAGGCAACTATCACCGCCATGGATGCACTGGCAGAACTATGGTGGCTGCTATATGGTGAGAGAGGGGCGGCGCTTGCTGTGGCGGCTACACCGGACTAGAGTCCGCGTTTTAATTCACTTAGGCAGGATAGTATTTCGGGCATAACAAGGTTAACAGTACACAACACCGAATGCTACAAATTATTCAATACAAAATTTTCTTTTAAAACCAGTGTAAAATACTGTGGTTTCCGCTCCTCGTGGGCAATCTATTTTCGACGGACCCTAATCCACCTTGTTCAGTCAAGTTCATTGTGAACCCCCTTTCTTTTGCACATACAAGTCACACAATGGACCTAGTGGCATCTTTTTTTTCTAATATAGAAACAAGCTTCGTGATGTTTGCGACCACTAAGAGTTGTCACGCTCACTTTTTTCGCTTGTTTGCTGGAGGTTGCGAGTTACTAGACTTCTTGCTGGTTGAAGCCTTGAATTTGCGTTGGTTGTGGTGTACGGCCACAAACCAAGTGCTGACGATTGCTTGGCGATAGACCGTGTGCTTCATGATGTGACCATGTTCGTTGACATTACCGAAGTTGATCTGCAGGAAGTATCTTTTGTTGCACAAAAGAGTAATGGGTGTCCGGGAGATGGTGTTGGCGGCGAAGAGCTTGAGCTTGGAGAATGTCAATGGTTTGCCGTTCCAAGCAGAGCCTGGTCGGGGTGATTCCGGGTGCATATACTCGCCAGCACATGCGCCAGAGTCTTGGATAAAGCTGGCCCAAACTGCGTACTGCAACTCGTCGTTTAGGTTGCTGAAGCGGATTGTCGGAGCTGGCTTCATCAGCCTTCCTTCTGAGCTGATCTGAAGCTCCATCTGGGGCAAAAACTCGGTCTTGTTTACGAGTGTTACATGGGGAATCCTCACCGCAGGTCCGAGAGCTACGCTGCTCGTGCCGCTGGCAGGGACGTTTGGTTGCTTTTGATCAGCACCCACGTCGTCGTCTTTGCTTAACTGCTGCCAGGGTGCCGCATTCTGGACTCCTTCGATGCCGGAACGGGCCGCGGGGGCACCTTCACCGACGGCGCCGACTGTCTCCGAAGCGGTGCCGTCATCTTCCCTCGTAGAGTCACTGCTGGAATCTCTGGTGGTGCTTCCGCTACTGCTGTTGACACTGCTGCTGTCGTCGCTCTCGCTAGTGCTCGTAGCCAGATGGCATAGGCGAAGGAGTTGAGCATAAACTTTACTGATGGGCTTCTTGTTATCGTATTCCCCAGGCCCGCTTCCTGTGGCGGAAGATGACTCACCACAATTGGATGTTGACGACGCCATGCTCGACTACGCACGAGAGGAACAGCGCTCGCGTTGCTGCCGATGCGTGAATAGCGACCTACACTTCGACTCTTCGGTAATGCGTTTTGGTTTCAGGGACTCGGGGATTTCGCGTTACAAGCACGGCGTGATGATGGCAGGTATTTCGTGAATGGCGTTCGATCAGCGCCTGACGTCGTCGTTCTCTTCTGCTGACCATAACATGGTTGTATTTTTATGACTAAAGGGACGTGGTGGCCATATTCTTTTTCTCGCAAACGTCGATAATCCGTCCTTCGAGTGGAACATGTCTCCTCTTTGAAGGCGAAAGCCTCTCTTGGCTCATGAGTGTGCGCAAGGCCTGTGGACAGGAAACGTGTACAAGACGTGTCCTCACTACCTGTCAATTAATAGGAATGAAAAAATATATTAATAAATAATAAATCAATAAAAACGAAAATAAAAGTAAATAAATTTAAAATAACAAAGAAAAGGTTACGCAGAGAAATACAGAAATGAACAAGAAATATAAAAAACAAAAATATAAAAACAAATGATAAATGGAGGGATAAAGAGGGGACAGAGGAAGGCTTTCGCATATTCACTCACAAGCAAATATGAGTGCAAATTAATTTCTTTTCTTGTTTTCGCCGAGGACCTCAGCCGTTAATTCCCAGCCGATGTCATGTTGCCGGACTCATCTCCGCACTGCTGCTGAAAAAGGCGCAAGGTGGGCTGAAACTTTGTTTCATAAAAAAAATTATAATGAGATCACCTCATTGAAAATTTCTTGACCTTTCAGGAAATATGTTACCTTTGCGTATTCCGTATTTCAAAAATAAATTTTGCTGTACTTCTTCTTTGTCACGTTGACCGAAAAAGCGGCTGCACCTCCACGCGTTGTCTGCGCTTAAAATTGAAAGTCCTGGAATTATATTCGACACTCACGTTCATGGTATTGAATTTGACCTTGTTCATCATACATTTTTCAGTCCCTACGACCCCCCTTGTAGCCTTTCTGTCAAAGGAATTCCTAATGAATAAGAAGACTGGTTGGTCAGATTTAACGTCGAAACGCGAGTCAGGCTATTAGGGATACCGTAATAGAGGTCTCGGAAATTTCAACCACCTGGTGTTCTTCAGCTTGCACAGACATCGCACAGTACACGGGCGTCCAGCATTTAACTCCATTTAAATGCGACCCCCGTAGCCGGGGTCAAAACCGCGTCTTTCGTGTCAGCAGCCGAGCAGCATACCCACTGAGCCACTGCGCCGGCTTTCAAGAACAAAACGGTTTTTCACAAGCCGCCGCGGTGGTAGAGTGGCTACGGCGCTCGGCTCCTGGCCCAGGAGGCGCGGGTTTGATCCCGGCCGCGGCGGTCCAATTTCGATGGAGGCGAAATTCTATAGGCCCATGTACTGTGCGATATCAGTGCACGTTAAAGAACCCCAGGTGGTCGAAATTTCCGGACTCCTTAACTACGGCGTCTCTCATAGCCTGAGTTGATTTTGGACGTTAAACCCCCATAAACTAAACCAAACCAATGCGGTTTTCACAGAGTTTGTTGGCGGTGTTCGTAAAACAACACACTTCGAGGTTTGTGTACCTTTTTATCAAGAACTGAGGGTTATGCAAATCAAATTTCTCACATATCCCTCAAATAATGTCGTATATATATTTGGAACTAGAGTAAATAACCTAGTTGAATTTCAATTTTTGTGACTAAAAAACTATTAGCAAGTAGCAATTTGATTGCGCTGACAAAGATAAAAAGTCAGCACAAATCTAGTTTTTGTTTGAAGCGAATAATTTCAGTTCCAGTTGTGTAAAGGGTTGGCTGCTCCTTTCGTAAAAAATTGCAACACTCGGCTTGAAAAAATTTTATGAATGAGTACATTAGAAGAAAAGAATAACAAAATTTTAAACAAGTTTTGAGCTCGAGTGCAAGTTCGTGTATACTTAAAATTCCTTGCAAATTTTAAAGACAAAGACTTTATTACAACTCCTGTACAAACAAATTTTGCAACTCATTTTCAAAGTCTGGCCCAACCTTAACAGACCTCCAGGGATAATATACGCGTTTCTTGGCCCTTGTCCGGCGGCCTGCCGCTGGCCTCTTCCTCTCATTTTCCCAACTTTTCTTCGGATTCCTTTAGTACCGCGCAGGGGCTCCATTATTCGCTGCCTTCTTCAGTGGGCTTAAGCTCGTGCTTACATCCCTATTTCTTACTCCCTCTCCTAGTTCCCTACTTTTTAAATGTTGAGTGCGGTCCTGTGGACGTAAGGAACTACTGTTGGCATTTCTATCTCTATCGGCCTTTTGCCCAATAGGCTCTTTTAACTCCTTTGCTAGCGTTTGTCCAACTGTCAGCACGATCATATCAAGAAAAAAAGCCTTCCTCAAGCTTGACTCGACTGCATGACATGTGTACAGTTTTTTTAGCAAATAGGTTCAGCAATGTCTCTTTTAAATTTTTTTTGAGAGGGCGGAATCATAGGACAACAGTTGCTTTCTTGAACGGTACAGAAACACTAACAAACACGTCCGTGACCGAAGGATAGCTTAAAGTCTAGAAACTGCAGAATATTATCGACAGGGAGTTCATGGGTAATAGTTGAAGCTGATGTAGTACGTTCGCAGCAATTTAAAATATCAGCCATGAACCGTCATACATAAAAAAATTGACATGACGGTGTTACGTTTGGAGACACCAAGATGCCAAGAATATTCAAGCCACTGAGAAGCATCAATTGACAGAGGCTTCAAAGGGCCGTCGACGTGATTGCAGCGCCTCGAATGCAGGTGGTGGCGTCTACAAGGAACCTTCCTCCCCTCCCTGCTGTTTACGGGGTGAAACGGCCTCCGCTGCCTGAGAACGGCTTTGGAGAACCTGTCGTTTGTTCTCAACGCTGGACCCACCCGGGACATAACGACGTCTTTCTCTCGGAGGGGACGGCGGAGGAGCCGGCGAGCGGCGCAGGACTGCAAATGAGCCGCGGCAAATGCGGCCGTGTTTGACTAAGCCAACGACTCCGGAATCCTCGTGCTTTGAAAACAACCTCGTCTTAGACTAAGTGCTTTTCCTTATACGTGGAACCTTCTGCAAACTGCAGTAGCAACCTTTAGTTCCCACGCTACCGCTGTGAAGTGCAGGTGACTGACCTTCGACGCTGCCATGGGACCCCCTTCGGGCTATTCATCACTGCTGCCTAGATAGCGCGGACCATAACTTGCCAGAAGTGGCAAGAGTGTGTTGTTGGGGGCATCCTGGAAGGCGGATCCTGAAGACTGGACACGTGATCAACGTCACAGTGTTTGGACGCATTTTTAATGAACTAAAATCCCTAACTAGGGACCTGGGGACAGGGGACCCAATTTAAGCAGCGATCTCGCGTGTGATCAGCCAGCTCCCGATTCACTCTTTGGAAATATGTAAAAATGTAAATAAACCCTTTCCGTCTCTTCTCCACCTCGAAGACCCTCTCATCTCTTCGTCACCCCACAACAGCAGTCTCCCGATCCGGAACCCGGGGACACCGACCTCGGCGAGAGACGGCACAGGCGAACCAGGGGCCCGCACCTAACAACTGGTAGCAGCGGTGGGATCGAAGCGCGAATCCCCAACACCGGTGGCCTGCTACGGGACAGGAGCCCCACATCTAACAACGGTTACCAATGGTCAACGCGAGAATCAGCGACAGCTGTTATGGTCTTTGTGCTTTACATATGTTGCGGTAGGGAATACAAGAGCGACCTCGAATCTATATAGTTCTAAGGGGATCTTTGCAGTTTTCCGCACATAGCCGTTTTTTCGGCTAGGTATGCTTTTCAGTTCGGCGTTCGAGATGCGCGGTACCGCGGACGAACCTATAATCGGGCGGCACGTTTAGCAGCAGCTACTGCAGATTGACCGTGCTATATTCCTCCGCTATCGTCAAACACATCCTTCTCCTTCGACGGTAGGTAACCACGTTCTGGGCGGTTACCGTTGTGCGCCTCCTACTCTCTCGCCATAAACTGCTCTCTCGCCGTACCCTCATTAGGCGGCAGAACTCCTTCTGCTTCTAGGGTGAAAACCCTTCGGTTGGTCCTCATGGAAAACACGGACCAGGTGAGCCCTCTCACGCTCTCACCATAGCCTCCCCTTTCACTGTAACCACCTTCTGGAAGTTTGTCATTGTACTTAACGCCCCACGACAATCTTTGCTAAGTACCGAAAACATTTGCTTCACCGCCGACGCATATTATGGGACAGCGCCCACTCCGTTATTAGAGCTGCTTCCGTCCGCCATGTTCTTCGTGAAGCAGTCCGGCTCGAAGTCTCCTAATAAACAGCTAACCTTTTTCATTGCTTTAATTATAACTCCATCCTTCATCGCACCTTCGCCCATTGATGCCCTGAGGCAATAAATATCTTTTATAAGAAAAAAATCTCCTGGCCGTTTCACCTACGCAAGGTATATTTTTATGCTCTTCATGCCGGAAATTGTTGTCCGCCGCAACAGTGCCTACTATCATCGGTTTATAGGCGTGTAGTGCATTTTTAAGGGCCACGTTTTTGAAAATTTAGACGCGAACTTCCTCATAGCAAAAGACGAAGCGATCAGGCATTAGGCCCATATCACGTCGAGGGAAGGAGCAGGGTGTTGTGTGCGACTGAGTGGCAATGAGAAAGAAGAAATGAAGTGCAATATGTGCTCTGATGAAGGCACAAGCACTTCTTCATTCTGGCAGCCAGTGTCTGTACGGTAGAAGAAATTGAGTCAGGAGATTATGACAGCTCTCCCGAGCCGGCGTCTGCCCACCGGCCTCGGTTGGCGTCGGCTGAACTCACCGGGAATGCCGTAAAGAAAGTTTATCAACGAGTGACCGGCATGTGCATTGTATTCCCTCTTGGTGTACTCGGGTTGTGTTGTGACTGTGGCTTCGAGATCACCTTCAGATATTTTCAGCTGCGTAACAAGATGCAGCAGCATCCATTGTGTTCGCGTGTGCCGTCCGCTAGATATTCGTGCCGCATGTTTCATTGGAATATACGAAACTCGCGAGCTCATTTTCGCTGTGGTCTGTAAGCAACATATGAATGAATTAAAATAGTACTTTGTTCGGCTAGTTGGTAATCCATTGAACCAGGTACTAGTAGGTACTTCAATGTGAGTGAAGTTCGCTATGATAATAGAGACTAACGCAGATTGGCGGTTTTTTGTTCGTTTCTATCCCGAGTTATGCTAATACAAGGAAGTGAAAGGTTTGTTTACAGTCTGGCTTGCGGTTGCTGCTCTTTGGTCTTTTTGTGCTAGTGTTCTGCTCGTCTCTGGCATTATGCATGTCTACGAAAACAACGTAGTGGCAAAAGCGAAAACGCTCTTCGTAGTTAATAAATTCATGCTTCCGGTGAAACAGGGCTTATATTCCTATGCTGCACCTGAAAAACGCGCCTGCCTGCCTTCTAAAGGCTCTTTTACTTGTCAGGCATCTATTTAGGTGCACAGGTTTTAGTGCAAGCGACATTTTTGAGCCGAATATTAATTTAAGAATATTTAAAAACGCAGCAGGGCGTTGTTAATTTAACAGTCCTGGGCCTTGTATCTGTGTGTTGGTTTAAAGAGAAGTATAAGAGGTCATCTTGAGAAACAGCGCAAAGGACAGGGCAAATGAAAGACAACACGGTCAGCGCTGACTATGCATAGGCCTTGCTTGTTGACAACACAGATACAGAAAGGCAATCTGGACTGGCACAACTCAACATACTCTTGTGCCGAAGGGGTTTTTTCGCATGCCTTTCTCGCTAGTGTTCTTTCGTACACATATCTGTTCACGCTGCAGCTAAGCCGATTAGAAAATAGAAGGGGTGGCCTGCATGAGCAGCACCGCACGAGATCATAATTTCGCACACTAATCCTTCCTGTCATCGTACAGAACTAGTCTCCTGTTTCTTTAGGCTGCCTTCTTGTGAGAAAAACTGTTTACTTGTTTGCATATTCTAGCAAGACCGGTTTTCACGGTTTTGCTGCTATCTGCCTCGTAGCCTGACGACGACAAGCTTAAACCGGTAGCCATTCTTATGTGTCTTCGCTGCAAAAAAGACTGATAGCACAGGTCACGGCTGAGGCCAATTTTGTGAAACCTCTACAATCGCGCAACTTGATAACATTCTTTTTTATGTCGCCGGTCCATCACTCTTACGATCTCGGAGTTTTCATAAATTTCTTCTTGCGACTTCAGGCTCGTCTTCTGCCGAGATGTCCGCCACCTCAAGTCAAACTGAGTTTGGCTCCGATGTCTGATATCTTATCCTTAGTTTTTCATGGGTTTTCAACACTGCATTTTTTAGTTAGCTTGCCATAAATCTTCAGTTGTATGCAGAGTTAATGTTGTCTATTTTCTCGTCCTGTTCTGTGCAGTAAACCCTGTAAGAAATGCAGCCTGTGCGGCTACAAGCGCTTACTACACTTATGCTTCGTCTTTCGTGCAGATACGGCGTACAGTGGATACAGCATGCCAGATTCCGCATGGGAAATCGGCCCCCACGCTCCGCATTTTCGCTTCTCTGACCGTTAGCGGCAAAACAGCACGTAAATTACACTTAGAGTGCACTAGTGGAATTTTTTGTTTTTTCATAAGTGCCTAGCTCATTTACCAAACTTTTCGCTGTACGCGACGGCAAAAGCGTCAATCTGCAAGGTCTCCCAGAGCACCGTTCGTATGCATGCAGCCGCATCGCCCGGGCGCATTATGAAGAACATGGCGCACGACGCCAGCAGCGCAAGAAAGCAGGCTGGGTAAAAAACTTGTCGGTACGTAGCAAATCTTATCTACGGACTTCAGTTGTACTCATACTCTGGTTACGCCATGCTTCCATGGTAACCCTTTTCGTCTTTCTAAGGTAACAATCCTCCGGGTAGTTTTCGTGTAAACCACCGACCGGCCGCGCTTTCAAACGCTCTCCCCATACCCTCGTCCTTCGAAGATAACTGTCTCCTCGTTCAGGATCCCTCCGCTCTTCCCATACCCTCGCCCTTCCTAGGTAACCACCCTCCGAATGGTTCCTGCGGTAACCACCCCCCGGTTACGCATTTCTCTGCACGAGTGATAACTTCCTCTTTGCACAGTAACCACCATCCGAGAAATTCCCATGACAACGCACTTACCGGTTACGCCGACGACTAGGATTGACAACGACATGAAACCACGACGCGAAACTAAGGAACGAGCTCTTAGCAACTGTCGCTGCAGAAATTATCATATTCTATAGCAGCACAAGCAGGTCGTCAATGTACCTAAACAATGGACTAAGTGTTCTCTGTGTAGTGCACCGTATTAGGTTGGACGATGCTGAATAAAAAGTTATGTGTTTAACCACGGTCATGCCCAAAGGTAGAGCAATAGCATTTTGGCAATAGCCTAGTCCAAACTTGAAGGTCGCCATAGTGTCGGGCTCATTGAACTATGGTTGGTCCTCGATTATGGTGCAAATCGGCCAATGTCAAATTTCAGGGGTGCGCCAAACCAAATTTAAGAATTTTGGAAATTATAAAGAATGTTTGCTACATTCTAATCAGTGCGAAAGAGCGGATTTGTGCAACGTAGAAGTCGAGGATGAGAGGGAAGTGCCGGCGGACGTAGCAGATGGAAGTTCATGAAGACGACACTCTGCAATACACCGCGCGCGAGAGTGGTGCAATTGAAGAGGAGTGGTGTTCGGCTGCGTCACATCCTCAGGAATCAAATTTTCTGCGATCAAGTTATTTAAGCGATGGAGGTTCTGGTTGAAATGAAAGTACTTAAATTTTGATTTCATACTAGCCAACACGGTTGGGGTGTTTGTGTACTTGCCACAACAGGCAATGAGAAAAAAGAAAATGTAGCGATATCCTAATGGTATCGCGACAGTGCTTAGGAGCTTTAGGTGTCATTTTTGTAAGGCAAACAAGAACAACTTGTGTACTGCTGGCTTTGATTGGTGTGGGCCATAAAGGGTCAGAACCTCTCCTGTAGATTCCGTTTTGTCGGGAACCCAAGACTTCCTGCCGCGGTGTTTAGCTCCGGGCTGCTGAGACCAACGTGACAGGATTGAAGCGAGGTCATACCGGCAGTATTACGATGCTCGTGATACGCAATGACACCCGTGTGCCGTGTGTTACCTGTGAACGCTCAAGAACGCCAGGTGGTCGAATTAATACAAAACTTGTAGTAAAGCCCAAGCATGGTTGGCTGTGAACAACGTGTTTATTCATGAGAACGGCGCTTGAATACCCTCGCGTAATGAGAGGGCGCCCCAGGGGAGAGGGGAAATACGGTAACAGGCCAATACGGGACTGCACTGGCAGCAGCTTTGCTGCCGCGAAACCAACGAACACGACACTTCTGCCATACTAAAAATGACCCGGTGTACTCATCTCCTTGACCTGGTCGAACGCCTGAGAATGCTCTCAAGGCGATCAGTTAGACGCTCCGTTGTAGGTCGGGCTGGAACCACGCTCTGGTTGTCGGCTTCCGGCTCCCCAGTGCTTTGCTCTTGCTCCGATTTTGTGGACGCGGGTGACAGACCAGAACTGGTCTCACTTTCAGCATCACCGTCCGACTGTGCACTTGCGGTGACCTCAACAGACGTAGTCCCTGGCGTAGACTCCTGACGATGACTGATTCGGTCGATGTGGCGCCTCACAGCTCCCATTGGCTTGTGTATAGCTACCATTCTCGCCTCCGAAATTGACTGTACCCGCCCAGGCACCCATCGTTGGCCGGCACCGTAATTCTGCACGTATATGCTGCTGCCCGGCGAGATGCTCTAATCATCACCGTCCGCAGACGAATCCACAGCTCTTTGTGGCAGACAGGTGTCTGGACAGGAACGTAGTTGATGGCTGAGAAGCATCTCTGAAGGTGACCTTCCTTCCTTTTGGGGGGTCCGCCTGTAATTAAACTAACAACCATATGAGGTTATCTTCGAGCTGCCCGTCTCCCATTTTCCGCAATCCGTCCTTCACGCCCTGAACCACTCTTTGCAAAGCTTCGTTTCATTGTAGGTGAAAACGCGCAGCATATAGGTGGACAATATTTTTTTTTGATACGAACGTGGCGACCTCCTGAGTTGCGAATTATGTGCCATTATGGTACAAGACTGAGCGCGGCTCACCCAAGCGACAAAACATGCTCCTTGAGCAGGGGATTGCAGAAGCCGAGTTCGCGTGGTTCATGGGTACTGCGGCAATCCACTTCGTGTGGGCGTCTATCACTACTAGTATATTCTTGCCGGCTAGCGGGCGTGCAAAATCGATCTGGGTCCGAGACCACCAATCAGCGGTTTTCGGCCAACTCACTGATGGGCTGCAGTGGGCGTAGGGAGGTTTTCCCCTCAGCTTACGCACGGCGCCGAGAAGTCTTGAATCTCCCTGTCCAGCCCCGGCCATCAAAACAATGACCTTGCGACCGATTTCATTGCCGAGAAACCGTGGTGTGTTTCATGTAGCAGCTGCAACATCCTTGCCTGAGCTTTCCGTGGTATCACCACTCTGTCGCCACAGTAGATTAGACGGTGAGCCAGAGATAGCTCCAGCTTGCGATCAAAAAACGGCAATAGGAAATATTAGTTGCGCTTTCTAGACAATCACGTGTAAGAAGACAGGAC
Source organism: Amblyomma americanum (assembly GCF_052857255.1). Taxonomy (NCBI): domain Eukaryota; kingdom Metazoa; phylum Arthropoda; class Arachnida; order Ixodida; family Ixodidae; genus Amblyomma; species Amblyomma americanum. The sequence goes on along the minus strand of NC_135497.1, from coordinate 397,265,139 downwards.
AGGCGCAAACTAACAACTGAGGTTTATTCCATAAAAAACACTTATATATAATACCATGCCAGAGCAGGCGCATCAGGGTATCAGCAGCGTAACAAAAGAACAACCCAAAATCAGAAAAAAAACCAAAGGCGTGGCTTGCCTAAACATACTATCAAGAAAACGTGCCTCCCTATTGTAAAGTATGACTGATGTGTCACTGATGCATGCTTGTCCCTTCTTTTTTATATAATATGACTCAAGAAGTTCACGTGCTTTTTCATTACTGCACTTGCGCAGGATCTTAACTTGGTGGAGCAGGGGCCTGCATTTATGTTCTAAGCAGTGCATGGGTAAATGACGTTGCTCCTGGTTTTTAATTGATCTTTCGTGTTCTCGGATTCGCACGTTCAAACATCAGCCCGTCTGGCTTATGTAGGTTTTGCCGCATGTCAAGGGAATCTGATAAACAACGCCAACTTGGCAATCTAAATAGCGGTTATTGTGTTTCACGCCGCAGCCCCCTTGCTTCGTTCTGGCGTGAAGTCTCCCAATGCGGGCGCAAAGGCGACTCAGCTTGCAGGGAGCCGAGAAAACGAGTGGGACACCATGCTTGGTTGCTATCTTCTTCAGATTATGTGCTGTTCTGTGAACATATGGAATTACAACTGGCTTTGAAGCTCTGTTGGCAGCATCAGAGTTTACTTTTTTGGGCGCTTTTAGCCTCTTTTCGAGCGTTTCAACCACTGCCAGCACAACCACATCAGGGAAGCCATCCTCTTTCAGCCTGGAAATTTGCAAGTCGAAGCTAGCCTGCATGGCATGCGTACATGACTTCTTCAAAGATTGCTCAATAATGTGTTTAGCAATGGCCCTTTTGGTGATATTAGAGTGGGCTGAATCTTATGGTAATAGTTGTTTTTGTGTGCGAGGGCAGAAACAGCTACAAACGTGCTCTTTTCCAAAGGTAAGTTTGAGGTCAAGGAACTGCAGAGTGTTATTAACAGGGAGCTCATGTGTGAAGGTTAGACCTAAGGCATTATTCTCAAAGAGATTTAAAATGTCTGCAATGGCATCGTCATACATACAATCACTTCGTACTTTCAGCAGCACAAGAAAATCGTCAACATACCTGAAAACGTGTGCTACTTTGTCATTTTCAAGTACACCATACACGGTGCGGTACAATACTCGATAAAAAGATATTGCATAAAACTGGTGCCACGCACGACCCAATGCACACTCCCTGTCGCTTCAAAAAGGTTTGGTTATCAAAGGTGATAAAAGTGGCACTGAGATAGAATTCTAAAAGAGCCATTAAACTGTCTACCGAAACGCCTGCTGAGTTTTGGAAATCAATGATATCATTAGCTTCATGCAGCTACGCACTGATTCAAAAAGTGGCTGGTGAGGTATGGTGTAGAATAAATCTTCTACATCAACTGAGAGCCCAAATCCGATTGAGTCAACTGTCTGGAGAAGCGAAAAACATCTTCTGAATTCTTCGTGGCAAAAGGATCATCAATATGCAACATGTTCAATTGCTTCTGCAGAAAGGTACTCAATTCGTGTTGCCATGTGCCTTTCTCGCTAACAATGGCTCTGAAGGGTACATTAGCCTTGTGCGTTTTAGCGGAAAAAACACAGACAGGCTGTCGTTCTTGCTGTTATTAACAACATGAGACAGTTTGGCTAGCTCTAGCTTATCGCATAAAGAGATTGCGGCTTGCTTTACGCGAGAACGCTTCACGGGTACCTTTTTAAAGTTCTTGAGCACAGCTGCAGTTGCTTTTTCGTTGAAAAGTCTGGAGGGCAGAACGACGAATCCACCTTCTTTGTCAGATTCAATGAGCTGGAGGCCATTCCTTACGAAGAAGTCGTAAACAAAGCTTGTTGGGTGTTTCTTGTAAACAGTCTTGTTCACTGATTTTTCCAAGCTGTCGACGCCGTCCAATAGGCACTTTTCCTCGTCTTCCGGACCTGGTTTCCTTGATAATTGGCGATTCATGGCTAGCCATTCATGGGGTGCCAATGTTGGTTCGAAGCAAAATTTCGGGCCTTTCCGAAGTAGTGACGACACTTTGTCTGGGACCGCAGCTCCACCCAGACACACCAGGTTACCTCGCTGGTGTTTGCTCTTTTCTTCCAAGCGGGGAAGTACCAGGTTGAGCGTTTGCCTCCAGTAGAATTTCGTAGTCTGAGCCGTCTGTCGCCTTATACCTTGCCATTTGATTGTGGCTAACCAATGAGGATCCCTGGAAAAGCACAGGGCTCGAAGCATGTCCTGGTACAAGCGGACTTGACGTCATAGTTCCGATCGCATGATCTTGCAGACACGTTTCGCATGTCCTACGGAAGGTTTTAGGTGTCCAAACAGGGCATTGACTTCATCCGGGATGTGGCCTTTCTTGAGGTATACGCCCACAAGTCTTGCACGGCAGGAAGGGCTGATGATACCCGACATGACCGCTGATACTTGGCACGATGAAGGGAAAACACAAAAGGAAGAGCCCGATGTAGAAGAAATGAAGTTTAGCAGGATGCGTTGTTGGGCAAGTTGGTTCATTGCAATAGGAAACATTGGTTGCGCTTTCTAGACAATCACATGTAAGAAGACAGGCCACATCCCGGATGAAGTCAATGCCCTGTTTGGACACCTAAAACCTTCAGTAGGACATGCGAAACGCGTCTGCAAGATCATGCGATCGGAACTATGGCGTCAAGTCCGCTTGAACCAGGACATGCTTCGAGCCCTGTGCTTTTCCAGGGATCTTCATTGGTTAGCCACAATCAAATGGCAAAGTATAAGGCGACAGACAGCTCAGACTACGGAATTCTACTGGAGGCAAACGCTCAACCTGGTACTTCCCCGCTTGGAAAAAAAGAGCAAACACCAGCGAGGTAACCTGGTGTGTCTGGGTGGAGCTGTGGTCCCAGACAAAGTGTCGTCACTACTTCGGAAAGGCCAGAAATTTTGCTTCGAACCAACATTGGCACCCCATGAATGGCTAGCCATGAATCGCCAATTATCAAGGAAAGCAGGTCCGGAAGACGAGGAAAGGTGCCTATTGGACGGCGTCGACAGCTTGGAAAAATCAGTGAACAAGACTGTTTACAAGAAACACCCAACAAGCTTTGTTTACGACTTCTTCGTAAGGAATGGCCTCCAGCTCATTGAATCTGACAAAGAAGGTGGATTCGTCGTTCTGCCCACCGGACTTTTCAACGAAAAAGCAACTGCAGTTGTGCTCAAGAACTTTAAAAAGGTACCCGTGAAGCGTTCTCGCGTAAAGCAAGCCGCAATCTCTTTATGCGATAAGCTAAAGCTAGCCAAACTCTCTCATGTTGTTAACAACAGCAAGAACGACAGCCTGTCTGTGTTTTTTTCCGCTAAAACGCACAAGGCTGATATACCCTTCAGAGCCATTGTTAGCGAGAAAGGCACATGGCAACACGAAATTAGTATCTGTCTGCAGAAGCATTTGAACATGTTGCATATTGATGATCCTTTTGCCACGAAGAATTCAGATGTTTTTTCGCTTCTGCAGACAGTTGACTCAATCGGATTTGGGCTCTCAGTTGATGTAGAAGATTTATTCTACTCCATATCTCACCAGCCACTTTTTGAATCAGTGCGTAGCTGCATTGAAGCTAATGATGTCATTGATTTCCAAAACTCAGCAGGCGTTTCGGTAGACAGTTTCCTGGCACTTTTAGAATTCTATCTCAGTGCCACTTTTATCAGCTTTGACAACCAAACCTTTTTGCAGCGACAGAGAGTGTGCATTGGGTCGTGCGTGGCGCCAGTTTCATGCAATATCTTTTTATCGATTATTGACCGCACCGTGTATGGTGTACTTGACAATGACAAAGTAGCACACGTTTTCAGGTATGTTGACGATTTTCTTGTGCTGCTGAAAGTACGAAATGATTGTATGTATGACGATGCCATTGCAGACATTTTAAATCTCTTTGAGAATAATGCCTTAGGTCTAACCTTTACACATGAGCTCCCTGTTAATAACACTCTGCAGTTCCTTGACCTCAAACTTACCTTTGAAAAAGAGCCCGTTTGTAGCTGTTTCTGCCCTCGCACACAAAAACAACTATTACCATATGATTCAGCCCGCTCTAAAATCACCAAAAGGGCCATTGCTAAACAGATTATTGAGCAATCTTTGAAGAAGTCATGTACGCATGCCATGCAGGCTAGCTTCGACATGCAAATTTCCAGGCTGAAAGACGCTGGCTTCTCCGATGTGGTTGTGCTGGCAGTGGTTGAAACGCTCGAAAAGAGGCTAAAAGCACCTCAAAAAGTAAACTCTGATGTTGCCAACAAAGCTTAAAAGCCAGTTGTAATTCCATATGTTCACAGAACAGCACATAATCTGAAGAAGATTGCAACCAAGCATGGTGTCCCAATCGTTTTCTCGGCTCCCTGCAAGCTGAGTCGCCTTTGCGCCCGCATTGGGAGAGACCACGCCAGAACGAAGCAAGGTGGCTGCGGCGTGAAACACAAGAACCGCTATTTAGATTGCCAAGTTGGCGTTGTTTATTAGGTTCCCCTGACATGCGGCAAAACCTACATAGGCCAGACGGGCCGATGTTTGAACGTGCGAATCCGAGCACACGAAAGATCAATTAAAAACCAGGAGCAACGTCATTTACCCATGCACTGCTTAGAACATAAATGCAGGCCCCTGCTCCACCAAGTTAAGATCCTGCGCAAGTGCAGTAATGAAAAAGCACGTGAACTTCTTGAGTCATATTATATAAAAAAGAAGGGACAAGCATGCATCAGTGACACATCAGTCATACTTTACAATAGGGAGGCACGTTTTCTTGATAGTATGTTTAGGTGAGCCACGCCTTTGGTTTTTTTTCTGATTTTGGGTTGTTCTTTTGTTACGCTGCTGATACCCTGATGCGCCTGCGCTGGCATGGTATGATATATAAGTGTTTTTTCTGGAATAAACCTCAGTTGTTAGTTTGCGCCTGTCCTGTCTTCTTACATGTGATTGTCTAGAAAGCGCAACCAATGTTTTCTATTGCAATGAACCAACTTGCCCAACAACGCATCCTGCTAAAAAACGGCAAGTCTCGCGCTAGACCGCTAGTGCTTTGAAGCCACCCGTGCAAGATAAATTGGGTGACTCTGGCTAACATTGGGTCCTCGGCAGCCGACTTTTGCAATTCATGGGTTGCCATTACACCTCCCTGCAGGATTTCACGGCGGTCAACCATCGGTCACCGGTTCCGTAGTCGGCACTGGCAGCCTGTAGAGTTCATGTGTTGCAAGTAGCTGTCTTCCTTGCACGTATTGCAGCGTGTACTGGTAACCACCCGAGAATAGTGCCCACCATTGAGTTCGTTCGGCGGCCATCGGTGGTGTCTGGCGGTCAGGCCTGAGAACTCCCAGCAGTGGCTGATGGTGAGTCACCAGGGTAAATTGGCGGCCTAGAAGAAAGTGACGAAAACGAGAAAGGCCTAAAGCTCGCTTTACCTGGGAAAATTTTTGCTCAACTTTTCTTCTAGAGCTTTGTAGAGCGGAACCCAATTGGTCTGTGTTCATTTCTTACTGAAAAGAAAAGCACTCCGCTCACGCCATAAAGGGTTTCGTCACACTCTAGTTTGAGCTCCTTGTTCGGATGAAAATTCACGAGACGTTGCGCGTTCTTCAGGATTTATTTTGATCTCTCGTACGCCAACTGCTCCGGCTGTAGCCACTCGCAACGGCTTCTTTTTTCCACCAGCCGGTACAACGGTCTGAGAACAGTTGACATATTTGGCAAGAACCGTGAGCAGTACTAGATGAGCATACCAAGGAATGAATGAAACTCCCTCACGTTACTTGGGCGGGGTGCTTGCAAAATCGCGTCTACATTCTTTTCGATAGGGTGTATGCCTTGACGATGGATACGATTCCCAAGAGAAGTGACTGAAGGCTGCCAAAACATGCATTTGTCGAGCCTAAGCTTAATCTCATGCTCTCTGAACCATTCCAACGCTTCCTTGAGCCGCTCTTATCACCTCTGCCTTCCGACACTAACACGTCGACATGATTGGCTAGTACGCCTGGCTTCCAGGCGAGTACTGCGTCAATCTTGCTTAGTAAAAAAGCCGGGGCAGAGGCTATGCCAAACTGGTCTTCTGTAACGAGCAGTCCGCGGTGAGTGTTGATGACGCACAGTCCGCGTGATGCTTCTTCAAGGGGCAATTGGATGTATGCACCCTTCAAATCCAAGGTGCTGAAGTTTTCACCGCTATTTAGACTTCCGAATATGTCTTCAACCACTGGAAGTGGGTTATACTCTATATCACATGCAGGGCTAAGCGTGACTTTATAGTCACCGCAAATCCTTACGGAGCCATCGTTCTTCAAAACGATTACAGTGAGCGTAGCCCATTCGGAATCTTGCACTGGGGACAGAATCCCACGCGACACTAACCGATCAATTTCACGAGCGACCTTATTGCGGAGGGAGTATGGAAGTGATCTGGCCTTACAGAATTTAGATGTCGCCGTTTCCTTGAGCTCCCGGCTGGTTGCTGGTACTTTGATGAGCTCCTGGTCTGTCGAAAAGACGCACTAATACTCGGCGAGCAGTCTGTTCACCACGTGGTCTTGCCAAGCGCCCTAGTCAAATCGCGGCCACAAAGGCTTGGTGCCAAGCAATCAAGCACCGTAAATCTACTGGATACGGTAGAATTTTTGTACCGCACCAAAAGTTCGAGTTCCCCAAGACACGGCAGTTGTCAAGTCTAGCATGATAGTTTTACTCGTGGTAATTTCAAGCGCGGCCACTGTGCCCGGTGTCAATCGTAAAATTACCGTGATTCAGTATCCACTTCTATATTCATCCCTACGTCCCCCCCCCCCCCAATAAATGTCTGGCATACTTGTGGTTCCAAGCCGTTTTTTTTCAGAAATTAACGACCATTTGTGTGCCCCGTCCATGTTCGCGCTGCATGAACCATTTTAAACTGCCAGTGCCTCTACACTCGAGGTTCGCTGTGCCGCAACTACATCTGTTGAGGCGCTGTTGCATTTCTTTGCCAGGTACGCACGTCTACTACAGCGAAAACGCCCTGCATTATCCCAGCGGCAGGAATTGTCATCGTGCTTCGTCCTTCCACAACGTCCGCACTCTTGCGCCGCGCTATTGACATGGTTATATTGGGGCAATGAGCGATGGCGAGCTTGCACTCAAGAGCACCGCCGGTAGTTCTGCACTCATGTTTTTTGCTTATCTGTAGGCTGTTTCGTCTGCAGTAGCCATTGTTTCCGCCTCCTTTAAAATTAAGACTTTCTCTTTGCCAGTAATTGTTTGCGTAGGTTTGTTGAGCGTACGCCGCAAACACTTCGGTCCCTCAGAACTCGGCTTAGCGCATTTCCAAAGTTGCAATTGTCTGCTATACGCCGTATTTCAACCAGGAATGCGTGCACTGACTCCCTTCTTGTTGGAAACGGCTGAAACATTTATAGCTCTCTGCTATCTCGTTGCGCTTACGGTCGTACTAGTCATTTAAGGCTGCGACTGCTTCGTCATAAGTCAGGGAATTTTGCTTCCGAGGTGCAATTTGTCTCGCTAACACTTGAACCGCCTGCGTGCCGAGTGCTGCCACAAGCAGTGTTCGCTGCTTTTTTGAGGCAGCAAATATCATTGCCTTCAAAATATACTTCTTCCCTAATAAGGTACGTTTCCACTTATCTGTTGCCTCGTCGAAGGTCGGGAGTAGGAGGCCTGTCATGGCTTCACTGCTTCAAACTGCGGCAGGCCGTCGGATTTGAACTTCCACCGCATGGGTTGTTTCCTGGCTCGTCGCCACTGTAATAAAGCCCGCGCAAAATCCACAGCAGCAGGGACGATGGTTGGCAGTGAACAACGTGTTGTTGCATGTGAACGGCGCTTAAATACCCTCGCGTGCTGTGAGGGCACCGCAGCGCAGATTGAGAATGCGGTATCAGTCCAAACCCCCCCGCCGCTGAGATGGGAAATGCGGTATCAGTGTAATCCTGGGCGGGGGGGGGGGGGGAGGGGGGGGGAGCTTTGGCAGCAGCTTTGCTAACGCAACACCACCCTTCACATACAGCACCAGTCAGAGACCCAACTGGAGCTTTTGGACGTGAAACCCCACTTACACACACTAGAAAGAAAGATGTAGATTTCATGAAAGCTGTCCGCTTTCGCGGATAAACAGACTCCCAATGTCTCTACTAGGCGTCCAGAGGACGCTAAAAATGAATATTGGCAGCAGTTTAGTCCAGTTAGAGCTATTGTACACAGTTCCTAACGACAAGACTTCCGCAGAGGTCTACTATCTTCCAATTCAAGGCTTCTAAGATATAAAAGAAAGTCTGTCCTCCTGCATGCAGAAGCCATATGCGGTACAGGTTTTATACCGGGTACTCGCTCAATCGGCCTATTCTGAGCAGTCCAACTCGCTACTTCTGATTAATACATAGAATTTCCTAACTAACGCTGCTCTAGATTGCGCGTCCTCCGAAGCCTTCATAACAAGCATCAACGTCGCTGTTGTTTTTGCCAGCCAATGAGTGTTTTAACTTTTGACGCATTCCGGATTGCATGCCAGTGATATATTTTTATGATTCTTTGTTTTCAGTGTGTAATAATTTTGTATTTCGCCCGTAACGTTGTTAACGACCTTTGTGTTTCTTTATCTTAAATATCTGCTTTAAAATCTGTCACTTTTCTCACAATTTTTTCATTGTTCGCACTCCTGTAAAAGCCCTACACAGGGCGGATAATCGTAGTAAATAAGAAATACTCCCACAGTGAGTGATATAGACTTTAAATAGCGCTCTAATTGTACCATTGTCAATCTCCCCTTTATGAATACAAAACTCGGCTTATGGATTGGCACCGTCATCTGTTATTAACGACATCAGTTACCAGCGCTATACTTTTAAGGATAAGCGAGTACATGCCAAAATATGAAACTCGCCACGTTGGCTCATTGGGAAGGGCGCTCGGCTAACCTGCTGGAGTTCCTGAGTTCGAAACCGGCAGCGGTGGCTGCGTTTCTATGGTGGCGAAACGCAAAAGGCTCCCGTGTGCTCTGTGGTGTCAGACAAGTTAAAGATCCTCAGGTGGTCGAAAGTATTCCGGAGCCCTCCACTACGGCACCTCTTCCTTCCTTTCTTCTTTCACTCCCTCCTTTATCTCTTTCCTTACGGCGCGGTCCAGGTGTCCATCGAGAGTTGAGCCAGTTACTTCACGATTTCCTTTTCTAAAAAAACGGTGTTTTCTTTTCGCAACAAATACGTGTTCCACATGCAAAACACCTTTTATTTATTTATTTATTAGTACTTCAAAGGCCCCATTGAAGGGGTATTACATGAGAGGGTGGAATTTCAGCAGTACATTTCTTCTATGGACGATTTGAATGACGATGAGTCGATCTGATCAACAATGGCGTTTGGCAAGTCATTCCAGTCCCTTGCTGTATGAACGGAAAACGATGAAAGATACGCAGAAGTGCGAACAGGGGGAGGATAGACTGCCTTCCCGTGGTTTGTTTGATTTGAGATGCAATGTGCGGGGCTGATAATGGAGTTGAGATGTGGATCATGATAGAATTTATGAAACAAACAGTCTAGAAATTTTTCGCCGGTTCGCTAAAGTTGTGAGAAGAGCATTGCGTTTAGTTAAGTTACACTTACGTGATAAGAATAGGCTGAGAAAATGAAACGAGCTGAGCGATTCTGTATAGATTCGAGAGTAGTGAAAAAGTTATTTTGATGAGGGTCATATTCTAATTTGGGACGGATAAGTGTTCAGTAAGCAGGGGATTTCACTGATAGTGGTGCTAGTCGCAGGGTTCGTCGAAAGTAACCAAGGACGCGATTTGCCTCGTTAGTAATCTGAGATACATGAAAAGACCGATTTAGATCAGGTGTCAAATGAATGCCCAAATATTGTAAGTTAATACTGAAACGAATTCGGCATTCCCGATTCGATATCTTGAAGATGGTTGCGAACGACGTCGGTGCAATGATAGCAGAGATGTTTTTTTCACATTTAAGGGCATCAGCATGTATTACGTCAGTTTAGTACGTGCTGAATGTCAGACTGAAGGAGCAAAATATCATCGCTGTTATTACTAGGCCGGTAGATAACGCAATCATCAGCGAATAAGCCAATGTTAGAACATATGTTAGAAGGCAAATCATTAACATATATTAATTAGAAAAAGAAGGAGGGCCAAGACGGTGCCCTGAGGTACCCCAGATATAACAGAGGAATAAGAAGATTAACATTTATTAAGAAAAACAAACTGCTGCCGATTAGTGAGAAAGTTGCATATTCAATTAAAAACATGTGCGCTAAGATTGAGATGAGAAAGTTTTAGGAATAGTCGCTTGTGAGGAACTTTCTCAAAAGCTTTTTTAAAATCGAGGAAGAGGGCGTCAATAGGAATGTTAAGGTCGACGCTAGAGCTAAGGTCGTTAATAAAAAGGGCTAATTGTGCTTCACAAGATAAACCTTTTAGAAAGCCATGATGATTAGGGTGAAGAAACTTGACGGACATTAGAAATTTTATATTTTGAGAGAAAATTATACGTTCCATTAGTTTAGAAGTGATGCATGCGATTGATATTGGTCGATAATTATGGCGAGAAGATGAAGGCCCTTTTTTGGGGACTGGGATGACCTTGCCTACTTTCCAGTCATGGGGTATGATGGCTGATGAAAGGGATTGCTGAAAGATGTGGGACTCCGTGAAAAAGCAGTGCCAAGTTCCGTGTGGTCATGCTCCGCCGTCGCACGTAAAGATAGCGGACCACGACTAACGAACGGTGCTGCGCATCACGTGTGTTACATATTCTTTTTCATGCATAGATGCATAGGTAGACTGTGGTACGCAGCCGTTTGACTTCTGACACACCTCGTTTAAGAAAACAGGCATCACTAAACCGGATCAGCGGGTCCTTATTGTAGAAGCTTAGACTGAAAACGTGCGGAAAAGTTGAAACTTTCAGTAAGTGTCCATTGTTTAGATAATTTTCCCTAGGTGCAGTAGATATTTAATGGAGAAAATTAAAATTAGTATTTACTCAAGCGCTGACATACGGCTACATAGGATAGCTATAACGCTTTCAAAAAAAATTGTTGATCAATTCGTTCTCGCCCTACCATATGCTAGCTGTCCCGTACAGCTCACTTGCTAGATCGGCTGCTCCGGTGAGCCGATGGTCCTAGGTTCAAACCGAGAAAAAAAGAGAAATTTTTCTTCAACTACGAAGTTTGTCAGAGCTTTGTAGCCGTATGGCTGAGCTTGTGTGGATGCTATAATGACCAATTGTTCCTGCATAGTTTAATAGTGAAAACAAGAGAAGGGCCTACAGAAATTGACGAAGTAGCATTTGTTCCACCTTGACTTGCTGATTGGAAAAATACACTCGTAAATATATAAGTGCGTCTGAAGTATGTCCGACCCCGCTTTCATTAAAACATGTTGAAAGCGATGTCGTTCAACAACCGTGTAACGTAGGAGCTGACCAATGGACATGGTGTGAGGCCGTACATCATGTTGTGGTGTTTTTTTACTCTACACCAGTGTTTATATTTCAAAGATTCGCGCACTTTCACGCAAATAGAGGAAATATTTTTCAACAAGACAAACAAAAAATTCATTCATTTCCCAAGAAAACGAGAAATGATGAAAATGCAATACCCTTCCGAGCGATAGCCCCGCCGCGGTGGCTTAGTGATTATGACGCTCGGCTGCTGACTACAACGACGCGGGTTCGATTCCGGTCGCGGCGGTGGAAATTCGATGGAGGCGAAAGTGTAGAGGTCCGTTTACTGTGCAATGTCAGTGCCATTAAAGAACCCCAGGTGGTCAAAATTTCCGGAGCCATTCACTACGACGTCCCTCATAGCCTGAGATGCCTTGGGACGTTAAACCACCATAAGCCATAAGCCAAGCCTTCAGAGTGATACCTGAACGAGGAAGATAAAGAGAGGGAGAGCATTATTGTAAAACAGTGTGCAGTGGTCGACCGAAGCAGCACTTCCTTGACATCGTTCGCCTTGGTAGAGGAAAGAAAAGGAAAACGAACAAAATTCTATAGAGGGTAAATGTAGCTGTTGATGACAGAATACGGTGATATGAACATGCAATGCCGAAGATCAAGTACAGACGGCCCTCACGGGCGTAGTCGACTTCATAGATCGATCGGCGTCCGTGCCGCACAGCCTTCACTACACACTGACCTGCCTGAGTTTTTCTCTGGCTCCTGAGAGGGTGTTCTCAGATAGCGGCCGTGAGACCAGTTGCTTAATAGTTCCACTAAGCGCTCATCTCTCATTCGCGTACTGAGGATACAGTCAAAGAACAAGGAAATTTGTTCCCGACAAATAGAAGGAAACAACTTTGTTGGGAGAAAGAAGTGGAAGCCTGTGAGGTCTCCAAGTGGTCTTAGAGTCTGCGGTCGTGAGCTTCACTTAGGACCCGGACCACTTGACGTTATTGGCTGGCGTGATGAGCGATGCATAAAGCAGCCTTAGTGGGATGGGGAGGCTGCATGTGTGAAACGGCATCCGCTTGTAGGGGAAGAGTGTTCGTTTCGCTAGGCCACAGGTGTCAGAATGAGGGGGTCAGAGCATAAGAGGAGGTAGGTGAAATCAAGTATCTCGCCTGCAAAGGCCAATATGTGGCGCTGGATTAGGGTGACAAGGTACAGTTGAGGGTGGTGGCAGCGAATTGTGGCCGTGTTTGTAGAATAAGTTGATCTGATAACATGTACAAAGGGCCGATGTGGACTCTTGCGTGAGGTTGCGTGTCTGGGCGGCCGCGATCTCGTAGGAGAGTTTCCGGGACCAGTGCTGGAAAGCGCTCATTATCGGATATCGGGGTATGCCCAGTAGTGGTGTTTGGATTTTGTCATGCATGCGCCCCTATATCACTCTCATCCTTCAAACCCAAGCAGCACGCCAATAACGGCCCAGCGATGGCATATCATTGGCGAAAATTGGCGCGAATATCCGTCCTTCGTTGGCGTTTAGGCAAATCGCAACTCTTTCCTTGCATAGCCCATCATTCCCGCCAATATTGAGCTGATGTTCAGCCAATCTGAATGCCAACAATGGCCCGAACATCACTACCAATATAGGGCCCAATATGGCTGAATAGTGGTTTTTCGGATATTGGCATAGCTTGACTGCCTCCAGGCATTTCCAGTATTTTCTCGGGACCAGTGCAAAATTATGGCATGCATGTAGAGGTCCCGTCCGTGTTTCTCAATACCGTGGGACTTCTAGCGGTATATGCAATTGGTTCGAACTCCCAATAAAATTTCAAAAATGCCTGCAGTCTTTTCATTTCATATGTATTTTGATTTGCAAACAAGATTTCATGCAGATTTTTTACTTAATGTCCAGCAGCCACCAAATGAAGCAAGCAAAGAGGAATTTCAGAAAAATATTTATTTTTTATTATCTTTTTGTTTTCCAAGTGCTCGTGGCCGGGCCACCATCCAGGTAGCAAGGGTGCTAGGTGGGGCGGCTTGGCGTGGGTTCGACGCTGTGGGGAGTTAAGCAGGGGAAGGGGCGGAGCTTGGGTGGGACACTGTGCAGGAGGTGACAGCCGCGCCTGGAGGGCATGCTGTGCAGGAGGCGGAGGGCGCGCGTGGGCGGGGTGTTGACCCAGCACAGGAGTTAGCAGGTGGTGCTGAGCCCAAAGGAGTTTGTGGCTCCTTGGAAGGAGCGTGCGACTGAGGAGGCTGGGATTCTTGGGCATAGCGCCTCTTTTGGTCGCCTGCTCGGTCGCACGTACTGGGCAGCCACCTGCCAGTAAAACCCTGTGCTGTAAGATGTCAACACCCTGCTTCTCGGAGATGGCATCTGTGCCAGGTGAGTGTGCATTAAGACCAAAAAATGCAACTTTTAAAACGATATACTTCCTGTAAGCATATGGAAATTCAAGTTCATGATTTGACACAGAAAAACCGCTCGTAACTGACACACAAGGTACCCAACAAACAACACAGGGACTGTACAGCAGTGAAGTGCAAAAAAAATGAGCTCTCTAGAAGACACTGCAGTCAACGTCCAAGCGGCCATTGCAGGGAAGTCCATGAAAATTGAATACAGTACTAGAAATAGAAATGATTGGTTTGAGGGGCATCTGCTGCTTCTTTATGGCGTATTATATGACTAAGACCCCTATACTAATCACATAAACACTTACAGCAACAGGGCCGCCGCGGTGGCTGAGTGGTTATGGCGCTCGGCTGCTCGCACGAAAGACGTGGGTTCGATCCCGGCTGCGGCGGTCGAATTTCGATGGAGGCGAAATTCTAGAGGCCCGTGTACTGTGCGATGTCAGTGCACGTTAAAGAACCCCAGGTGGTCGAAATTTCCGGAGCCCTTCACTACGGTGCCTCTCATAGCCCAAGTCGCTTTGGGACGTTAAACCCTCATAAACCAAACCAAACAACTTACAGCAACAGAATATTCATCAGCTGTTAAACAAAAAACAGTAAGATGCAGCAAGAAAATAGCTTAGAAAAACTTGTAGCATGTTTAAAAGCAGGAATCTCAATATTTCTAAATTAAAAGCTACAGCAATTAAAAATTTAGATATACCTGTTGCCACCCTGCACAGTTTTGTGCCGACAGATGGCCTTTTTCCTTTCCGTCCCTGCAGACTGAACATTCTTTCTACGGCCACCCCCATCACCACACTTACTACTTTGGCTGCCACCTCCTTTAGGTTGCTACCACCTAGGCGGAGAAGCTGCTTCCGCTGAAAGGAAAAAAATTTGCAGTTGCCCAACGGTTATCTCACATACAAAATCACATTCTATAACCATTTCACTTGTATAGCGCAATAGCAAAGAGAATGGTGTGACTTCCAAAGTAATCGTATTAGTACCTGCTACAACACAGCAGCAATTATAGTGCTGTTTTTTACACCTCACGTTTAGTTTAGTTTAGTGTATATGGGTTTAACGTCCCAAAGCGACTTAGGCTATCAGAGACGCCGTAGTGAGGGGCTCCGGAAAATTCGACCACCGGGGGTTCTTCGACGGGCACTGACATCGCACAGTACACGGGCCTCTAGAATTTCGCCTCCATCGAAACTCAGCCGCCGCGGCCGGTATCGAACTCGCGTCTTTCGGGCCAGCAGCCGAGCGCCATAACCACTCAGCCACCGCGGCAGCTTTGTCACCTCACGTGACCAACACTTCTTGCATGTCGACCACCGTAACAGCACCAAAGAAGTTCAACATTAAATTATTTAGCAGTCGTAGGGGAATACTCCATGGTGATTCATGTCTTATGCATCACTGCAGAGAAAATATGCAACTAACATCAGTATCTACAGTTCTTGTAACTGTCCTGGTTGGAGTACTGCTCTTCAAATCATGAAAGGAATAAAAAGCAATAGGCAAGCAAGAGGCTAGACAAAGATGTCTCCTTAATTCGAAAACGAATACTGTAAAAAAAAAATGAGCTCAGAGACAGCACAGCCAGCCAATCGCCTCAAACCAATAATTAAAAGAATTTGTGTGCCACCTTACCTAAACCAAGCTTTGTTTCGAAATATAGGCCTTTGAATAGACTTAACATTACACTATACTAGCTTCACATGAGGCTCAATACTTTGATGGAATGTGCCACAAATTGCAGTAGAGCATTACATAGGCCTGTGATTAGATAAGGCGGCCTGAAGGCGGCCTTCCGGGCCCTTTTGATTATTTCTTGCGGCGCTTGTAATGAAGAATGGTAGTTAAGCGTAGTCAAATGGAATGGTAGTTAAATGGAATGGTAATTAAGCGACCTGCAAACTTTCTCTGTTCTGAGTATTCTGTGCTTAGCAGTTATTGTAATGGTCCTCGTAAATGCTACCGCATTGTTTTCTAAATATTCTTGGCATGCATCTGTTTTTTTACACAGACAGAACAAAGCGCTGACTCATTTTAGCAGTGCATATCGACAACAATGAAATATCACAAGTGCAGGGCAATGTATGCATGCAGTGTGTGTGAGAAGTAACGGCGGAATTATATTTTGGGGCTCAAGTCATAACAGTCCTGGTTTTGTCTGACGTATTAGATACTACTTTAGTTTCCATCAAGGATGGGGTACACAAGACGTAAAGGTGCCACCGTAGCTTGACTTGTCCTCGCCCCTCCTACATGGTAACGACATATCTAACGACGAAAAGTTATTAAAGCGATACATCCGAAACACAAAATTGTTGGCATGGTACAATGCATGCAGCGCATATATATACAAGCAAAAATCTGAAGCCCTGCGGTACAAACAAGAAATTGAAACCTTTGCAATCGCAGAAAGCTACTAAAAGTATACAAATCTAGTTGGATTCAGTTTGCAGTACATTTTCTAATTCAGTACTGTTCTCAAGAGGACTTTATTAATACCTGATGAATGCATGTCACCCCCCAAAAAAGAAGAAACATCGCGACATTGAAATGGGAGTTCAAATTTACAATACTAATCTCAGCATTGTGTGAAGGTTGATTTACCCAGGGAAATGGTTCTTAAGCTGCGTAGTATTGGCTTGAATACATGAATGCTCGGAGTCGCGCCATGCACGTTCTCCGTTCATGCGTCGAGCAAAAATCCTTGCATTCCTGTGTCGCACATATTGAAACTCGTGCTCTTTGCACATTTCTTTACTTCAAAAAGTACTTCCCGTGAGTGCTCCGTCAAGTCTTGTTGAATATATACCTGCGAAGAATGGGTTCTTAGGGCACGCCTCTTCTCAAACCATTATTCTCGAGTAACTTCGGTGGCGAAACGAAGTATAATACAAGAGATTTTGCCAGGATTGGAAGAAAAATGGTGACTTGACAACTTCATGTTTGGCTAATTCAAGAACGTCTGTTGACTCAGCAAAAGCAATGCTTTTATGAAGCAAGTTTTCCTTTGTCATTTTTTGCGATTGAGTGAAAATCTAGGATCGGCTTACAGTTCCTCCTCTGAATGTCGTTAAACTGCTCTTCGTATTTTACAGTCCCACTGTGTCCTGCCATTCAAGATTTTGTATCTTTGTCCTAATTTCCTTGATTTCTGTCTCGTGACGTGCAGTGTGACCAAGAATTTGATCGTACTTGTCCGACATCAGCTGCACAGCTTGTTCAATGCTTTAAACGGTCTCCTTCAGGTTCAGAAGCTTTGCAAGTTTTTTTTGTATATCTGCAAGTTCAAAGCTAATCTAAGGCACTGTTGCAGGAGCCACTGGTCCGTTAGTCTTCTTCACTGCATCTTGAAATTCCCCTACTCAACATGTCTGGAGTTGCCATGTTTGTGTTGTTTTTGTCATGGTATAAAACTTGGCTTCAGTGACATCAGAGCACTTCGCTAAGTGATATTCATAAATGCATTCACTCCACCTCCGGTGGGAATCCACTTCATCTACTTCTGTGGTACATATCACGCATAATCTTCAACCATGTTTACAGCACAGTCTTTTGGCAGCAACAGGGAGCGAAAAAAATATGCGCCGAAAGGGAAAAAAACTGACCTGCAAAAATTTAAAGCATTGTCTAAGCACAGCTGTCAATGAGTCTCCCGTCACTGCCACAAACGTCCGCACCTGCGTGCCGTGTCTGCATTATATGCAGTCTTGCAGGTGGGTGTGACTTCAGGCCGGCGTCACTACGTCGGCTGTGATAAAGCCATTCTGTTCCACTTTCGACTTCGTCGCCGGCAGTCCTCTGATATTGCTCGGTAGGCTGCGCCAGGTGCGATGCGCTGGTGCGATGTGCCAACCAAGTGCTCGGGATGCCAACTGCAAAAATTGAGAGCGTTTTTTTAAGCAGAGCTGTGATCACGTCCCCTCGTCACTGCCACGAATGTCCCTCAAATAATACACACACGTATACACACAGACACACGCACACACACAGACACACGCACACAAACCAGTATTAGCATCTAGCTTCTGGTCGAGCAGTGCCTTGAAGGATCGCCTTATACGTGTATTACTAAGTAATATCACCAGAAGTGGCCGACTAGGAAAAACAAATCAACTTTTAAAACAGCTATCAGTGACAGCAAGAGAGGGTGGACAATGTGACGGTGAGGAAGGGGGAGCAAAGTTCAGGGAGTGAGAATGAGAGAGGACTGGACAATTTTTCAAAATGAGAGCGAGATTGAGGGAGGGCCATGGATTCAAAAGTGGCAGTGGCGGAGGAAATTTAAATATGAGGGCATTTTCCCATCTATCGTATCAACACAACACTGCTGAACACCCCGTGCAGTGAAACCTCACGGGAATAATTTACAGATCACCTACACAAAAACATTTTTCCTGTGAACCCTTGCAGGACTATAGAGTACAAAGAACAACCCGTTTGAAAGCAATAATCAAATAATCTGAGATACGAAATGTGGGTCGCACTAAAGTGATATGGACATTCACAATGCCATATCATACCTTCATGGGAGCATAAGTCATTTTGAAGTAATAAAACCAAACCGAGGCCTACAAGATACAATGGGTGGCTTGGATGAGGTTTTAGAAAATCTTTAACTGATAAACAATCATTCATTCTGGAGGCGTTTCACTGCATGCTGTATATATATTTAACCCTTATGTTGAAGACTAGCCCCAATTTACGATCCTTGCCATTAGGGCTAATTTATGTAGTATTTACGAACACGCACAATATACTAAGCTGCAGGATGCTGAGTGACGATTTAAGAGTTTATGAAATACCTGTGTGAAAAAGTGTCTACTAGGAATGCACAACAACATAGTTTCTGAAGAAACTGTGACATGACTTAAGTCATGCGCATTTCATAAGTCCAGTCTTTCAAAACCCGGAATGCAGCGGCCTGATAATGAAGAATGATACGGCAAGAATAATCGTAACTGTTAATAGAAATGGCCTCTCTTATATTGTGTTAAGCCGAGCCGCATTCCCTGCCGGCTGTTCAAGTCGTGCTTCATAATGTCTTAAGAAATTTTGTGGCTTCATTGGGCACGCGGTCTCCTAAACATCATTCGCTCCCCTATAGCACTTACATGAGGAACGGAAATTCCATCAGGAGAGCACCCTACGGAATTTAACTGGTGTGAAATGATACGTGCCTTGCATGTCTCAAGACCTTTTCTCTTATTTCTTGGCAATTTTCTACGAAACAGACACATTGCTATCTTCAGTGATTAAAGCAACCATGGCTAGTGAGCAGATAGGTTTGCTTCTCAGGATTTGAGTAATGAATGGATAAATGTATGATGGGAATTTTGCTCTAAGAGTATTTTCGAAGACAACAGATGTATAAATATTTGCAGTGAAGTCGAACTTTTGATATCTGGGGCATTTTAGAGAATGTTCCATGTCATAGCATCGATTTGTCACTTGCCACGTTCTGAGCGTTATATATTTCACCAAGAAATGCCTGAGCAGGTCTTCCAGTCTGCTGCACGAGCTCTTTAGCTTGGTGCCTGGGCACCTCCAGCGAACTGGTTTTGCCATGGATGACATGCCTCTTCAGCTAGACTCTTGAAAACAAAGGAAATACAATCAAGACACAAAAAACTGTTACCTCTATAAATGAAAGGGCACTAGGGTTTGTAAAAATTTCATAAAAAAACAGATTACAGGTGAAGAAACCCTTGGCAGACAAATAAGGTGCATAAACTGTTTGCTTTCATGGTCAACAAAAATCAAGTGCATACGAAACCAGTTGCTGCACAAAGGGATTGGCAAGGAAAATCGGTGAAAGAAATTAATTCTTTTTTTCAATACTAAAATTATTTGAAGTTTCAGGAAATGAAAACAAGACTATGCCCGAAGGCCAGCGATGAACACTATCGACTTCTGCTCCTCTAAGCTTTTGTCGGCATGTACACATGCTTTTACGTATGTCGTTGAAGTCGCAGGTGATGACCTGTTTCCAAGCTTCTGTGCAGAATGCCTGCGTAAGCGAGACCTCCCGAGGACTTCGCACGAGAACGTGTTTATGTTATCCTAAAGCTTTGGTGGATACACAAACAAAAAAAGGCTACGCAGCACGTGGACTGATGGCGAGTATTACCTTTCACGTTAGCGTAATCACGGTACGCGCAGATGTAGGCGATCTAGAATGACCTCCGCCACCTCCGATTTCTCAATCTTCTCTGGAGGGTTGCCATTTAAGCATTAGCGTTAGCACAGGCAAACTCACAACATCGAAAGAGGCGGCCTAGAAGACGAAAAACACAAATATTTTGTCGGACTACTTCGGCCACAAGGGCGAATTTTAAAGAGGAAACTTTACTACGCCAGCCAGCAGGCCATTTCGGCTCGGCGCGCAGTTCAGCCGTATCCCGTATGCCACATGCCGTGGCCGACGAACGAGCTTGAGCCGCCTTTGCCTAGCAACGCCGCAGCCGTGCTCCAACAGATGGCGCTGTAGACGACGCCGCTGCCGTCGCCGCTCGCTCCACCAGATGTGCTCCGCTGGGGTAGAGGAAGATGAAGTACCGCCTCGCGGTATATATATATATATATATATATATATATATATATATATATATATATATATATATATATATTAGCAGACAAGTTAAAGGAAATGAGGGGCCCGTTTGACAAATTTATGAAGGCAGCCAACAGTCACCGAAACCAAGGTGCATAGGGGAACGTTAATTTTTTTATTTATTAATGTGTTATGCTTATCAGTGGGATAATAATAATTAGATTATTAAATCGGTTAAAGAAAATTACTTATAAAGCAGAAGAAAAAACAACCATCCGCGTCCGGTGCTCTTACCAACTGAGCTACGGCGACGGCTGTCCAATCTGCTGCTCTCGTGGGTATTTATGTTTACTGGGTGTAACCGAGCCTTGAGAGTGTTCACCAGCGCCACCCTCGACCATAGCGGCGGACGTAGCACGTCCTGTAACACCGCGAGCGTGACGTAGGACGTCATCTGACGGTGAGGGCGGAAACTGTGCGAGAGCCCTCTTATGCTACCTGTGGCATCAAGACTGCCAGAACCGAGACCCTCGTTAAGCTATTAGCAGACAAGTTAAAGGAAATGAGGGGCCCGTTTGACAAATTTATGAAGGGAGCCAACAGTCACCGAAACCAAGGTGCATAGGGGAACGTTAATTTTTTTTTATTAATGTGTTATGCTTATCAGTGGGATAATAATACTTAGATTAATAAATCGCTTAAAGAAAATTACTTATAAAGCAGAAGAAAAAAGAACCATGCCGCCGGTGGGATCCGAACCCACGACCTCCGAATATCGCGTCCGGTGCTCTTACCGACTGAGCTACGGCGACGGCTGTCCAATCTGCTGCTCTCGTGGGTATTTATGTTTACTGGGTGTAAGCGAGCCTTGAGAGTGTTGACCAGCGCCACCCTCGACCATAGCGGCGGACGTAGCACGTCCTGTAACACCGCGAGCGTGACGTAGGACGTCATCTGACGGTGAGGACGGAAACTGTGCGAGAGCCCTCTTATGCTACCTGTGGCATCAAGACTGCCAGAACCGAGACCCTCGTTAAGCTATTAGCAGACAAGTTAAAGGAAATGAGGGGCCCGTTTGACAAGTTTATGAAGGGAGCCAACAGTCACCGAAACCAAGGTGCATAGGGGAACGTTAATTTTTTTTTATTAATGTGTTATGCTTATCAGTGGGATAATAATACTTAGATTAATAAATCGCTTAAAGAAAATTACTTATAAAGCAGAAGAAAAAACAACCATGCCGCCGGTGGGATCCGAACCCACGACCTCCGAATATCGCGTCCGGTGCTCTTACCAACTGAGCTACGGCGACGGCTGTCCAATCTGCTGCTCTCGTGGGTATTTATGTTTAATGGTGTAAGCGAGCCTTGAGAGTGTTCACCAGCGCCACCCTCGACCATAGCGGCGGACGTCGCACGTCCTGTAACACCGCGAGCGTGACGTAGGACGTCATCTGACGGTGAGGGCGGAAACTGTGCGAGAGCCCTCTTATGCTACCTGTGGCATCAAGACTGCCAGAACCGAGACCCTCGTTAACCTATTAGCAGACAAGTTAAAGGAAATGAGGGGCCCGTTTGACAAATTTATGAAGGGAGCCAACAGTCACCGAAACCAAGGTGCACAGGGGAACGTTAATTTTTTTTTTATTAATGTGTTATGCTTATCAGTGGGATAATAATACTTAGATTAATAAATCGCTTAAAGAAAATTACCTATAAAGCAGAAGAAAAAAGAACCATGCCGCCGGTGGGATTCGAACCCACGACCTCCGAATATCGCGTCCGGTGCTCTTACCAACTGAGCTACGGCGACTTTTTTTTTTCTTTATTGCCTGGCTTTGACTCAGAAAATTGCACATAACAAACAATCAACAAAAGACAAACGCTATGTACACCCGACTCGAAGTCGGCCAGCAAGAGTCTGGCTTCGTCAACTTAAAATTCACGCAGTGTACAGAGTGGCTCTAGTCTTGAGAGCCACTCCGGAGGCTCCGCTGCTGCCTTCTGAATGGCCAGAAACATGTCCATACTTTCTCGAAAGTAGATTCGGGCAGGTCGTGCGTCTCTGTCACAGTGAAAGCCTGCCATTCTCGAGCGCCATATACAGTGGAGGCCTGTCAGCATTATTAAATCATAAGGCACCCCATCCTCATTTTCAACACATAAGTAACGGATGCCATACGGGTCTAGTGGAAATTCTTTCTTTAAGGTTCGCTGTAATACATCCCAAAAATAAGCCCCTTCCCAACAGTGTAAAAATACATGGTCTATTGTTTCAGGCTTTCTGCAAATTAAACAGTGAGAACCCCAGGGTAAAAATAATTCCTTTCCCTCTAAAAATTTTTTAACCGGTAAGGTTCCGGTGTGCAGCTTAAAAAAGAAGGTTTTGGTTCCTGATGGCACCTGCATGTTTTTAACTCTCTTTAAAACATCTTTGGCTTGGCCTCCACTGTACAAGGCCCTGTACAAAGGCACCGGGAAAACTACATCGCACAAAGCACGGTACAGTTTCTTTCGTTTCACAGTCGACAGAAAGTCATTTGAAAATCGCGCGGAAAGAAACCTTACACTGGCTACGATTTCCCGGTAAAAACCGGTGACCCTACTGTAAACGTCAGCAGTTCCGACTATGTACTCTGGAAGCAGATGCCGCAGCCTAACTTGCATACGGTACGCAAAAACGGGTCTCTTGTGTCCCGAAGAAACAAAAAACGATTGACCAGCTGTCTCAAAAACAAATGGCCCAGTCCCAGCCCGCCGTCTTGAACCCGTCGGAACAGGTTGGTCCGGCTGCAGCGCTCCCATTCAGACGACCAGACAAAGATGGCGAAAATTCGGTGTAGCTTTTGAATACTTAACCGTGAACAGTGCAACACCTGCATGACGTACCAGAGCCTGCTGATAAAGAACAAGTTGCAAACAGTGGCTCTGGCGAAAATAGACAAGGTCGTTCCTTTCCACTTATCAGCTCTTTCCCGTATCTCTTTAATCTGTCCTGTCCAATACTGTTCACTGTCACGGTAAGCAGCGAGTGGAACGCCCAAGTATTTATCTGGCGTCGTCGTCCAAGGCACGCTGGCAAACCGCTCCGGCGTAGATGCCCACCTTCCGTGCCAAAGTCCGAGGCACTTCGACCAGTTAACCCCGCTTCCAGTAGCTTGGCTGAAATCTCGTACACATTGAACGGCCTCGCTTATGCCTCCCTCGTCAACGGCAAACACAGCAATGTCATCAGCGTACGCCAGAACCTTTACTTCGGCTGCTTGTAATCTGAATCCGGTAATACTTCTGTTTTTCAGTAGCTTCAAACAAAGGGTCTCCACATAAATACAAAATAAAAGGGGGCTGAGGGGACAGCCCTGGCGCACCGAACGCTGCACGCTAATGGGGGCCCCCAGACTCTTGTTAACGATCAATTTCGTCGTGCAGTTCCGGTACGCCAGGGCCACACCCTCGCGAATAACAGAAACAACGTTAACATGGCTTAATACTGCAAACAAAAGTTCATGGGCAACGCAGTCAAAAGCCTTTTCTAAATCGATCTGAAGAATAGCCACCTGACCATTTGTGTCATCACAGGTTTCTAAGACACTGCGCGCAACGTGAATATTTGTAAAAATAGACCGCCCTTTAATCCCGCAGGTCTGATGCGGACCAACTAAGTAATGAATCACGGTCTGCAGCCTTCGCGCCAAAATCTTCATAAAAATTTTGTACTCAACACTAGTGAGTGCTATCGGTCGGTATGCTGTCACTAGTCGTAATCTGTCTGTGTCGTCTGTTTTGGGAATCAGCACAGTATGGGACGACCCATAGGACGGAGGCAGTGCTTTGACTTTAAAGGCTTCGTTAAAGATTACCCTCAAGACCGGGGAAATACGTGTTTAAATTCTTTGTAGAATGCCGCGCTGAACCCGTCCGGTCCAGGCGACTTTCCTGGGTTTAAACTATCTATTGCTTGCTCGACTTCCTCTTGATTTATCTGCTGTTCTAATCTCTCTTTAGTTTCGTCGTCCAGACGCGGCATCTCGGCTAGAAAGACCTCCTTAAATGTGATAACATCTACCGGGTGCGATGCGAAGAGCGCCTGGTAATGCTCGAAAAAGGCTCCTTTGATGTGATCGATGTACGTTTTTGAAACACCTCCCCATTCTATTTCGTTAATGTGATTTCTTTCGGCACGGGTTTTTTCCAAACCAAGTGCTCGTTTCGTTGGCGCTTCCCCTGCAGCCATGTTTTCTGCCCTTGCCCTCAACAACGCTCCCCGATAACGTTCTTCTTCGATTATCTCTAGCTTTTGTTTGGTTTTTCTTATGTCCTCCATCCATTTACCAGGCGCTCGGCATTCCTGTTTTAACATCTTCTGAAGCAGTGTCTTTAGCTCAATTTCCTGTTGTTTTGCTTGATGACGTATACAAGTGGCTCTTTCTATTGCTTTTAATTTTAAAGTTTCCTTAGTAAGCTCCCACTGCTGCCATATCCTCATGTTGCTACTTGGTTCTATTTTTGCTACTTCTTCCCTTACAGCTCGGTTATAAAATTCGTCCTGAAGTAGCTTGTCGTTCAACTTCCACATTTCCCATGAAAAACCATTCCCCTTCTTAATGAATCCTATGCAGCATTGAACCAAACAGTGGTCAGAAAATGATACCGGCATAACTACATAACTATTGCATTTAGGTACAGTTTCCGCGGATGCATAAATGCGGTCTAGCCGTGCGTGACTTGTGCCCTCGAATCGTGTGTACATGTACCTTACAGCACGCGTTCCTTCAAGACACTCTGCTACATCCTCTAGGTTGCAGTTCACAATCATTCGTAACAACACTTCAGTGCTTTTGTCTCGGAAACCTCGGAGGCTTGTCTTGTCGCGCGCACTAAGGACACAGTTGTAATCGCCCATAGCAATCAGCTGTCTGTCAGTGCGAAGCCGTTCTTCGACGCTTTCAAAAAACGCGGCTCGGTCATTAACCACGTTAGGAGCGTAGAGGCAAACAATGCGCCAGTCTATGTTACTGAGTGAAAAATCGATGGACACGTGTCGACCCGACAAGCACGAATGATGACCGTGTACATCTATTCCCGGCAACTTCTTAACAAAAAGAATACAGCCAGCCGATGTGCCTACAGCATGGCTAACGACTGCAAAATACCTAGACGTGAAACGTCGCACCATGCTCCCGGTCTCTTCCTCACCATCGACTTTAGTCTCCTGCACTGCCAGTATATCAATATCTTGCTCCGTTATAAGTCTGTACAGCTGGCTTTGTTTTCTTTTACCTGCCAGGCCTCTGACGTTTAGGGTGGCGACTTTAAACGGAGTTGCAGAAGCCATTTTAACTTAGGAAGAAGAGACCGAAAGCACGGTGCTTGCCTCCCGCGCCTAGCATGTCGCTAGACGATGCCGTCGCCGCCGGTGTCATCCGGCGCGAGCACGTGCTCCTGGTCAGGAGGCGCCTTGTCGCCGCCACGCTTCTCAGCCGGAACTTTTGGGCGCGGTCTCAGACCGGCCCGTCGTGCTTGGGGCGTCTTTGCCGGCGGTTCCCCGACGCTGGCTCCGCTGCCTTCTCCCCGTCGGCCTTGGTCTCGGCGTGTGGCCGCTTCGCAGGTGTAGTCACGCCGACGTTCATGCGGGAGTCGTCCTTTTCGTCGTGGCTCTCGCTGGCGGCCTTCCGTTCCACGTGCACGGGCGAGCTCGCTCCATCTTTGGGCGTTTCCACAGGCGTCGAAGATGGGTCAGTAGCTGGCGACCCGCTCTCCTGAGCCACAGCCGTGTCGGTGTTGCTACTCGCAACAGCTGGCTGCACCGGCACCCCCTCCGCTTTGCCCGTGTCGTCGACACCACTCGCTGCCTTCTCTGCTTCGACGACGTCCATCAGTTCTGCAGAGACGCTCGCTGCTACATGCCCGGTGGCCGACGCGTAGGTACGAACGCAGTCAGCCTCCGAGTGTCCATAGCGCCGGCATTTCGAACACCTGGGCACCTTGCAATCGCGGCGAACGTGCCCCGTGCCGCCGCAACGAAGGCACTGCATCGGCCGCCCGGGAACCACCACGAGAGCCAACTCGCCAGCGACTCGTACCTGGTGGAGCAGGTCGTCCATCTTCACACCTGGCTTCAGTTTCAGAAGCACGATCCTCGTGGTGGACCCCTTCTCCTTCATGCCGGCGACGCGCCAACGCTCCCGGGTGACCTCGGTCACGTTGCCGAACGCCGCGAATGCCGTACGGATGTCCTCGTCGGCGACGCCGTGAAGCATCCAGTGGAGGCGCAGCTTTACCTGGTGGTCTTCTGGATCGAAAACAATGCAGCGGCGTCCCTAGACTTCCAGCTCCTTCGTGGCGGCCAGTTTCTTTGCGGCGTCAGCGGTGCTGAAGGTCACCGCCCACACGTGGTTTATCTGGTACGCCCCCAACGCCACGACGTCGGGGAGCGCACCAGCGTTGGCGAGGGCGTCCCTGAAGTCTTCGACCCTGTAGGGTCTCGCACGCACGTCTCCGTGCAGAAAAACCGTGTTTAAAACCACACGACCGGTAGGCAGGGTAGGCAGGACGATCTCGTAATCCTTATCAGCGTCGCTGGCAAACCTGTTTCCGCGGCCGGCAACGGCCGCTATCGCCGCTCCGTGGGAGCTCATGATCCTGCGTCCGTCACGCTCGGTGGCCGGAAGTAGAATGCCTGAGCTACGGCGACGGCTGTCCAATCTGCTGCTCTCGTGGGTATTTATGTTTACTGGGTGTAAGCGAGCCTTGAGAGTGTTCACCAGCGCCACCCTCGACCATAGCGGCGGACGTAGCACGTCCTGTAACATCGCGAGCGTGACGTAGGACGTCATCTGACGGTGAGGGCGGAAACTGTGCGAGAGCCCTCTTATGCTACCTGTGGCATCAATACTGCCAGAACCGAGACCCTCGTTAAGCTATTAGCAGACAAGTTAAAGGAAATGAGGGGCCCGTTTGACAAGTTTATGAAGGGAGCCAACAGTCACCGAAACCAAGGTGCATAGGGGAACGTTAATTTTTTTTTATTAATGTGTTATGCTTATCAGTGGGATAATAATACTTAGATTAATAAATCGCTTAAAGAAAATTACTTATAAAGCAGAAGAAAAAACAACCATGCCGCCGGTGGGATCCGAACCCACGACCTCCGAATATCGCGTCCGGTGCTCTTACCAACTGAGCTACGGCGACGGCTGTCCAATCTGCTGCTCTCGTGGGTATTTATGTTTACTGGGTGTAAGCGAGCCTTGAGAGTGTTCACCGGCGCCACCCACGACAATAGCGGCGGACGTAGCACGTCCTGTAACACCGCGAGCGTGACGTAGGACGTCATCTGACGGTGAGGGCGGAAACTGTGCGAGAGCCCTCTTATGCTACCTGTGGCATCAAGACTGCCAGAACCGAGACCCTCGTTAAGCTATTAGCAGACAAGTTAAAGGAAATGAGGGGCCCGTTTGACAAGTTTATGAAGGGAGCCAACAGTCACCGAAACCAAGGTGCATAGGGGAACGTTAATTTTTTTATTAATGTGTTATGCTTATCAGTGGGATAATAATACTTAGATTAATAAATCGCTTAAAGAAAAAACTTATAAAGCAGAAGAAAAAAGCGTGGTACGGAGCAGCACCGTCCTCGGGAGTACATATTTCAGCCCACGCTCCTTGTTTCCCTTTCACTGAACGCAATGAAAATTACTTTTTTATGAATGGAAAATACGCAGTAACTGTCTCACATACCTCGGTGGACACCCAAACAGCAATGCTCCCATCGTTTTAGTGTGTAGCACTTCTAGCCGTCATTGCAGATTTCGCCCGATAGCAGTTCATGATCCCAGGTAAAAGAAATTATTCTGGATCCTTCCGCTAAGGCACCTCTTTCTTCCCTTCTTCTTTTCACTTCCTCCTTTATTCCTTTGCTTACGGCGCGGTCCAGGTGTTCGCCGGCAAGTTAGACATGTACTGCGCCATTCCCTTTCCCAAAAACCAATCTTGATATCGAAATTTGCGATGACAGTCCGAAGCCAGGGTCGGCGGTCTGAAACATCTCTCGGTTTTGAGGAAGGGCAAGGAGCATAGCTAGTTTACTCTGTCGGTGGACACCTAAAACGCGCCACGGTCTGCGACTAAAAGCTTGGCAACTCAATGTTTTAGTCGTCGTTCGTGGCGCGCTCGAGGAGCCCACCGAGAAAGCATGTCCAGCATTCTCGGGCAAGAGTTTTGAAAATTGCAAAATCGTAAGACGCTATTATTGACATATTGAAGGTAATGGTCAACCATTCTGATGTCGCAAAATCTTTCTTTTAAAGTGTTTTCACCCATCGCATCGAACAGTTAAGACAGCCATAGAAAACCATGAGAACGCTTTTGACGATAGCAAGAACATGAATTGAAAAAAAAATTGCTGGTGGTTTAGCTCAGGTTAACCCTTGTCGAAAGCAAAAAGCTGCATTGCCTGGCAACGTTTCTGGTCGAGCAACTGGCGGTTTCCATAGATAGTCATGCTGACACACACACAGGAGAAGCAATTTTTTTATTTGTTAAACATTTTGCTTTCTTCGAAACGACATTAAAGGCGCTCACACAAGACACTAAATGATAATTGGTTTTAGGGGCGAGCAAAAAGCCGCAGTATCTGTCTCATATCTCGGTTGACACCTGAACCACCGCGTTAAGGAAGGGATAAAGGAGGGAGTGAAAGAAAAAAGGAAGAAAGAGACACCGTGCTCTGTATGCCAGGTATGTACACAGCTCAAGACTGGCCAGAGGTCAATCGCCTAGTGTGTTGTTGCAGGCAAATTTGTGGCGTCTTCGATACTATATATATGGCGCGAACAGCGATAGCTGCAGATGAGGTGGCTGCTGTAGCACATTCCTTGTTGACTGCGTTGCCGCAAATCGTCCCTGAGGTACAAGACGTTTTTTGTGCGCCTCCGACTTAGGAGCAGCTTCAGGTTGCCTTAATTGCAAGGAAACGGGGTTCAGAGTCTGGCCCGGATGGTCTGCCGACGGTATTTTGCTTGGGGTTCTGGGAAATCTAGGCCAATCTTTCACATCTCTTTTGCGCAGGTGTTTCGATAGCTGTGATTTTCTCGACATTTTCTGTCGCTTAAGAATTATTCTTCTCGCTAAACGCGAAATAGAGTCACCTTAACTAGAGCCAAGCAATGCTCCTCAACGTGGACTACAAAACTTTTGCAGCTATTGTAGTCCGGCGCATGAGGGGTGTGATGGTAACCCTCATTGGAAGCAATCAAGCTTGCTCAGTTCCGGCCAGATCGATTTACAGACTTGAATTCGTCTCTAGCGATATTACGTAGTACACTAACGGGCGCTTGGCGATTGGTGTCATTATTTCTTTATATCAGGAAAAGGCGTTTGAGCTCCTCGAGCATGGTTATATTTTTGGAGCACCCAAGGCTTTCGAGCTTTCGGCATGCGGAATATCGGTTACACGCCAAAATAAAAGTGTCAATTAGGACGCCAATTAGTTTCTTTTATCAGAAAAATGGCCGTCGAATTGCAGTAAGAGAACAAGAAATGGCCAAAGATTAATAACCAGATAATGTCGCAGATAATGTTTGATAGCAGGAGGGCTTCGATACGTGTGAAATATATCGGAGGTGAAAAAAATGGCAATGGTTTGTTGTTGTGCCCTCAACCCTTGCAGGAAAATCGCTGTTGACAGGTACAACTCTGTCCCTAGAACAATGACGGAGAGAATGCGTCGCAGACTATTTCAAAAACATACAACTATACTGAAAATAAGCTTTACGGCACATTGATAAATGTATTAAATAAAAAAGCATCCATTCCCTATCATTCCTCAGGGACTACACATTTATGCTCAAGCATTCAGCACTTTGCAGACTCTTTTTCCTGTACATCACTGATCGGTCACAAAATGTCTTCCTATGCACCCCTCCGCTAATTTTACCAGCACATGTTTCACTGGCACATTGTTTACTCGAAAACTTATCGCTCTCGGCCCTAAATGTTACCTTCTCACCATAAGGGTTACTGGTGAGCCACATAAATCGCTCCGTTCTAATTTCGAATATCAGATACAAAATTTGTTGATCCCCCCGTCTGTCAGATACTTCTCGGTATCATATGGTCCCCGTCCTCCTCAGGTCTTGGTGGCAAGCGCTTGTCATGCTTTCATCTCCTTGCAAGTCAATCCAAATTCGCTCAAATTTCGCCGTTCTGCTTGAATATCTGCACTGTTCTTGGCGTCAGAGCCCTTATAAAACAACAATGACGGCTCTATAGGTTACATGGGAATGGTGGTCGACGGTATTCTCTTTCTTATTACACTGAGCACAGAAAAAGAGCTTTTTACAAGTGCGGCTCCTTATCTTGCACATAAGCAGAAACGACTAGATGGCTCGTTGGTATGCGAGAGCTGCGCGTAACTTGTCTCGCATCGAATAAACCACAGCTATGTTAAGAGCTCTCAGTTCTACTTAAAAATACTAATAGATTTTCTGGTGCACTGTCCTGCCCGTTCGTTCGGGTTCTTTAAGCTTATCCTTCCAAGTATAAGTCCACACTATAAAGAGCAGAACCAGTCAATAAAGGACACGAACGAGAAGTGAGACGTACACCACGACCACTAGTGGTCTTCTCATCCTTGTCCTTTTTTGACTGCTTCGGCTCTGTATCATGTACCATCTGGCCCATATTTCCGCTCTAAGTTAAGAATTCCGGGCTCTAAAACACACTAAATGATCCACAGCAGTCGCGCTGGCTAATACCACGCGTCGGAGTGATTTAATAGCGCATGTTGTTTACTGCCGGGCTGCACCTTCCGCGGCATCTGTCACATCACACCTTTCGAGGAACGGCTTGAGCACAGGTTCCTGGTAATAACTGAAAGCCGGTGAACCAATTTCACAGAAGCGCCGCAGGTTGCTGTTCTTCTGAGAATATCTATGCAAAAGCTATTTGAAAGCTTTCATTATTTAGAAGCAGGTTCAGTTCTATCACATATAAAGAACAGCGATTCACCTGTCCAATAAAAATGCACATTGCATGAGAAGACGTAGAGGCTTTAACTCCATGTTTTGGGCAGGGCATTAGTGAGGAGCTGATTTTCATCAAATGCTTTACACTATTTTTGGCTGCACTGCTTATTCGCCATTCAAATGACGAGTTCAATGGCTGCGCCTAGAGGCAGGAAGAGGCAGGTGTGTTAAGCTTAGCCTGTATTGAGAAATAAGGAGATCACAGGCACGTTCACAGCTTACAGCCCCGCATCTGGGAGAATATTTACAGGCAGGAGCAATTTTTAAGTGTAAGGTTTCTTTTTCTTTTTGGTGGCCCGAACGTGAACACATAGCTCGCTTTTTTGTCGATTTATACCAGTGCGCAATCTGGAACCAGGGCCGTACGAAAACGTCATCATGAATTTTGTGATTTAGTAAAACTGAAGTTGGGCGATATGGTGAACGTTCAAGATGCAAAAATTAACTTAAAGTAAACACTAAATACGGACAGGAATACGCATACGAACGCTAACTCGCAACAGAGGGTTATTTCTGAATGTAGGCAACTTATACATGCCACCACAAAAAAAAAACATTACCCCCACAGGTTCTCTCGGGAGCCGAGTCAAAGGTTAAAAAGAAACGCAAGCATTTCGTGTCACTCATCACTTACGGAAGGGAAGTTAGCTTAAAGACACTTTCTCAATAACCCTTCGCGGCTTAGAATACAAAATTATTATCACAATCAGCAATGGAAGCAGAGGGCTGTCTGATACACTGATATCAACAGATCCCTGTGTGGTAAGCTTCCATGAGTGCAGGGGCTCACTGGTCGCGGTGTCTAAAAAAGATGGTCGTACTAGCAATTGCAGGCGTGGACATTTTGTTTTCACTGTGTTTTATCTTTTCATGCGTGGCAATTTGCAGGGAGAGTACTACCTGTCGTTGAGCGAATTTCGATGCTCGCCTAGCCTCAAATTAAGACGGCTTTCTCGACAATAAATTCTTACAAAAACTAACCACAGAAGCCTTCGATGTCAAAGCCCCTTGGAGTTCGCGGGGAGGGATGCTGACAGCTCTGCCAGGTTGGGCGCGCTCTCGTGCGTTCAGCTACGGTGGCCCTCCGCTCGGAGCTCTGTTGCTGCGGCTGACTCCACCTCCCAGTGCTCCGTGCTTGCTGCCGGAGAGTAGGACCGAGATGGCGGGGCGCATGCAAAGATCGACGACCTGCAGGCGCCAAAATGACCCCTGCTCAGAGGGCACGCAAAGGGCTGAGTTCCAGCACCGGCATCTCAATCCTTGCTGAGGGGTGCCACGCCAATACGCTCGAGTCAGGACCCGCAGGGGCGCAGCCGGTGAATAGTTCGGTTCATCAATCTTGACGGAGGCACACTGCATGGCAAGTCCTTGCAAAACAAGAACCGCTCTCAGCATTGTCTGCATTCGAAGCATCGAATGCATATGTCCTTCTTTGTGGCAGTGATAACAAAAAGTACGACGAGGTCGGAAGGGCTGTGGTTTGACGATCGCACCGTAGTAGGTAAGGTACTTCGGGAGAATCAACGGGCCTTGCAGGATGAGCAGGTATGAGCCCCGGCGACCCATAGGCCGTGCTTGCAGTAAAACGTGAGTTGAGCAGCGAATATTGCGCGCACCTCCTCGGGAGGGCTCGTGCTCTCGACATGATAAACCATGCAGCGGAGTGTGTCAGGACCAGTTGCAAAATATTTTTGCGCCCGGACATGCTTGCTCTCATCCAAGGGGATCCTCGTAACTGCGTAAAGTTTCTGGGCGTCCATCAAGGATGACAAGTTTACCGTGATGGTGTTCGATGGCCGATGGACGACAAACCCGCCGTAATTCGAAGAGCCAAGAGCGTGGTCAATTGTGGCTTGAACATTCCGTGCAGGGATGGCAGTCATATCAAAGCGCAATGTAGGCTGGATGGTAACGCGGAACGAGTTCGCAGCAGGCGGAAGAGAGCCTTGACTCACGGGAGGCATCTGTGGAGGAGGCTCAGACGCTGGTGACGGCCCTTGGTGGGAATTCTGAACTGCCGCGACGGGCAGAGTTTCTTGAGGGCGTGCCATGGGTACGGAGGCGATGGAGCAGTTCATGTCACAGGCCGAATTCGTAGCATCGGAAGACGGCGCAGGCCGGAGACCCAGAGGCGCTGACGATTGCCTGGACGTGGAGGCTGCGTCAGGTGGAAACACAGCGGGCATCCGCGTAGCTGTCGTCTACAACGCAGAATCCTTGCAGACGCGTAGAGCGGCCTCTCTCGGCAGCGCCGAGCTAAGCCTAGCTTGCCCCTGAGGGTTCCGGTTGGGTTTTCTCGTTTGAGAATGCGCCCATCTTGCCCTAATCCAGCAGCTGTGGCCGACATGAACGAACCAACAGTTAATTGTGCCCTTTGCAAATCGCCGGACCATGACATCCGCTCCACTGCTTGTACAAAGAAGAAGCCAGCGAAGAAGTTTCACAAGTCGCCTGCGGAAATGGATGTTCCTACAAGTAATCGCTTTGCAGCTCTCGCATGTGACGACTACTTCCCTGAACGTCCTTTATCTGAGCCCGCTGCTCACCACACGTCTCCTCACCAGCGTACATATGCGCAAGCGGCTCACCTTCCCGGATCAAATGGTACGCCAAAACGTCCAGTGCATCCATCACATGTGGATACCACCGATGAAGACACAGCTTTAGACAATGCAATCGAGGAGGCTCGCCGCCGTCTAGACGAACTCACCCAGCGCTGGGAACAGCGTCGTTCTCCATCCTCTCGAAGAATTCTAATAACTCGGGAGCAACCATCAGAGGAATCACCTAGGGTAAGCACTGGGCCACAATCAGGTGCCGACCACCTGTTAGCCGTGACTACCCCGACAGTGGATAAGATATTAGCGCTGATGAAGCAGGTGACATCCCTCATCGTGGAAGCTCTTCGGCCTCGTCATGGATAGCGCATCATCATCAGTGGTGGTGCAGTGGAACTGTCGAAGATTCGCTAATAAGGCCTCTGAAGTGAACATCCGCCTTCGCGACGAAAAGCTGAGGGAATGGGCGTTCCTACTGCAAGAGCATAATACACTCCCAGGCCTTTCAGCTTTCTGCGCATACCATTCACCCTCTATCCCTGATCGCCGTTGCACCGCCTCCTCCCTCAGCCCAGTAAATCTGCAATTTATATTCACACTTCAGTTCCGCACACACCGCTCGACCTTTCACGGTGGTGTAACACACGTGAAGAGGTTGTCGCCCTTCTCGTAAAACCTGCACGAACACCCGTTGTCCTAGTTTCTTTTTATAATCGTCCTGGCTCCGCATCTCCGAATCTGGGATGGGTTCGTTTTCAGGTTCTACCAACTCGAGTATCCCTATTCTAGTTGGTGGTGACGTCAACGGCGCACACACTGCGTGGGGTTACCCATCGGATTCCTCAAGGGGTTCACACATCCAAGGGAGCTTTTCGGATCATTCCTTTTAACTTTTAAACCACCCGAATACTTCTACCCGCCCACGAGGTGGCCCGTATTCACCTGATTTGACTTGGTGGTTAGGCCCCGGTAACCCTCGTTGGGCTGTTGATTCTGATACTTGGGGTAGCGATCACAGCCCTATTTTTATCTCCCTCATGCCTACGCGTCTACGGAAAATACGCCGCTCTGTACGAATAACGTCATGGGACTCTGTTCGCGCAGACAATCATTATCTACATTCCACCCCTCTTCAGCACTGTCTACTCTCTCTGCTGTTCTCGCTACTCACACTATTGCCACTACTGTAAATGAAGACGACCCAAACCCGGACATACACCTCTTGAATCTGGGGGCTCCTCGTCGCCAGGCGGATCTTTACGCTACTCGTCACCCCGATGACCCAACGGCTCTTCCTACTCTTCACCGCGCTACAGCACGGGCGCGGCGTTATGCAAAGCGGCTCGGCAGGCAACGCTGGGCTGCATGGTGTGCCCGCCTGTCCTCTACTCAGGGCAATCGACATCTTTGGAGAGTGTTTCACACCATGGAGCGCCCTTCTCAGGTTGCAGATTACACAGAGAGCATTCGCCTTGCGCTAAATGTGGATGAGGACACATTTGCACAACAAGCGGCCCGTCAAGTTTTTCTAAACCATGACTGCACCGCTACGTCTCCACCTGACTTACCGGTTACAGAGTCCTCAGATGGGATTACTTCTGACCTCACCATGGCAGAGTTGCTGGCCTCCATTTAACGTTTAAAAACTGCTACTACTCCCGGGCACGACGGCATACCTAACTCCTTATTCCGTAACTTGAAAGGGAGGGTTTTGCAAATCCTACTTGATACTTTTAACGAAGTGTGGCTTTCTGGCGTCATGCCAAGAGACTGGAAGCATTCTATTGTGGTTCCAATACCCAAGTCAGGTCAGCCTTCAGTATCTCTCTCGGCCCTTCGTCCAATTTCCCTTACGCCTACCATCTGCAAGTTTTGGGAAAACATTCTAGCCACACGCTTGTCGTAGTAGCTGGAATCCCATGATTGTTACCCAGATTCCCAAATTGGTTTCCGCCAACAAATTGGAGCGGAGGACGCCTTGCTACTTTGGCTGCTGATGTGCTTGACCCCTCTCCGCAGAGTCACCTTGTACGAACCGTAATCGCTACAGACATAACAAAGGCATATGATAATATCCTTCACTCTGCCATTCTTGCCTCCCTTCAAACTCTTGGTCTCCCTCACCGGTTCCTCCTCTCTATTCACGCCTTTTTAGCCAATCGAACTTTCAACGTGCGTGTCCAAGGAAAGCCCTTTGGTAACTTCACTTCCAATAGATGAGTGCCGCAGGGCTCCGCTTTCGCCCCCACATTATTTAATGTGGCTTTAATTCCTCTTGTTCGAGCCTTGGAGTCCATATTTCTATCTGCGTGCTTGCGTATGCCGATGATATAAACTTGTGGTGCTGTCATCCAGATGCGTCTATTAATCAGTCGGTCCTTCAACACACGCTGGATGTATTGACATCTCGCCTCCCACCTCTGGGTCTAACACTCTCTCCTACTAAATCATGTTTGATTCGAATTGGAAATAAAGCCCCCTTACGGAATGCTCCCCCTTTAAATTTTACGGTACATAATTCTCCTCAATACATCTGGGACTGGCACCCCATGGCTGACAGCCACCTTTAAATTGGCTCACGCTACTCTAGGTCTGATTCGTCGCATAGCTATGCGCTCTCGTGGCGCACGTGCTCATACGGCCCGCCAGCTTGTGCGCTCTATCCTTCAGCCACGGATAGTATATCAGGCACAATTTCAACGTCTCAACCGCAGACAGTGGGACTCCCTTGAAGCTATCAATCGTGAGGCTATGCGCGTCATAACATATCTGCCTCGTTTAACACCCATACCTGGCTACAGGAGTTCGCCCAACCTAATACACTGATTGAAATCATCGACCAACGGGTGGCAAATAGAGCTCGAAAACAATCTCTCAAACTTCACCGTTTAAAGATACTTCCACCATGGTCCTATTGCCAGCTCACTGACAATCGCCCTACTGTTTCCCCGTCGGTATCAGCAGCGTATCTGCCTGAAGGGTGCATATTATACACGGATGCGTCACATTCTGCAGAGAGGGGAGTTACTGCTGTGTATAGTTCATCTCATCCGCATCTCAACTCTCGCGCGACGTATACTGCGGATACGTGCACTCCCATGGCATTGGAACTTCAAGCCATTTATAATACCATTGCTTCCCTTCCGCTCGTTCCAATATTCAATACAGTTCATATTTACACCGACTCCCGCGCCGCCCTTAAACAGCTTAAGGCTGTTCGACGAACGTTCAAGATTTCACAATTAATTCATGTGCTCTGCGCAAAGTATCCATATCCTGTGCGCATACACTGGATTCGCGGGCATGCCCAGGATCCACATAACATTCAAGCGCATGCTATGACTCATCTTCATACATTAGACGATCCGCCACCTTCCCCTCTTCCCCCAGATCCGTTCCTGTCACAAGTTTCCGATTCCGAAGTTCTGCTCCAGCGAACACATGCTCTAATTCCTCCGTGTTCGCACCCTCTCCCCCGTAGTATTACTCGGCAGGAGGAGGTATCCGTGCGCCGGATTCGCGCAGGGGCGGCTCTGACACCATCTATCCGTCATCGGTGGCGTGCCAAAGACCTGCCAGCACCTGACAGGTTCCTTCACTGTAGCGCTGCACCGGACATTTGTGATGTGCGACACTTGTTGTGGACGTGCCCAGCGACGGCTGCTATCAGAAAACAGCTCCTCAGGGAGGTGGGCCTGCGGTGGAACCGCGAAAGTGACTACGTGAAGGGGACTATGGACAACCGTTTCATTAGCAACCTGTGCTACTACATCAGCGCAACTGTTCTTCACTCCTTCTTTTAACTTTCAATCCCGTGCATTCCACCCCCCCCCCCTTCCTTTTTCAACTTATGCCTCATGGCACACTTCTCGAATAAAAAAAAGCATCGAATGCTGGAGACGGAGGCAGAATCGCTGCGCACGCGCGATTCTTCTTCTTCTTCTTCTTCCTCTTAAAACGTGGCACACGCTCAAATGGGGGGATTGACCAAGGTTTAGTGGCATAAACAAGGAAATTTTCATGAGATATTACGACAAAATTTTTGCGTCAAGCGTGAATTTTGAAAAACGTATTAAAAAAAACGACAGAAGAATATTTAAAGTAAAATGAGAGACAAAATTGTGGTGAAAAGGAAGAGTTCGAAAAGTTTTAAATGAATTAACAAATCAACCGACCAGTTGCGATTATGTAATGCAGGATCCCACAAATTGAACCCAATGCAATTCTTTTGCTGCTCGCACCGAACGATAACAGTGGCAGAGATAATGGGAGCCCTAAACTGGAGAGAGGAACCTCGAGGCAAATCTTTCTCTGAAGTGCCAACTTTAGACAGTAGAGGAGAAAATGGTGTACAGATTCAACTTCCCCGCATACAGAACATACGTGTGTCGGTGTCGACCTACACCTGCGTAGATAAAAATTAAAACTGGGAATCCTGCCCCGGAACCACGTCATTGATACCTCACACAGCCTGGTTTTACACAGACGGACGTTCCAATTATATGCTAAGAGCTAATAATCGCTGGTGGTTAGTAAAGGATCACGTAACATGGCTGATATAGGTAGGAACTGCTGAAACCTGGAAGTTGCCAGCAGGCTGAAATACACGAACGCAGCGGTGGCCAAGTGGCTAAGCATCCGCCTCGCATGCGGCAGGTGCGGGGCTGGATCCCCAGTGCCGCCGAGTACCCACTGGTGATCGGTGATACAAAGGATACAAGCTTTCCTCTGGTCAAAGGCTCAGCTTCTTTAGGGTGAAATGCTTGGGAAATCGGCCTTTGACCCCACCTTGAGAAATGGAAAATACCATGCGCCATGGCGCTCTTTGGCCGTAGACGCCTTTGCGCCATAAAAAGCCATAATCATCATCAGGGTGAAAAACTGGACGGGATGTGTCAATGACCCGTGAAGAGCTAACCTTGCCAAGTAATCAGATACCTCATTTGAATGAATACCTGCATTGCCAGGGACCCAGACAAAACAGGCCCCTTTCAAAGCGCATGGGACAAAAAATCTCTTTGTGAAGTTTCGAGGCAGAATAAAACCGACAAAAACTCAGCGAGGATAATAACGTGAGACACATGGCATGAAATTTTCTGCCGGGCCATTCTAAGAGCCAAAAAGTTCGCAAAAAATGTAGGAATATATCCTGGTATGCGGACAGTATAGCTCCATGCGAAATCCTGCGAAAAGATGCCAACTGCAGCTTTTCGGCAGCTGACGGAGGCATCGTTAGATTCTTCTTCGTATTCTGCCTCCTCTTCTTCGTGGCACTAGCGCTAATAAATATACTGCTCGGATGACATCGGCAGCTGTATTACAGTGCAGAATGTACTGGCAAATTCTCGGCACTGCAGCAGTGTTACAAGCGAGACATTTTTCCGCTGACATCCCCATTGCAGGGAGTATGGCGTAAAATAAACTTATTTTACTCGTGATCAAATATCGGCCCTAAAGATTAAAATGGACCGGAAAAATAAGGAAAGAACAACGCTGGTCAAAAACAACCTCGTCAAGATTTGGACTGCCAATAGAGTTTTAGACGATGATGATGATAAGTGTCTCGAACAAGATGGACTGTCATATTCAAAAGAACAAATTAATAACTTTGAAATGAAACTACACAGATTTTAGAAAAAAAACAGGCCACATTACAGCAATATTTCAAGAGCGTTGATCTCAAAACCCGGTAATAGCGCTGCAGGAGACTACTGCGAAGCTAATTTAATACAAGACATTTAATCTTCATCTAAGCACCTCCATATAAGTACGTAAAGAATACACGTCACAAGCCATTAATCTGAACGTAGAGGGGGTTGAATATATTGCATAGAAATTTTACCCCTTTGTAGAGAAGACAGGAGTACTTGGATCGTAAATATCTATACCAGGCCGAAGGATACAAGGGGCAGGTTCGAGAAAATTCGCCTCATGTCTGCACTCCTCATCTTCGCAATTTGAGTTAAAAAATTTTCATGTGAAGGGGTTTCGCATGAACCACCACAAAAATTGCGCCCACAAGGTTGGTGTGCTTTTCTTGACAAATTTAGAGCAAAAAAACCAATAGAATCGATAATCGATTCAAATTGAGAAACAAGTGGAAACTTTTTCATGCAAGGTTTACGAAAACAGACGGGAAGCGCTTTGTTTTTACCAGTGTAAAGCTTTTTTTATGAAGCTCTCATCTTCCAGATTTTTCTGTTTTCTACGCTATACTATTGGAAACAGTGCAATAACCGCGATTCGTCCAAGAGTATGGCGTTGCATCGCCTTGACGTCTTGTTGTTGTAGTTTTGGCAATATTTCAACCACAAAGTTTTGCTATGTACGTGTGGGCTGTATCACGTGGTTGAGCAAAATCACGATCACTTTTCGCCGTTTTTGAGTGTAAAATAAAGGGTAACCGGCATCGATATAAGAAGCCTCAGTGAAATGAATACAGGCAGTTTTACGGGCTAAGGTAGCCGTGCTCGCTTCACACGCAGCCTTACAAGTGGCGAGCGACTGCAGGCCTCCGCGATGTGGTGGTTATGGTGCCCGAGTGCTGACCCGGTAGAATCTGTTTCAGTCCTGGCCGTGGTGATTTCATTCAGATCAGAGGTTAAATTCTAGATGCCCGTGAGATATCCATTTGTCAGTTCAGGCTAAGAACCCGAGGTGGTTGAAACTATCCAGAGCCTTCAACTATAGCGTTCCGCATAGCCCAAGTCCCCTTGCGACGTTAAATCGCCAGAATTAAACTAGAAGGCTTCAGGCTGTGTTTCTGACGCCCCAATCTTCAAATTTAGTAGCTCAAGTTGCCTAAGAAAGCAAACCACTCACAAGATAGCAACAACTTTAGAAATTAACTGGACAAATTAAAGTGGCGGTTGTTCAACAGCAGCTTTCGTGGTTGAAAAGACCCTGCGGGGATTTTGATGACTAAAGCAAGTGTACAAAGCACGAAACACATGTTTCTGCGGGTAATATGTCCAATGCCTATCTTTTAACCTATTTACTGGTGGTGTCAATTAAAACGGAACGGCTGCACCCTGACACATCTCTCACGAACTTTCCAGACATGCGAAGCGCTGGCCATCGCTAAGATTAAGAACCAGATGAAAACTTGATGTGTGTACTTATGTCTGTGGTTTTGGTGTCGTGGCTTGCGGGTCTAGTTTGTGTGCGAAGTGTTCTTTGTGTGGAGAGGTGATCATGATCAGGGAGTCAGTAAAGAGCGAACAAGCGATGGAAAAGATTTCGGGAGCTGCGCCGCGTATTGTATGTACCCGCCGACCAACAAGACCAAACCAGAACTCTGCAACTGTGTGTACATTTTCTCTAAAGGACACCCCATGTGTCTCGTGCGAGCGGTTGTTCGCGTGCGTCCTGCGACTGCGAAGAGAAAATCACAGCGGTGGTGTGGTCTCTTATAAAAGAAAACTGGCAGCACGTTGGCATTTTACTTCCCGTGACATGTAATGCTACTGTTGTGCCGAGCCTCGAGATGTGCAGGTGGCATATGTCGCCAGGATTCTGTGTTCTCACGAGATTAAGGCACAAGGAAACGCCCGATACGCACCTCCCAGGTTGCAGAGTCAGAAGCAAACATCTTGGTTGCCTGCACGTTTTGTAGTCTAGGTGCATCGTCACGAAAGATGCGACTCTGTCTCAGGAAGTTAATGCGGAAACTCTTTTATTGCAAGAAAAGTATCGTCGAGTCTCCGAAGTAATTGATCTAGCTTTTCGTCAGAAGCGAATTCCCCAAATTGCCGCGCTATTTTGAACAGCACGCTTCCATCTAAGGTAGGCTGACTGCTGGCCCTCGCTGTCCTGGTATATGTTGTGTCTTTTAACGGCGCAAGTATTCGGAACCCAGATGGCATCAGGTTTCCAGAATTGTATTATTATACCTTCTAGAACGCAACTGAGAGCAACTGGACGAAAGGCGGCGCCTTTTCATATCAGCAGCTTGGCGGTCCACCAGTATATCTTCATTACGTTTTGACAAATCGCGGGCGCCGGCAAGGCCCATTGTGTGCCGTATGTTACGCGGGTATATTTCTATTAACAAGGCATATAGCGTGTGTTATGGCATAATTTAAATTCACAGCACGACCGATTGTAGGACGCTACTGGAAGTGAATTGATATAGCAAATACCTTTTCCGCATGTTGTTGATTTTCGGCATTTTTTGCGCAAATACTATCGCGGCGTTAAAGAGACCGCATGGATGGTTGCGACCTTAGGCAATGATTTACGCGTTCTTTCGGATACAGACGCATCGTTAGTTTCCTTATTTACGCGAAAGGTTTTTCTTGTTTATTCCTTAATAAAGTTGATGTGGATGTCAGCTCCGCGTCCTTAACCGGATTATTATTCACGTGGAGATAGCAGGAATCTTTAGTTCCAAATCTTTTTTGCCCTTATAATGCTTGTGATGAGAGCCGAATTGGGGTTTGCAAGCATGAATAGAAGCAAGGTAACGCAATTAGTTACAATAATTGCTAGATTTAGGAATATTTTTTTAAAGTTTTGTTATATTATGATCATATTATGTCTCGTGCGAACCGCTAGGATGTCCCATGCTTCTATACTTCTCAAGCGCTGGTATATTCACAGGGATCTGATGTAAAGCAAAGGGAGTATCCTCTCTGAAATCAAGCATGAAAAACACAGGTCTTTTATTTATATATGCAGCATCTTCCAAAATATGAATTTTACTGAACTTCTTTCCGGACGTCAGTTATGTTGGCTACGTTTTGGTGTTGGTCTCATCTTTCTAGCTTGTTCAGTACGGCTTCTGAGTGTCGGGCAGGTCAGCGGAAGACAATACGACTAGGACTATATGAAGCAAGGCGGCAATGTAAACTGCGTTAAGATCGTCTAATTTCCACGTGACGTTCACATTGCGTGGAAAAAAAATTATTCAAAAAGAGGAGCGGATTCTTACAGTCTAAAGAGAACTTGACAACCATTTGAAACTTTTCCATACGTTTCCAAGGTAGTTTCACACAATATGTAGTTTGGCAAAATTTTTATTTCCCAGAAAGTTACATTTCGCCACTTCCATCCCCTGTACTATTCGACGACGAGGTCAAACTATTGTAGTATGAAATCGGCCCTCTGTAGTGCCACATTCTGTAATGCGGTACTTCGCAAGGAAGAGACAAGCTTTTTCCATTGCCTGTTGAACAAAGCTGACCAAAACATTTGCTTAGGCGCAGGCTGTAAATGCCGCGCCGTCATCTCAATATCCAGTACATAGCTTGGTGATACGTTCAACTAGCGCGGTAACCATTTTTACACCAAACATCCAATCCCTGCTACTACTGCGATCGGCAGAGTCAATATGGTGTGAAAATTCCACCGATCAGTTTTCAGATGAGAAGGCAAAGAAAGCAAACAGCAGGTTCCAAAATTTAGCTAAATATGAATCCCTTAGTTTTCTCGGTGCCTCATTTCGAGACAAAAGGAGAACATAGTTGCACGTTACTTTCATGTCTATGCTAAACTGTTTAAAAAATTAGCAGTGCATAAACTTGGCTAACCCTGGAAATAAGCGAAAAGCAAGTACGCCTGCTAAGCCTCTGAGGGTCGTCCATGGTAGCTCTGCTACATGCCCGTGACAGCCGTTCTATATATACCCACACGAACACGTGGCTATGATGTGGTATCACATAGTCTTGCGACACCCCCATCGAATGTCATCACGTGGCTTCATATAACCCAGCCGGAAATTAAGGTCAAAGGTCAGTCCAAAGGTCACCCAATGTGAAAGCTCAAAAGTCAATTAAAGGTCATGAGTCAAGGTCAGAGGTCACGGAATCGACACCATAAATGTACCACTAATGTTCACACA
Source organism: Amblyomma americanum (assembly GCF_052857255.1). Taxonomy (NCBI): domain Eukaryota; kingdom Metazoa; phylum Arthropoda; class Arachnida; order Ixodida; family Ixodidae; genus Amblyomma; species Amblyomma americanum. The sequence goes on along the minus strand of NC_135497.1, from coordinate 397,221,271 downwards.
CGGCTATCCTTGCTCGGGCTGAAGGTCTTTCAAGGTCGTTGTGCGGCCTACCCGAAGACTCCTTTACCTAGCGTAGAAAGCATTTCGCTTAAAAAATAAAAAACCTATGTTTCTCTGAACTCGCACAAAATGAAGCAGTGCCATTGCGGAAGCTTTGCAAACGCAGGTATTGTGACCCTGTGTTTCCCGTGTGCAGCTACGTCTCATTGAAAGTAGAGGCCCAAATTCCCTGCCTTGCGCACGTGAAGTGTGCAAATTATCGTGCACCGACTGAGGTGCGGCGAGTCTCGCGGCCTGAAAGTGCTGAAGGATACCGTCTACTCTCACCGACATTTCGCTCGGTGGTAAGTTGGAACTTAGTGAATAGAAATATGCAGACTTCTAAGAGAACCCAGTGATCAAAGTGCCTTGTGGAGGTCCCCGCAGCAGCCCGCCGAGACTATAGTGCCAACATTAGAGATGTGTTGTAGAGCGTCCTCAGGCCGTAGTAGCCATAGCACCATGGTGGAGTGAGACTTGCGGATGACAAAATGCAAGCCAGCTTCATTAAAGATGCGGCCGGCATACACGAGCTAAGGCACTACCAATTTTATATATCGTAGCTCTACTCATCCTGGTACATGTTCGGAAAACGCCTCATGCCAGTACTATGACATATACAGTTACTGCACCATTTCATTTCTTCAAAAATTAATAATATAGAAAGGAGCCCGCCGAGAAGGGATGAAGGTGGGAATTGAATAGGTAGTAGAGAAAGATTGTGCCGTAGTAAAGGGCTCCGGATAATTTCCATCACCTGTGGGTTATTAACATGCACCGACAACGCACAGCACAAAGCCGCCTTCTGCATTTTCCCTCCATCGAAACACAGGGTGGTTTGGGTGTCCTTCCACAAGTGAGACAGTTACTTCGTCATTTGCTATCTTTATTTAAGAGCCTTATCTCTTATTCATCACGTTTCTCGATTTCTTGGGTTGTGCTACCACCTCCCTTCGGCGTGAAATTTTCTGTCCGAGGAAGCGGCCCCCATAGTAAATCGACATAGCAACACAATTTTTGATTGACTGCTGACGTCATTATTCTATCGAATTGGTGATTATTTGATGAGGTCACATGTTTTCTGACGTCATAATTAACTAGTCACGTGACTACGTTTAATCGCTTATAACTTAGCAATTAACGAGGTCACCATAAAACGAATTAGGTATTTGGTATCCTCAACATGAGGACAATACGTAAGGCATCAATATTTTGTAATTAAGATATTTAGTTGCGTTGAGGAATAAAGTTAATTGGTTTTATTTAATTAACCGATGACGTCATGATGTAATGACCTATTCTAAACCGGCTGGATGAGTTGAACATGCTAGACACCAATATCGCCTAATTATGTCAATAATTACTTATGGTTAAACTTAATTATGGCGACTATGACTTCAGCACAAGGCAGCTTACAAGGTGGTAGGCGCCCTCTTGCTATGAGGTATGGAAAAGCAGTCTTATGACGTGGTAATACATCGCATGCATGATAGATTGCGCGACGAAACATCTAACGCTCGTTAGTTCATCTTCCAGAGGTGGCTCATAATTTATTTTCTTGGTTGCCGCATCCTGGGCTTGATGAGGGACCGGAGCTCAGCAACTATTGTTTGGAGGATGGGGGGTGGATGAAGTAGCCCATGTAAAGGGCAATTTACATTTTAAAAAGTGTAAATACAATACGAAATGCGTGCGGGGAGGGGGGTGCTATAAGCATATGGTTTTTGAATGCAATGCCTTCTTGGTGGAATGTGTTAACTGGCATGAAGGCGCCTCAAGTTCAGTAATGAGGACAGATCCGAATGCGTTGTTAAATATTTCTGCGCATTCTTGGTAGGTATCCGCCTCATGCGAATCGTTTTGCCTTCAGAATAGCCTGAGCTTGCTAATTAGCAGGTTTAGTAAGGCATTGTGATAGTATGTGTACTTGATGTTTAGAACTGCTGTTTTTGGCGGCATGGAAGTATTTTTTCTACTTGTTTTCTAGCCATCTTACATGCAGTAAACCACGGCTTATTGCTATTAGTAAGAAATGTGGGCTTCGGTGCAGTTGCGTTATTTTGATGATTTATATTATTTTGAAGGTCGACCAGTTTTCATCAACTGAGTGAGTGCTAAACGCAGATTCGCAATTGAGGTAAAAATAGGTTATATCTTCAGTTATTTGATCGTAGAATTCTTCTTTTCGGGGAGAATCATTGATGTCCCAAGTGTGTGTACTTCATACGAGGTAGTTGAGAAAAGAAGATGTAAAGCTTTATGGTTGCTGATTTCTAGGAGGTAACTTATTCTTGTAGATTCTCAGGTGTATTTATCAATTCCAGGGTTTTTCACTTTCACTTCGTTTATTTCGCTTTTTGCCATTACAGAAAGCATGGGTGACGAAATAAAAGCGGTTCACAATAACCGCTTGACGGGCTTCGTCACCCGAAAAAGTCGACGATGACAGCAGCGGCAGTTCTTGCGGCATACAAATAACAATTCACATCTCAAACAAATCAGATTGTGCTATAATGCAGTTAGGGGGTTAAAACAATGACAAGGAAAGAAAAAAACGGTCGACATTTGTATTTCAGTACTAACACAACCTAATCAATAAAAGTTTCACGAAGTGCACGAAAAGACCATGTGTTTATATTGTTATAAAGAGAAGAGTTCAAACATCTTGGGAGTATATATTTCAGCATAGCAAAACCATAGTTTGTTCGTCATCTGGGTACCGAAAACATTTCAGCGTTTCTAGTGGTATACGGCATGTTGTGTGGTACCAGCTGCTCAATACGGGACAAAAAGGAGTCATCTCTTGCAGTCTGTGTTTTATAAAAACAGGCAAACCTGTACTCAAACAACCTAGGAACTGGAATTATTTTGTATTTTATTCGAATGGGGCGAGTTGGGGCGTCATAGCAGGAATTTGTAATGACTCGTAGCATTTTCTTCTGTTGAAGAAAAAGCTTTTGCAAATTGGACACTGTAGTATTTTCCCATACCAAATAGCAGTACCCTAAGTATGAAAAAAAGAATGCATAGTAAAGGTCAAGTTTTGTCTTTGTAGGTAAGATATATTTATGGCGAGAGACGATACCTATGAATTTAGAGAGCTTGATGCAGACCTTGTTTATGTGAGCATCCCATCACATTGACGGGGTAGAGCCTACGCCAAGTGATGTGAATGATTCAACATATTCAATTTGTGCGCCACTGAAAAAGATAGGCGGTGCATTCTCTACCAACATGCCCTTAGCATGAAATATTATCGCCTTTGTTTTTTCCTCATTTACTGTCAAGGAGTTTGAGGATGACCATTCCTTCAGAGCAGTCAATACTAAGTTCGCTGAATCGGTTGATTGGTAAATGTCAGTGGAGGAACAGAACAAAGTGGTGTCATCAGCATAAATAGTAAATTTTATCTCGTTGCTTATATTAGTGATGTCATTTATATATAGGTTAAAAGTATAGGACGCAAGAGAGTACCCCGTGGCACTCCATTTGAAATTTGTAGGACATCAGAGCGGCAGTTATTGATGACAACTGATTGTGAACGCGAGGACATATATGACTTGAAAAGGTTGAGGGCATGGCCACGTATACCATAATGTTCAAGTTTTGCAAAGAGGGTGTTATGATTGAGGGTATCAAACGCCTTGCTGAAATCTACGAAGAATCCAAGAGTGAGCTTCTCGGATTCAATATTACCTAATATATATTCTTTTTGATCAAGTAATGCATGTTCTGTTGATTTGTTCTTGGTAAACCTGTTTTGGCAGTCATTTATAATAGAGTGTTTTAGAAGAAAATTATGAGTTCGATGATGAATTACGCGTTCTAGCCCCTTGGAGAAGAAAGGTAAGACCGATATGGGCCTGTAATTACTTAAATTATTTCTATCCCCCATTTTTAAGATTACTGCCACCCTAGCAAGTTTCATATCAGCAGGAAGGTGGGCTGTAATGAGCGCCGTCTTATATATATGCGTTATGTAGGGAACTATTGAAGGCAGGACATACTTCATTGGGCGACTCTGGAGATCGCAAGAATCTAAGCCTGTCGTGTCTCTCAAGTTTTTAAAATAGAGTACACTTCATTTTCATTTGTAGGTTCAAAGCAGAGGGATTGTGAAAGTTTATCACCCAGAAATTTTGAGAAGCCAGGGCTGTGATACCGACTGCCAACGGTAGTAAAAAATTTATTAAAAGCACCGGCCAAACGAGACCCACTCAGGTTAGTTCCATCAACTACTAAACTAGCCATGTTATTTGGATGTGTAATTCTTTTCAGAAGTAGATTAAGGCGCTTCTATTTTTCTTTAGGGCGATCGCAGAGTTCCTTACCAAAAAGGTTATTGTGGTAAGTGGTCCTTGCTGTTTTGAGTTCTTTGTTCAAAGAGTTTCGAAATGCTTTAAAACGGGGCAATAGTGAAGTATCCCTAGTCCTAATAAATTCAGCAAACATCTTGTGCTTCTTTTTTACAAGTCTTATAAGTCTAGGGGACATCCATGGTTTGCGAGCGTTTTTCAGCAGTTTTACTTCAACAGTAGAAAAACATTCGTGATAGATTGGTAAAAAGAGTCGCAAGAAAGCTGTGTAGGCAGCACCCGAGTCGGTGCTTAGGAAAACAGGTTCCCAGTCTACTAGCTCTATGCGACTTCTAAATGTTTCAAGGTTTTTTCTAGGAAATACACTGCCGACGTGGATTAAAGGTTTGTGTTGGGAGGGTTTAGTCTGAACGCGCAGAAAATTGGCAGATGGTCACTATGTCTACTGCAAAACGCCCTGCGGTGAAAGGCACATCATAATTTGTGATGAAAAGGTCGATAATGGTATATGAAGTGGAAGTTATGCGTGTTGGGCTATTTATAACGTTCTGGAAACTAGCGACTTGAAGCAATGTTGTGAATTCTTGTTGTGCAGGACTGTTAACACCCATGTCTATATTAAAATCGCCTCCTATACAACATAAGAAATTATCTGACAAAAAAGTGATTTCTTTTTCAAAAACACGAAGGAACTCATTCATATTGCCTTGTGGTGGGCGGTAAACGACGGTAAGTGATTGATGGCTACATTGGACTGTAAGCATTTCAATATTCTCGTCGCTCAGACTGTGTTCCGATAAGATATGGCACGAGTAGCTTTCTTTTACTAGAAGGGCGACGCACCCACCACATTTTGAGCTTCGTTTAAGAAAGAATGTATTATAGCCTGGAAATCGAATAACGTCACTATCGAAGCGATACTATGTTTCAGATAGCATGATTACGTCGAATGTACACTGAAGGCTTGACAAGAAACTGTTCAAATGATCCGTCTTATTTAAGGCACACTGCATGTTCAAGTGTAGCATTTGCAAACATTTACCACACTTATTGTTTCTTAGGGAGCAGTTGAACTCCCATGGTGTGAAAAGGGGCGTTTTCTCCATATTATTCTAAAAAACGGAAAAAGATGCATCTGCTGAGCGACCAGTTACTATTCCATTTTTGGCAAATCATCGTGCAGATACAGGCGAATGACGTTGGATCCATCAGTTTTGCGTGCGTAAATAGCCCCATTTCTTGTCCACACGTACTTCCAGTCAGCTTCTTTTTTCTTTGCTAATGCAGCTCCAAGAAGTTTTTTGTTTTCGGGCGTTAGGTGTTCGATGACGTAGATTGAAGCCGTGCCTTCCAGTCCAACATCCTCGACAGAAGTCGCATCTTTTTTGATTTCTGCAGCATATCATCACGCTTGGCTTTAATTTGAACCTAACAACAATGTTAGATTTGCAGGAGTTGCGAGTGGGAACGCGATGGCAGGCCTCGACATCCAAGTCTGTGACTGGTTCTTTGACTGCATCACCAAGTTTTGACAGAATCATAGTCACATTTTCTTCCTCATTCTCTAGGAGACCTTGAATTTCAATATTGTGGTTTTTAGAGTATTGTTCACATTGAACAAGCCGGATCTCAAGATCTCGAGACTTTTTTTCTAAGAAAGCACATCGGGAGTTGAGCTCCTGATTTTCGATCATTAGTTTCGAATTTTTCTCCACTTCTAGCTGCAATTTTTTTCTCTACTTCCTCTATGTCCTTCTGCGTATACTCAATGCTGTGAGTCAGTTCCATCTGCTCCTTTTTGACTTCGCACCCTTCGTTCCGCAGGCCGCGTTCGGAAGATTCAAGTAACGTCTTCACCTCTCTTTGAAATTACTCCTTTAGCTTCACGAACTCATTACGGAATTCCTCTTTTAATTTTGCAATATCCTTAGTCATTCTAGCACACACACACCCGCACACACAAATACTCGTATAATTGTGCTTGGCAGCAGCGATGACAAAAAAAGGGGTCAGGAAAGTTTGCTTTTACGAGCACTAACCTGCAGAAGGAAGCAGGGGAGCGCGTTAGGCGTGTCTCGCAAGCTGTCGTCGCTGCTGCCAAGTGACCAGGCCAGGAAGTGAATGCCTCTTATATAGCAAGCGGTGCACCACCGGAAACCAGGACTGAAGACCACGTGCGCTGATGACGAGTATCGCCTCCTGACGCCTGTTGTTGATTCCGTGGTTGATCGTGCTGATGAAGCGCGATAGTACGCCGGCGTACGTCGGGCGGCTCGTGCACCTGGCGAAAGTGATCTGCAGAAGAAAGCAGGGGAGCGCGTTAGGCGTGTCTCGCAAGCTGTCGTCGCTGCTGCCAAGGCATTCCACCGCAATGCGGGTTGGTTCTGTTCAGGGAGGTTGAAATTTGAGCAGCGATTGATCAGGTTCTTGACTTGATGACATCTAATGAATAGCTAGCTATGTCTTCCCGTTTAATGTCAAGGTAGTCAAAACAAAAAGATATTGAGAATCTGGTTTTTGGTCGCGTGGGATCAAGATCATTTAGGGCACTGCGCATAATACGACAAAATTCTGAATTAGTCTGCACGGCTCTCGTAAGCGCCGAGGAACACTGTTGATGAGGGAGCACGACAAATGAGCCATAACGATTCTATATCAGATTTGACGTTAACAACAGAGCGTGACACATTTCGGTGAATTGCAGCAAGGACACCACGCACCCGTGAGTCTTTCAGATCGCTTCGGGATAAGAAAATATTAGGATGGTCAGTCAAGATTCCAGCGTTAAAGACGTTACGGTTAAACCAAATCTCAGTAATGATATCAGGATGTTGTTCCTTGATGGAAAAATTCATTCTATATGAGTTCACGGTTAGCAAGGAATCTTCGAATATTAGTGAGTAGGGACTCCGAGAAACGGGGTCATTATCGATAAGTGGGATAGGGAAATAGCATTCCGCCGTAATCCTCGACTCGCGACCAAAGCAATCAGTGCGGTGTCTACTAACAAGTGTGGCGAGCTGGGTATTTTAGTGATGGTTTATACTTAAAACAGCGCGAAATTAAAATGGGGCAGAAGAAAGAGAAAACAAAAGCGCTTGTGTTGTCTGCTTTTGTCCCGTCTTTCGCGCTGTTTTAATTATGTGCCTATACATTTTGGCTAGGCCGCAGAGCTGCGCGCGGTATAGATCAAACACTGCATGCGCAACCACCGACACCATACGCACTACCAGCACTCTGGAGACAGAAGAGCAAGTCATCGAACCGGAAGTGCCCTTCGGCCCCTACGAAGAAGCAAACGTATAGATCATCAACGAATCGTAAACGCCTTGCCGCATTTACGTCAAGAATATTCGCCCGCGTCCTTAAAGACATAAAATACCAAATACCCGTTCTTCTTACCTTGACACCTAATCATGAGTACCTCCACGGAAACCTCCGCGGGCGTTACCTCTCAAGCTTACTCAAACGGAATCCCACACGTCAGCTCCAGATCATCGGAACCGGTGTTCGAACAGCACACGCTGTGGTGGCTCAGTGGTTAGTGCGCATGGCTATTGAGTCGGAGAATGTCCGTAGCATAGCCTAATCACCAAGTGCAACTGTGAAGGTTGGAAGAGAAGGGGTGATCGAATTACACACCCGCGCGCCGTTTCTTTTTATGCAGGCAAGCGAGTGTCACAGAGAGGAAATGGAACGTTACGTGACGTCTGCTCCGCGGGCGAACAGTTCGTTGCAGTAGTTGTGGTAAGTGGTTTTTTTAAATAATTATTAAAAGGAAGGAAAAGATTTTTGCTACCCCCGCATCTGCCATCGATACTGAACACCTGACCTGCGGCAGCGGATATAGGTCCTTCAGTATCGATGACAGATGCCGGGGCTAGCAAAAATCTTTTGTGCCTCTTCAGGCTTTGAAGAATTGTCGTTCGCCTGAAACATTACCCATGGTCCCCTCGACAATAAAAGTGTGAGGCCAATCACACATCTTTAACGTCGACTACATGGCTATCGGAGCTACTGTCGATCGGTGCTTGTGGGCTGTAACCATCAGGCGTGCTCTGGAGAAATTCGCAGCACGTCGCCTGTAGCTTGAGAAATTTTCGACTCACCCAGGGCCGCATGGCATGGAAAAAGTATTTTGCCGCCTCGAGAATGGTTAGATCGGTAGCGTGCTTCACGCCTTAGGGTGTCCGGCACGGCTCTATCAGCTTATTACTATGGCGTATGAGAATAACACCATTTTTACTGTTGATGATTGGTTGAGCTCCGCCTCACCCTCAGTCATCGACTTCTGCAGGACTGCCCTCTCTCATCTCTTTTGTTCGCACTTGCCATAGAGTCCTAACTGCGTGCCATCGCTGACACCCTGGCATCCGCTGTCTTCCACAGAGTACAGCAGTAGATGTAACGGGTTTTGCGGATGATATTACTCTTGATTTCAAAAATGAGGACAGTTGAGTTTGGCGCCTTTGACTTTTCGATGAATATGGACCTCCTTCACCCCGCGACGTCACGAAGATGCGGTGGCGCTGATGTTAGCAGCGACTTTCGCATGGTAGGCAAAACAGGTTCCGCTTGAAGGAGTGTACGATGGGGGGCTAGTTGGTAATCCATGAACTAAGAACGAAAACCACGCAAGGACGATACACAGGGAAGAAGTAGACAGGACGAACGCGGACTTGCAACTGTTCATTGAAACACATCTTCCTTCCATCACCAACCCTACGCATGCGCAACAAGCAAACTCTATCTTATCGAGTTCAAGAACTTCAGCTCCTTCTTGTACAGATAGACCGAAGCCTCGCTTACACACTTCTCGGGCCCATATCTATCAATCTGCCAGGCTTCGATGACCTCACGTGTTTTCTGGTCTTTGGCCCTTCCCATTATCTTGGTACGCTCAAAGAGTGGCGTGCGTTTATTGTCACAAGAAAGACAGTGTTTGGGCAAATGCATGCCGCTGTGAGAGCCCAACGAATTTTTGTGTTCTTGTAGGCGCTCGTGTTCTTGTAGGCGCTAGTCCGCGCTCGTCCTGTCTACTTCTTCCCTGTGTATCGTCCTTTGCGTGGTTTTCGTTCTTAGTTCATGGATTACCAACTAGCCCCCCATCGTACACTCCTTCAATTCATTTCTTCTACATGGGGCTCTGCTTTATGTCAACTTTCCTTCGAGAATCAATGCACGATGTTCACGAGCTTTAACGCTGCTACCACGATCGAGGCAAGATTGTTGGGCTTTTGCCTAAGTAAACAGGTCTGTCCGCCCAGCGTCGTGGGACTTTTCGGCTTCCTGGGCTGCTCCGAAGGCCACTGGAAAAGAATGGCTAAGATTTTAAGGAGCGAATGTTGGAGAAACGTTCGACTACTACGGGACTGGCTGCGGTTGGTGTGCTTCACTTGGAAGGGGACAGGCTCTGCCGGCATGAGGACATTCAAGGACTACCAGAACCTGGCTCAAACTACCACTGAGTTCCTTTGGAACAAGCGACGACAAAACATACCTAAGGCGCCAATGAAGCAGACAGGTGAGGTGCCTGTTATCTTCCTTGGAGGGGCGACTGTTTCATCTGACACTGAAAGGGTCCTCAGGAAGGGACCAAGTTCAGCCTGAAAGTACCGCTCAGCAAGCCTGAGCTTTTGGCTTCGGTTCACAGGATCGCTGACAAGGTAGAAGGGGAAGAGAAAGGGTGCTGCCTTTCGGAAGGAGTTGATTCAGTGAGCAACACCTATCAGAAAAAGGACTGCACTTCCCTGCGGAGAAGAGTGGCTGGCTCAATTTGTGATTCTGGGCTACGGGTTCTTTTGTCCGACAAAGAAGCCGGCTTCGTGGTCCTACCGCGGAAACTATTCGGGGAGAAGGCACTAACAGCGATCAACAAGAACTTCCGAGTTGCGGATGTGAAGCCGACGAAGGCGAAGGCCAAAGCGGTTGCGCTTTTAGATGATTTGAAGCTTGAGCGGATGAAGAATGATGTGATGAGTAACAAGGTACATGTGCTCACTGTGTTTTTTAGTGCAAAGAGTCATAAGTTGGAATGCCCCTTTAGAGCAATCGTAACGGAGAGAGAAACCTGGCAGGCAGTTGTTAGCCGATACCTTCAAAGACACCTGAAGAGTCTGTCGCCTGAAGACCCCTACAAGACCACCAGCTCGTACGGCATTGTGAAAATTTTCAAAGAGAGCATGCCAGGTGTTAATTATGGCTTCTCGGTTGACATTGAGGAGCTGTTTTATTCGGTTCCTCACAACGAAATGCTCATGGCGGTCAGCAACTGTATAGAGCGTTTGGGGGTTGTGGGGTTCCAAAATGCCTTCGGCATTTCGATAGAAGGTTTCATGGAACTGTTGAATGTGTACCTCTCCTCAACGCTAGTGAGTTTTCAGGATAAATTCTATGTGCAAAAACGAGGCATTTGTATAGGGTCGAGTGTTGCACCTGTTCTCACTGAAATATATTTAGCGGAAGTTGACTGTTCACTCTCATGATCGCTAACTGACGACCGCATCGCGCGAGTTTTCCGATACGTAGACGACTTTTTAATACTCCTAAAAAGCAGTAAGGGAGCAATTCCGGAAGTAATGACTAACATCTTCGCACAAAACACCGCATGAGCAAATTGAAGAAGGAGATAAGCCAATTTTTTTAAAGTAGAAAGAGAATCGGCCATACCCAGTGAGTAAAGTAATAAGAGGACTCCTAAGTAGACGGATGGAAGAAATATTGAGCGTATCGGGGATCCAGTTAAATATTTCTTGGCCGCCATCATTTTCTTGCCAATAAACTCGCCATAAAAGAAGTGAAGAATGGTGTAAACGGGAACGCACGCAACGGCGTGAAAGGGTAGAAGTGTGTAAATGGCCATATTGCCCAGCAGTAGCAGCAGCCTGGTCGGCTAACTCATTTTCATAAATTCCGGAGTAACGCCGGTTATGAAATTAAAGAAATGAGGCCAGAGAAGACAAACGATAGAGATCTTCCTTAATGGAAATATTTGTCGGGTTAAATGAAGTAACTGAAGACAGAGCAGAAAACAGAGATAGAGAATCAGTGTAGAAATGAACGGGCATAGAAGGAGGGTTATTAATAGCAAACGCAACAGCAGAATGGAATGCTACAAGCTCGGCGGCATAGGCACTTGAACGTGGTTCTAAGGATATGCGATGAACGTATAAAATATTTTGTGTGGAGCTAAGAACAACAAAAGCAGCACCAGCACTGTGATGAGTGAATGGCCGTCTGTGTAAATATGCAGTGCACGTTGACACGAAAAAGCCAAAGCTTATGATAACTAAGTTGAGCAAAAGAAAATTTATATTTCAATGAGGGACGGTCAGACCAGATATTAAGTTCTGGCTGAATTTCAAACGGGTTATAAAATGTCTTGCCGTAGACAACGGGTTGCCGTAATGTAAAAAGCATAAACTCTGCCCATAATTGGCCCAGATAAATATGCAATGGAAGAACATTGGCAAGGACGTGAAGAGCAACAGTTCTCGTAGTACTGTAGGCACCAGTAAGAGCAAGAAGCGGAATGCGTTGCAACGATAAGAGACGATCTCTAAGTTTGGAAGGCGGACAATGGAACCACCAAGATGAGGCGGCATAGGTGATTGTAGGAAGAATAACCTGATGATACATTAGGCGCAACTGCGATGGAGAAACACGAAAATGGAAACAGAACCAATGAAGAAGCTTGGTCGTAGATGCAATAATTTTCTCTTGCAAATGATTAACATGATGAATAAACCTTAGCTGGGAGTCAAAAACAACTCCTAATAATTTAATATTGGGTTCACACTTGAGACTAATTGTCTAGGCGTATAGTTGGCTAGTATAGTATAGTATAGTTGGCTAGTCACGCGGTAGGTGACTATGGGATAGGCTCTAGAAACAGCAGGGGAGAGTTATTAGTCGAATTCGCGGATAGAAATAATTTACGGATCATGAATACCATCTTCCGCAAACGAGAAAACAGGAAGTGGACCTGGAAGAGCCCCAATGGTGAGATTAAAAATGAAATCGACTTCATACTATGCGCTAAACCTGGCATCATTCAGGATGTGGCCGTCCTCGGAAAGGTGCGTTGTAGCGACCACAGAATTTTAAGGTCTAGAATTAGCTTAGACTTGAAGAGGGAACGGAAGAAGCTAGTGAAGAAGAAGACCATTAACGAGTTAGCCGGAAGAGGGAAAGCACAGGAGTTTAGGATAGCGCTGCAAAACAGATATTCGGCTTTAACTGAGGAAGATAATCTTGATGTTCATTCAATGCACGATAATCTGACATCAATAATTACGGAGTGCGCAGTAGAAGTAGGCGGTAGGACAGTTCGAAAAGATACCGGAAAGCTATTTCAGGTGACGAAAGATCTGATTAAGAAGCGCCAAAACATGAGGGCATCTAACCCTACCGATAGAATAGAACTAACGGAGCTATCAAAGTTAATAAATAAGCGCAAGGTAGCCGACACAAGGAAGTTTAATATGGAGAGAATCGAGCGTGCTATAAAGAACGGAGGTAGCCTAAAAACAGTGAAGAGGAAACTAGGCATAGGTAAAAACCAGATGTATGCATTAAGAGACAAGCAGGGCAATGTCATTAGCAATATGGATAAGATAGTTAACGTAGCCGAAGAGTTCTACACAGACCTGTACAGTAGCCAATGTAATCAGAGCGTTAATGAGAAAGACAGCAGTGCACAGGAATGCGTCATCCCCTCCAGTAACGAAAGATGAAGTAAAGAAAGCCTTAGAAGCAATGAAAAGGGGGAAAGCAGCTGGGGAGGATCAGGTAACAGCAGATCAGTTGAAGGATGGAGGGGACATCGTGCTAGAAAAACTAGCCACCTTGTATACGCAATGCCTTATGACATCGACTGTACCAGAAGCTTGGAAGAAGGCAAATATTATCATAATTCATAAGAAGGGAGACGCCAAGGACTTGAAAAATTACAGGCCGATCAGCTTACTATCTGTTGCCTACAAAGTATTTACTAAGGTAATCGCTAATAGAGTCAGGGAAACGTTGGACTTTAATCAAGCAAATGATCAGGCAGGCTTTCGTAAAGAATATTCCACAATAGATCATATTCACACTATCAATAAGGTGATAGAGAAATGCGCAGAATATAACCAACTTCTCTATATAGCTTTCATTGATTACGAGAAAGCATTCGACTCAGTGGAAACCTCAGCAGTCATAGAGGCATTGCGTAATCAGGGGGTAGAAGAGCCATATGTCAAAATACTGGAAGATATGTATAGCAACTGCAAAGCTACTATAGTCCGCCATAAAGTCAGCAATAAAATTGCAATAATGAAGGGCGTCAGGCAAGGAGACACGATCTCGCGAATGCTGTTCACCGCATGTTTACAGGAGGTATTTCGAGGCCTGAATTAGGAACAGTTGGGAATAAGAATAAATGGAGAATAACTAAATAATCTGCGATTTGCTGATGACATTGCCTTGCTGAGTCACTCAGGAGGTGAACTGCAAATCATGATCAATGAGTTAGACAGGCAGAGCAGATCGATGGGTCTAAAAATTAACATGCAGAAAAGCAAGGTAATGTTCAACAGCCTAGCAAGGGAACAACAGTTCACAATTGGCAGAGAGAGCCTAGAAATTGTGACGGAAAACGTCTACTTAGGGCAGGTAGTGACAGCTGGTCCGGATCATGAGAGGGAGATAAGTAGAAGGATAAGAATGGGATGGAGCGCATATGGCAAATTCTCGCAGATCATGAGTGGCAGTTTACCAATTTCCCTCAAGAGGAAAGTGTACAACAGCATAATCTTACCGGTACTCACCTACGGGGCAGAAACGTGGAGGCTAACGAAAAGAGTTCAGCTTAAGTTAAGGACAACGCAGCGAGCCATGGAAAGAAAAATGATAGGTGTAACGTTAAGAGATCGAAAGCGGGCAGAGTGGGTGAGGGAACAAACACGGGTTAATGACATCCTAGTCGAAATCAAGAGAAAGAAATGGGCTTGGGCAGGGCATGTAATGCGAAGACAAGATAACCGCTGGTCATTAAGGGTAACGGAGTGGATTCCAAGAGAAAGTAAGCGTAGCAGGGGGCGGCAGAAGGTTAGGTGGGCGAATGAGATTAAGAAGTTTGCAGGCAAAGGGTGGATGCAGCTGGCAAAGGATAGGGTTAATTGGAGAGACATGGGAGAGGCCTTTGCCCTGCAGTGGGTGTAGTAAGGCTGATGAAGATGATGATGATTATTATTATGATGATGATAGTTGGCTTACGTTTCCGCAACACCGGGACTCAATTAAAAAATAAAACATAAGAACACTTTTGATGGTTTAAGTGAGCACGATACTTCCCACACCAGTTTTGGATTAATGTTAAAACATTTGTACCCAATGTTGACAACTCGCAGCTAGTCTTTCCGGGACAAGGATAATAGTGTCGTCAGCATATGCCTGAATGTGAATAGATGAGGGGACAGGGAGATTTAAGAGGTCTTAAATTAAAATGTTCCATATTAAAAATGACAGGCGAACCTTGCGGACTTCCGACAGAATAATGCAAAGAAATAGTACAAGAAGGAGATTGTTAGGTCAAATATCGGTTATCTAAGAAACAAGCCAAGAGGGAATGTAAATTTCCTAGACAACGATGTTTTCTTAAAAATTAAAACCAAAGGGTGCCAAACACTATCAAATGCACCTCTGAAGTCCAGAGAAATGAGAACCACAGGAAGGTTTTGTTGCTGATATGTAAATAATATCTCCCGCAAACGATAGAGAGCCTGAACAGAACTACGGCCATGCGTGAAACCATACTAATTTTTGTGCAGTAGATTATTCTGGAACAGGAAATAGTACAGCCTACCATACAAAAAACGTTCGAGAGCTTTTCCGAAAGACGAATTAATGCAGATAGGCCGGTAAGAATTATGAAGGTGCCCTGGTCCATTGGGTTTGGGAATAGAAATAATCCTTCCAACTCTCCAAGTCTGAGGAAAGTAACCCAAATGCAAAGCAGAATTAAAAATAGAGAGGAAAAACAAAGCATGAGCATTAAACAAGGCGCGAACAACACCAGGAGAGATTAAATCAGGGCCAGGAGAAGACGCCACAGCGATCGAATTGATTACAGGTTCAATCTCCGCAGCAGTGAACGGTAAATCTTGAACTGAGCTATTGTAAGGCTTTGCTATAGTGTCACGAACGTGAGTATGGTATGGAAGATCGTGAGAAAAAGTATCTGTAGCGATGTGAGTAGTAGCAACTTGACAGAGTCAGGAAGCGTTTCAGTATATGTGCCATCAGAGTACTGAAGAGGAAGAATTACAGAAGGGCACCTGAGCTTGCAAAAAGCATGTTTGTATGGCTTGCCAAACAGCAATTTGCGCGTAGCAGTGGAGCAGATCTCCTTTAAATAATTACCATGGGTGTTTAGAATATTAGTTCGATACGTTGCAAGAGCCCTATAATAAACTGAGCGGTGGATAATTCTTAACTGAGGGTCTGAAATGCGCTGGAAACGGCGGCGAAGAGCGAGCACACGGGACCGCTCCATGCTCAAATCAGCCGTCCACCAAATGGAACCCCCGGGAAATTTGGGTTTTACCAAGCGCAAGTTTTTCTTATATAGTGTCGTAAAAGCGTCGTTAAATTTAGCTAGAGCCTGATCAAGAGCGGACACTGAATGGAACTGATGATTATAAAAACATTCAAACCAAGGCAAAGAAGTTAACTGGTAAATTAAACGATCCGAGCTGGCTCTGTTGAGCCGCTTAAACGGAGACACAAGTTGGGAGGAGAAAAATATGTAATAAATCTGTGCTCGGAAAGTGATGCATCAGCACTGACTTGCCAAGGATAGCCCTGTGTTAGCAAATTTGGTGACGCGAAGCTAAGGTCAATCCAACTTGAAGCATACGGAGTTTCGTAGCTTAGTAAAGAGTCTGGATTATTAAGAAGACCAGGGCATTGGAGACCCGAAAGCTTGAGCATGAGTTCCTCTAGTGTCAGTGATCTTTCCGCCCCATAAAACGTTTTTTGCATTAAAATCTCCGCAAATGATTATTTTATCAGTGGGCGAAGTTTGTATACAAGTAGTAAGCAAAGCAAGGGCCGCTTCAATATCGGCACGAGACGGAATGTAAACTGAAATAAAAAGAAAATGCTCTGATGGGGTGGAACATAACATAGCAACAACTTCAGGAGAAATAAAAGTTGGGAACATATCAAAAGTAGGGTTATGGAGCAATATGACACACCTAGGGTCTTGAGGTGCGCAGAGTTTGTGAAAAGTAGAGGGAAGTCCTACAAATTCATTATTGGTGGAGATGTATGGGTCGATCACAGCCGTTATTGTAATATTGTTGTCCTTGATAAATTTAACTATCAAGGAAGTCGCGCAACGGGTGTGATCTAAATTAACTTGGGGAAACAAAATGTCATCGGGCAAGGGACGCGGCATAAAATGAGGACTAAGGCCCATAATGAGTGCGGGCGCGGAACATATCCGCACGTTCACGCAAAAGTGAACAAGACACATGCCCCGCAGGATGACTGGACGGGCGGCCAGCAGCCGGGCAAGGTGCACACTTGCCTCTGAGGTCCTGGACACTGACCGGGCAAGCCGCCAAAGCGTGCGAACCCGCACAGCGGGCGCAGCAAGCCTTCAAAGGATCATTTTGCAACTTACATGCCTTCAAAGCGTGGCCATATTGAGCACAGTAAGTGCAGAGTGGAACATGCAAATCTTCGCGGACCTCGACAGAAGTCCATCCAATATCTATGTGACGTGCCGCACATAGACGAGCGAAGGCAGGGGGTGAACCTCGAGTATACGCAGAAATTGTCCAGATTTTTAGGCAAAAGATAACCTAGCCTTGCAGGAGGATGGGTTCAAATGGAGATTGGGGATCCGGCAGTTAAATGTCATGACGAGGTCCTGCGGTCGCACCTCGGGGTTTAAACTGGCAAGGCGAATGTGCCGGTGCCTCTACTGGGGAACACGGACATTGATCGAAGTACGAGTAGCCTCGATCCTGGTTATAGCGAGCTTGAGACTGTCCAGGTCCGCAGGGTCCTTGGAGACAACCATGAGGGCATGACGAGAAGGTTGGAGGGTAACAGTTTCGATTCCCTCGACCTCGGGGTCGATGTTTGCCTTAATCAAAGCCGCCACCTCACGGCCGACGTCCGCCGAGGCCACGAAAGACGTTAGTAACAACTTGTGCGGCAGTGGATCCGGTCGGCAGCTTCCCCCAGGAGAAGGCCTTGGAGGACCAGAGGACACATCCAAGGCTGCATTCGCGGCATAACCCTGTACAACAGCCGGAGCACCACGCCGAGCGTCAGCAAAAGTCCGAGGGACCGGTGCCTCCTGCCTCACATGACGAAGTTCCGCCTCAAACACAGTGACTTTGGCAGTCATCTCTGTGAGCTGTGTTCTGAGGGTTTGCAGTTCACGCTCTCGCGCGTCCAAAGAGGTCCGGAGCGTCCGTGATTAGTTCGTCTCGGCAACCGCAAAAGCAAAAAAAAATGTGCTGTTTGCCGGTATAAGTTACAGACGAGAGGCAGAACACCCCGAGCTGAAGGACCTATCTTGTTCTCCTTGTCCAAAGTCGCCGTGACAATCTCCTCATGAACTTTCATGGCGTCGGCGTCCGTGCCCAACTCTAAGCGTTTGGCTTTCGGCGGCTCCAGAACCACCGGCGGCTTTAGCGAGAGGGCACCCCCAGAGTGATAGGCAGGGTCGGGGTCCAAAGGCATACCAGAAGGCAGAAGGTTGTCCGAGGACTCTTCCGAGACGACGGCTGGATTCACCCCGCACGAGGAGGAGCCGCCCAGCTGTGACTGGCCATCTGATGGAGCCCAGTCGGCCATAGTCAAACTGGCAGCTGGTAGGCTTAACCAGCCGGCCGCCAGAAACGAAATCCCGGCAAAACTTCGAAAAATGAGGCACATACATCAAGGGCGGAGGTCACTCGGAGGGTCCCTGAGGTCTTACCAGGCCCCTCCGAGTAACAGGATGTGCAAGAAGGCACTATCACTGCAAAAAAGGTGAAATTAGCAGGAGCAGTGAGATGAACCACCGCCTTTTGTTCCTCTGCTCGACCCGGTTTCGAACAACGTTGATGGCTGCTGAAGCCTCGACTGAGTGAAATCATTTCTCGTAATCAATAAGGGTCACATCAAGGGGCTGGCCATATTCCTCGTGTGCCTCTACCGCTTGACCGAAGGTGCGAGTATGGTCTATAGTCGAGTAGAGTCAAAAATCTAGCCTAATCTTTGGTTGACTAAAATCTAAGGTTTATTTATTTCGATTAGCAATTACCTTAGAAGACTGCTTGCAAAAAACAGACAGTAAGCTTATAGCGGCCGCCAGACTTGAATTTGATGTCCCCTCGCATTATAATTAAAGTAAAAGCGTTCCTAAATTTTTCTTTGCGCCCTTCATCGCGAGGCATTCGGTATACAGGGTGGCTATATTCTTCTGTCAAAATCACGGCGCCGCCTCTTCATACGATCTATAATTATCTATCCCCCTCGGAAGCTTTTCCCCTTTGTATTGCATGAAGGACTTTGCTTACTTCCTCTCTAGGCACCGGAAAGATGTCTAATTCATATGCAGCACTGCCTCTGTCATTGTCTTGATTAATCAGGCTAACATATAGATCGTTGTGGGGCTGCTTGGTTACCTAAAGTGTCTTATCCCTATCGGTATTGACATTGCCCTCTTTATCTATCAGTGCGTTTATTTTCACGCACCTACTTCCCTCCTGCTTCATTTCTACTACCTCCATTCTTTATAGCGTGCTCGATTCTCATTAAATAATTCCTATCTTGTTTACTTTGATTACTGATTAGCTCTGACAGTTCTGCCGGTTTAATAATTTCTAGGTTAGAGCCTTTCGTACTCTTTCGTTCGTTTCTTAGAGTATCCAACCTAAGAGCACGTGACCATTTCATGTCTAGCTGACCTACCCACAACTCCTATGCACACGCCGTATTGATAGTTGTAAGGTTTTCACTCATCGTCTTAATACATTTCCGTCGTCCTTGGTTAAAACCTATTATCTGTTGTAGAGCGAGATCATATATTCCTACACCCTACATCTCACCGCTAGTTCATTGATTTGCATCTTGAAGTGTCCCGATGATTTTTTTCTTCAATTACCATTAAATACCGAAACTATATTACAGAAGAACTATACAACAAACATAAGTCCGACGATGTGATATTTGCTGCTCACTAGGTCTTCGTCTTTTGTACCGAAACGGACCAAGAAGGTCGAAACCTCTGCTCTGCTTTTGCTGCATCACATCTTGCGGGAGCTCTGCAGTCTGCTTCGTCTGCAGCTCTAGGGCATTCGGGTCATTGTAAACACGAGGGCGTTACAAACGTAGAGGCCACTACCGAGGCACCTCCGGGCACCCCACGCTGGCGACGTCTTCAAACTTTGGCTGGGGCTGCCTATACATTTTTACGGCAATGCTTCTTCACGATGCGCATCTTCAAACACAGTGTGGCGGTGTCCACGAGCAAGGTGTGCGTGAACACGCTCAAGAAGGACTGGAAGCCGGGCTAGGACCTGCAGCAGCTCCTGCTCTCCATCAGCTGCCCTCTCATCGTGCCCAACCCGGATTCGGCGCTAAAAAAGAATCTGGAGGCAGGTGGCTCGAACTCCAGCCGGAGGGTGCGGGCGATCACAGACCCACGCGTGGTAGGGAACGCCGTCGA
Source organism: Amblyomma americanum (assembly GCF_052857255.1). Lineage (NCBI taxonomy): Eukaryota > Metazoa > Arthropoda > Arachnida > Ixodida > Ixodidae > Amblyomma > Amblyomma americanum. The sequence continues at coordinate 397,201,201 of NC_135497.1, read as the reverse complement.
GCTGGCGGATGAAAAGAAACGCATACAGGCGCGGTTATGATGGTCGACACGACGCATGTGTCTTCCTCTTTCGCACGCACACACGCATACTAGCACGCACGCACGCACGCATACACAATAAACACACACGCGTACCCCTCTCCGTAAATAGTATGCCCCGTCGCGGTGCACTGGGAAGTATGAGAGTTAAGCCACGGAGCCAAACACAAACACACGTCCGTCTCTCAAAATGGAATGCCCCACGCACCGCTCTAAGCGAAAGCAAAAAGGGTAGACAGAGGTAGTGGCGTTGTTCGAGCAAAAACGCTTCACGTGGGCGGCGTTCTATTTTACCAGGGCGTTTTCCTGGCAAGGAAAGTCGTTTCGTTGTACTTAGACATAGAATGGTTACAGATTTACTGTCAGGGTGGCAAAACAGAAGGTAGACTACTGACTTAGGAGCAGAAAACGAGAATGAGCTGGTGTTCAAACTGCAATGAAGTAAGCAGATGGCCGAATAAATAAACATAACTGGACGCATGCACAGGCGATGCTCAGTGGCACAGAAAGTGCAAGCTCATCATGCTGATGTTAGGATGATTGCTGTGAAATGAACTGTCAAGCATGTCTGCATGTGGCTGAGGGCGTTAGTGAGATAACACGCGGATCTTGTGTCACGTAATCTGCAACAATTTTTGTGTGCAACAATTTTTAGTCTTCATATTATCCTGTTTTCAAGGTAGCGTCAAAGGCAATTTTCTAAGCATTGCACCCTATAGAAGGCAAGCTCCAGGCCGGTGCAAGGTGTGTACAAATTGAAAACCAGAGGGTACGTGGTTGTTCTGGGGATCGAACCGAGCACGTTGCTCATACGAGGCCAATGCTCAGACTACTAGGCCAGAACCGTTGTAGAGGTCTTTCTTCGGCCAATGAGACAACTTGATCACCTCGTACTAGCCGAAAAATACTTGTAGTGATATCTGGAAGTTATTGCAAAAGCAAAGAGTTCCTGGGCCATAAAAATGCGTCGTGAGAGTTGTACAAAGGAAGCGCTTATTATAAGGAGGCGTGGTTTGCTCAGTACCAAGTTAAACGATTTTTTAAACCTTTAATTTTATTTAATTACATACCTATAGATGCTATGTTCGATATCATTCCGGTGATGGCCAAAGAACTGAAATTATTTTTTCATGGGCAAGATAATTTTAGAGCCAAAACATATAAACGCTCTACGACATGGAGAAAATTATCATTACACTAGTTTATGAAGGCGTTTAATCCGTTGATGAACATCGCAGACGAGATGTGTCGTCTCCTTGGTATGTCATTTGTCCCCCGCTAAAGAAATGTAATCGGGCGCGTGCATAAGGTCGCTGATGCATGGCCAGCTTAGAGAACGTGTTAGGTTAGGACTTAGGATTGTAGCCCACATTTTTTGGGCAAAATTCTGCAAGGTATGCAGAAAAGTTGTTTAACCACTATGCCTTGCAGTTAACTTGTAATCCATATTGAATTGTCAATGTTGTTGACCATAGTGAAAAAACTGGCGCTGGTTTAGCTCTTGCCAAACCTGGAGTGACGCGGCAGCTACGGCTGATCGAGTGGAACTCCAAAGTCAGTCTTCCGCAGGTCCGTTTTTCTGGGCGTTCCTTGTTCATCTTCGACCCACTTGACACGGCACATGCGCACAGCTGTTGCAGCTCGGTTTCGCCGGCGTGCCGCGCCGCCGACAGCAGCAGCTGCTTCGCATCCACGTCACGTGACCAGCCACGGCGCCGCTTCGCCGGCAGCTGCTCCGCACCATGTGACCAACCACGTGACAGCTTGGCGGCGCAGCCACGGGCTGGCGGCGGCGCCACCGCCACGGCGCCACCAAGCTGAAGGCTCGACATGCTACCCTAATGTAGCTACTGCTACTAAATTCTGTTGCCAAAGGACTTTTCGTGCAAAAAACAAGCTACAGGCTCGCAGTGCAGGGCGAACGGATCCTGTAAGTTCAGCCGGAGGCTGAAACTTGCCGCCGTATAGTGTCAGTGCTGTCAACGTCTCGGCATTGCTTTGAAAACTATATGCGTGCGAAAACTTCGCTTCGTTCCGAGCGTCTTTTACCGTCTAACGCACTAAAGATGATTGTGCATTTTCGAAGCGAGGTGCGGTGAACAAAAGCTTGGTAATACAGTCATGTTAACACGCTCAATAAGCCTACTACTACAAACTACTGCGCATAACCTTTTCATCAATTTTTTTTTTCTAAATGGGAAGCTGGCAGCTGCGGCAGCATTTAAATTTAAGTCTTAGTCCTGTAGTAAATAAACTCCAGAGAGGGCGGGTAGGGAGACCAGTTGAAACAATCAAGTTATTCTGTACTGAACAAATTGGACTATAATCCCTTTGCATCTATCACCCCGCTTGTAAATTTGTTTTTTTTCCTCTGAAAATCCCCGCTTTTAGCGTTTGGGCCATACATCCAGCCGAAAAGCATCAATATCCCAAAATCAAATAAACGCTGCAAAGCATCCAGCTATTTGTTTTCAAAAATAAAGACCAGAACTAATCAGGATATGTACGGCGCAGCTTGCGAAGCTACGGGGAACAGTAGAGAATGTGCGCTGTGGGTTTCTGTTAGTTATAGCGAATTTTTTTGCAGCTAGCCCTCTCGAACTGATGTGCCTAAGGCCGCGCGTACTACAAGTTCCGCTGTCGGCAAGCTTCATTGCAGTGCTCCGTCAAGAAATTTCTGCGATTGATAGATCAGAGTCGCTATGAAAAGCAGTGTGCAAGCGCCTGCGAGATGCCACTCACCCATGAGGACGGGCAAAAGCAGCAGAGAGCCCCGCCCTAGGGTAAGCGTGCAGCGACAAGTGGGTCCTCCGGGTCGGACCACCTCCAGCAGCTTGGTAGCGGTCGTAGTAAGGTTCGCGAAATGCTGAGACGATGTCGCGGGATATCGGTTACACGCCAAAATCATAGTTCAATTAAGACGCCATTTGCTTGCCTTTATCAGAAAAATGGCCGTCGAATTTCAGTAAGAGAACAAGAAATGGCCAGAGATTAATAACCAGATAATGTTACAGATAGTGTTTGACGTCTGGAGGGTTTCGATACGTGTGAAATATATCGGAAGTGAAAAAAGTGGTAATGGGTTGTTGTTGTTGTACCCTAAACCCTTGCAGGAAAATCGCTGTTTACAGTACAACTCTGTCGCAAGAACAATGACGGAGAGAATGCGTTGCAGACTTTATTTAAAAAACGTACTATACCGAAAATAAGCTTTACTGAACATTGATAAATTGAGTAAATAAAAAACCATCCATTCAATATTGTTCCTCAGGGACTACACATTTATGCTCAGGCATTCAGCACTTTACAGACCCTTTTTCCTGTTCATCACTGATCGGTCACAAAATGTCTTCCTAGGTGCCCCTCCGTTAATATTACCAGTACATTTTTCATTGGCACATTATCTTCTCGTGGATTTAACGCTCTCGACTCTAAAGGTTACCTTCTGACTATAAGTGTTACTGGTGAGCCGCGTTAATCACTCCGTTCTAATTTCGAATATCATATACAAAATCTGTTTATCCCCCACGTCTGTCAGATACTTCTCGGTATCATATTATTCCCATCCTCCTCTGACTTAGTGGCAAGCGCTTGCCATGCTTTCATCTCCTTACAAGTGAATCCCAATTCGCTCAATTTTCGCTATTCTGCTTGAATATCTTCAGTGTTCTTGGCGTCAGAGCCCTTATAAAGCAACAATGATGGCTTCATAGGTTACATGGGAATGGAGGTCGACGACATTTTCTTTCTTATTACACTGAGCACAGAACTACAGCTTTTTACAAGTGCAGCTCCTTATCTTACACATAAGCAGAAACGACTAGATGGCGCGTTGGTATGTGAGTGCTGCGCGTAACTTGCCTCGCACCGACTAAATCACAGCGGTGTGAAGAGCTCACAGTTCTACATAAATATACTATTAGACAGATTTTCCGGTGCACTGTTCTGCCCGTTCGTCCGGGTTCTTTGAGCTTATCCTTCCAAGTCTAAGTCCACACGATAAAGAGCAGAACCAGTCAAGAAAGGATAAGGACGAGAAGTGAGACGTACACCACGACCACTATTGGCCTTCTCATCCTTGTCCTTTTTTGACGTCTTCGGCTCTTTATCATGTACCATCTGGCCCATATTTCCGCTCTAAGTTAAGAATTCCAGGCTCTAAAACACACTAAATGATCCACAGCAGTCGCGCTGGCTAATACCACGCGTCGGAGTGATTTAATCGCGCATGTTGTTTACTGCCGGGCTGCACCTTCCGCGGGATCTGTCACATCACACCTTGCGAGGAACGGCTTGAGGACAGGTTCCCAGTAACACCCGAAAGCCGGTAAATAATTTTCACAGAAGCGCCGCAGGTTGCTGTTCTTCTGAGAATATCTATGCAACGGCTATTTGAAAGCTTTCATTATTTAGAAGCAGGTTCAGTTCTATGACATATAAAGAACAGCGATTCACCTGTCCAATAAAAATGCATATTGCCTGAGAAGACGTAGAGGCTTTAACTCCATGTTTTGGGCAGGGCATTAGTGAGTAGCTGATTTTCATCAAGTGCTTTAGAGCAATTTTGGATTCTCAAAGCTGCTCTGCTTATTCGCCATTGAAAAGACGAGTTTAATGGCTGTGCCTAGAGGCAGGACGAGACAGGTATATTAGGCTTAGCCTGTAGTGAGAAATTAAGAGATCACACGCACGAGCACAGCTTACAGCCCCACATCTGGGAGAATATTTACATGGAGGAGCAATTTTGAAGTGTAAGGTTTCTTTTTCCTTTTGGAGGCACGAACGTGAACACATAGCTCGCTTTTTTGTCGATTTATACCAGTGCGCAATCTGGAACCAGGGCCGTACGAAAACGTCACCAGGAATTTTGTGATTTAGTAAAACTGAAGTTGGGCGTTATGGTGAACGTTCAAGATGCAAAAATTAACTTAAAGTAAACACTAAATATGGACAGGACGACGCATACGAACGCAAACTCGCTACAGAGGGTTATTTCTGAATGTATGCAACTTATACATGCCACCACAAAAAAAAAAAAAACATTACCCCCACAGGTTCTCTCGGAAGCGGAGTCAAAGGTCAGAAACAAACGCAAGCAGTACGTGTCACTCATCAATTACGGGAGAGAAGTTAGCTTAAAGAAACTTTATCAATGACCCTTTGCGGCGGAGAATACAAAATTATTATCACAATCAGCAATATTGCAAAAGAGGGCTGGCTGATACACTGATATCGACAGATCCCTGTGTGGTAAGCTTCCATGATTGCACAGGATAGCTGGTCACGGTGTCTAAAAAGGATGGTTGTACTAGCAAATGCAGGTGTGGACATTTTCTTTTCCCTGTTTTCTGTCTTTTCATGCGCGGTAATTCGCAGGGAGATTGTCCTACCTGTCGTTGAGCGAATTTCGATGTTCGCCTAGCCTCACATTAAGGCAGCTTTCTTGACAATAAAGTCTTAAAAAAACTAACCACAGAAGCCTTCGATGTCAAAGCCCCTTGGAGGTCGCGGGGAGGGCGTCTGACTGCACTGCCAGGTTGGGCGCGTTCTCGTGTGGCCCTCCACTCGGAGCTCTGTTGCTGCGGCGGACTCCACATCCCAGTGCTCCGTGCTTGCTGACGGAGAGTAGGACCGAGATGGCGGGGCGCTGGCAAAAAATCGACGACCGGCAGACGCCAAATTGACCCCTGCTCAAATGGCACGCAGAGGGCTTAGTTCCCAATCCTTGCTGAGGGGTGCCACGCCAATACGCTCGAGTCAGGACCCGCAGGAGCGCAGCCGGTGAAGAGTTCGGTTCATCAGTTTGAGTAGTCTTTACGAAGGCACACTGCATGGCTACTCCTCACAAAACAAGAAACGCTCTCAGTAGTGTCTGCGTTTGATGCATGGAATGCTAGAGCGAAGGCAGAATCGCTGCTCACGCGCGATTCTTCTTCTTCTAACTCTTAAAACGTGGCACATACTCACATGTGGGGATTGGCCAAGGTGTAGTGGCATAAACAATAAAATTTCCATGGGATATTACGACAAAATTTTTGCGTCAAGCGTGAATTTTGAAAAACGTATTATGAATAACGACAGAAGAATATTTAAAGTAAAATAACAGACAGTATTTTGGTGAAAAAAGAAGAGCTCGGAGAGTTTTAAAAGAATTAGCAAATCAACCAACCAGTTGCGATTATGTAATGCAGGATCCCACAAATTGAACCCAATGCAATTCTTTTGCTGCTCGCACCAAACGATAATAACAGTGGCAGAGATAATGGGAGCCCTAAACTGGAGAGAGGAACCTCGAGGCAAATCTTTCTCTGAAGTGCCAACTTTAGACAGTAGAGGAGAAAATGGTGTACAGATTCAACTTCCCCGCATGCAGAACATACGTGTGTCGGTGTCGACCTACACCTGCGTAGATAAAAATTAAAACTGGGAATACTGCACCCTAACCGCGTCATTGATACCCCACACAGCCTGGTTTTACACAGGCGGACGTTCCAATTATATGCTAAGAGCTAATAATCGCTGGTATTTAGTAAAGGATCACGTAACATGGCTGATATAGGTTGGAACTGCTGAAACCTGGAAGTCGCCAGCAGGCTGAAATACTCGAACGCAGTGGTGGCCAAGTGGCTAAGCATCCGCCTCGCATGCGGCAGGTGCGGGGCTGGATCCCCAGTGCCGCCGAGTACCCACTGGTGATCGGTGATACAAAGGATACGAGCTTTCCTCTGGTCTGAGGCTCAGCTTCTTTAGGGTGAAATGCTTGGGAAATCGGCCTTTGACCCCACCTTGAGAAATGGAAAATACCATGCGCCATGGCGCTCTTTGGCCGTAGACGCCTTTGCGCCATAAAAAGCCATAATCATCATCAGGGTGAAAAACTGGACGGCTTGTGTCACTGACCCGTGAAGAGCTAACCTTGACAAGTAATCAGATACCTCATTTGAATGAATACCTGCATTGCCAGGGACCCAGACAAAACAGGCCCCCTTCAAAGCGCATGGGACAAAAAATCTCTTTGTGAAGTTTCGAGGCAGAATAAAACCGACAAAAACTCAGCGAGGATAATAACGTGAGACACATGGCATGAAATTTTCTGCCGGGCCATTCTAAGAGCCAAAAAGTTCGCAAAGAATGTAGGAATATATCCTGGTATGCGGACAGTATAATCCATGCGAAATCCTGCGAAAAGATGCCAACTGCAGCTTTTCGGCAGCTGACGGAGGCATCGTTAGATTCTTCTTCTTATTCTGCCTCCTCTTCTTCGTGGCACTTGCGCTAATAAATATACTGCTCGGATGACATCGGCAGCTGTATTACAGTGCAGAATGTACTGGCAAATTCTCGGCACTGCAGCAGTGTTACAAGCGAGACATTTTTCCGCTGACATCCCCATTGCAGGGAGTATGGCGTAGAATAAACTTATTTTACTCGTGATCAAATATCGGCCCTAAAGATTAAAATGGACCGGAAAAATAAGGAAAGAACAACGCTGTTCAAAAACAACCTTGTCAAGATTTGGACTGCCAATATAGTTTTAGACGATGATGATGATAAGTGTCTCGAACAAGATGGACTGTCATATTCAAAAGAACAAATTAATAACTTTGAAATGAAACTGCACAAATTTTAGAAAAAAACAGGCCACATTACAGCAATATTTCAAGAGCGTTGATCTCAAAACCGCGGTAATAGCGCTGCAGGAGACTAATGCGAAGCTAATTCAATACAAGACATTTAATCTTCATCTAAGCACCTCCATATAAGTACGTAAAGAATACACGTCACAAGCCATAAATCTGAACGTAGAGGGGGTTGAACATTTTGCATAGAAATTTTACCCCTTTGTAGACAAAACAGGAGTACTTGGATCGTAAATATCTATGCCAGGCCGCAGGATACAATTGGCAGGTTCGAGAAAATTCGCCTCATGTCTGCACTCCTCATCTTCGCAATTTGAGTTAAAAAATTTTCATGTGAAGGGGTTTCTCATGAACCACCACAAAAATTGCGCCCACAAGGGTGGTGTGCTTTTCTTGACAGATTTAGAGCAAAAAAACCAATAGAATCGATAATCGATTCAAATTGAGAAACAAGTGGAAACTTTTCATGCAAGGTTTACGAAAACAGACGGGAAACGCTTTGTTTTTACCAGTGTGAAGCTTTTTTTTTATGAAGCTCTCATCTTCCAGATTTTTCTATTTTCTACGCTATACTATTGGAAACAGTGCAATAACCGCGATTGGTCTAAGAGTACGGCGTTGCAACGCCTTGACGTCTTGTTGTTGTAGGTTTGGCAATATTTCAACCACAAAGTTTTGCTATTTACGTGTGGGCTGTATCACGTGGTTGAGCAAAATCACGATCACTTTTCGCCGTTTGTGAGTGTAAAATAAAGGGTAACCGGCATCGATATAAGAAGCCTCAGTGAAATGAATACAGGCAGTTTTACGTGCTAAGGTAGCCGTGCTCGCTTCACACGCAGCCTTACAAGTGGCGAGCGACTGCAGGCCTCCGCGATGTGGTGGTTATGGTGCCCGAGTGCTGACCCGGTAGAATCTGTTTCAGTCCTGGCCGTGGTGATTTCATTCAGATCAGAGGTTAAATTCTAGATGCCCGTGAGATATCCATTTGTCGGTTCAGGCTAAGAACCCGAGGTGGTTGAAACCATCCAGAGCCTTCAACTATAGCGTTCCGCATAGCCCAAGTCCCCTTGCGACGTTAAATCGCCAGAATTAAACTAGAAGTCTTCAGGCTGTGTTTCTGACGCCCCAATCTTCAAATTTAGTAGCTCAAGTTGCCTAAGAAATCAAACTACTCTCAAGATAGCAACAACTTTAAAAATTCACTGGACAAATTAAAGTGGCGGATATTCAACAGGAGCTTTCGTGGTTGAAAAGACCCTGAGGGGGTTTTGACGACTAAAGCAAGTGTACAAAGCACGAAACACATGTTTCTGCGGGTAATATGTCCAATGCCTATCTTTTAACCTATTTACTGGTGGTGTCAATTAAAACGGAACGGCTGCACCCTGACACATCTCTCACGAACTTTCCAGAATGCGAAACGCTGGCCATCGCTAAGATTAAGAACCAGATGAAAACTGGATGTGTGTGCTTATGTCTGTGGTTTTGGTGTCGTGGCTTGCGGGTCTAGTTTGTGTGCGAAGTGTTCTTTGTGCGGAGAGGTGATCATGATCAGGGAGTCAGTAAAGAGCGAACAAGCGATGGAAAAGATTTCGGGAGCTGCGCCGCGTACTGTATGTACCCGCCGACCAACAAGACCAAACCAGAACTCTGCAACTGTGTGTACATTTTCTCTAAAGGACACCCCATGTGTCTCGTGCGAGCGGTTGTTCGCGTGCGTCCTGCGACTGCGAAGAGAAAATCACAGCGGTGGTGTGGTCTCTTATAAAAGAAAACTGGCAGCACGTTGGCATTTTACTTCCCGTGACATGTAATGCTACTGTTGTGCCGAGCCTCGAGATGTGCAGGTGGCATATGTCGCCAGGATTTTGTGTTCTCACGAGATTAAGGCACAAGGAAACGCCCGATACGCACCTCCCAGGTTGCAGAGTCAGAAGCAAGCCTCTTCGTTGCCTGCACGTTTGTAGTCTAGGTGCATCGTCACGAAAGATGCGACTCTGTCTCAGGAAGTTAATGCGGAAACTCTTTTATTGCAAGAAAAGTATCGTCGAGTCTCTGATGTAATTGATCTAGCCTTTGGTAATCAGAAGCGAATTCCCCAAATTGCCGCGCTATTTTGAACAGCACGCTTCCATCTAAGGTAGACTAACTGCTGGCCCTCGCTGTCCCGGTATATGTTGTGTCTTTTAACGGCGCAAGTATTCGGAACCCAGATGGCATCAGGTTTCCAGAATTGTATTATTATACCTTCTAGAACGCAACTGAGAGCAAATTGACAGAAGGCGGCGCCTTTTCATTTCAGCAGCTTGGCGGTCCACCAGTATATCTTCTTACGTTTTGACAAATCGCGGGCGCCGGCAAGGCCCATTGTGTGCCCTATGTTACGCGTGTATATTTCTATTAACAAGGCATATAGCGTGTGTTATGGCATAATTTAAATTCACAGCACGACCGATTGTAGGACACTACTGGAAGTGCATTGATATAGCAAATACCTTTTCCGCATGTTGTTGATTTTCGGCATTTTTTGCGCAAATACTATCGCGGCGTTAAAAGAGTCCGCATGGATGGTTGCAACCTTAGGCAATGATTTACGCGTTCTTTCGAATACAGAGGCATCGTTAGTTTCCTTATTTACGCGAAAGGTTTTTCTTTTTTATTCCTTAATAAAGTTGATGTGGATGTCAGCTACGCGTTCTTAACCGGATTATTAATCACGTGGAGATAGCAGGAATCTTTAGTTCCAAATCTTTTTTGCCCTTCAAATGCTTGTGATGAGAGCCTAATTGGGGTTTGCAAGCATGAATAGAAGCAAGATAACGCAATGAGTTACAATAATTGCTAGATTTAGAAATATTTTTTAAAGTTTTGTTATATTATGATCATACTATGTCTCGTGCGAACCGCTAGGATGTCCCATGCTTCTATACTTCTCAAGCGCTGGTATATTCACAGGGATCTGATGTAGACCAAAGGGAGTTTCCTCTCTGAAATCAAGCATGAAAAACACAGGTCTTTTATTTATAAATGCAGCATCTTCCAAAATATGAATTTTACGGAACTTCTTTCCGGGCGTCAGTTATGTTGGCTACGGTTTGGTGTTGGTCTCATCTTTCTAGCTTGTTCAGTACGGCTTCTGAGTGTCGGGCAGGTCGGCGGAAGACAATACGACAAGGACTATATGAAGCAAGGCGGCAATGTAAACTGTGTAAAGATCGTCTAATTTCCACGTGAAGTTAATTATCAACGCACATTGCGTGGAAAAAAATTTATACATTAACAGGAGCGGATTCTTACAGTCTAAAGACAACTTGACAACCATTTGAAACTTTTCCATACGTTTCCAAGGTAGTTTCACACACTATGTAGTTTGGCAAAATTTTTATTTCCCAGAAAGTTACATTTCGTTACTTCCATCCCCTGTACCATTCGACGACGCGGTCAAACTATTGTAGTATGAAATCGGCCCTCTGTAGTGCCACATTCTGTACGGCGGTACTTCGCAAGGAAGAGTCAAGCTTTTTTCATTGCCTCTTGAACAAAGCTGACCAAAGCATTTGCTTAGGCGCAGGCTTTAAATGCCGCGCCGTCATCTCAATATCCAGTACATAGCTTGGTGATACGTTCAACTAGCGCGGTAACTATTTTTACACCAAACATTCAATCCCTGCTACTACTGCGATCGGCAGAGTCAATATGGTGTGAAAATTCCACCGATCAGTTTTCAGATGAGAAGGCAAAGAAAGCAAACAGCAGGTTCCAAAATTTAGCTAAATATGAATCCCTTAGTTTTCTCGGTGCCTCATTTCGAGACAAAAGGAGAACATAGTTGCACGTTACTTTCAGTTCTATGCTAAACTGTTTAAAAAATTAGCAGTGCATAAACTTGGCTAACCCTGGAAATCCGCGAAAAGCAAGCACGCCTGCTAAGCCTCTGAGGGTCGTCCATGGTAGCTCTGCTACATGCCCGTGACAGCCGTTCTATATATACCCACACGAACACGTGGCTATGATGTGGTATCACATAGTCTTGCGACACCCCCATCGAATGTCATCACGTGGCTTCATATAACCCAGCCGGAAATTAAGGTCAAAGGTAAATCCAAAGGTCACCGAATGTGAAAGTTCAAAAGTCAATTAAAGGTGATGAGTCAAGCTCAGAGGTCACGGATTCGACACCTTAAATGTACCACTAATGGTCACACACGGCTATCCTTGCTCGGGCTGAAGGTCGTTCAAGGTCGTTGTGCGGCCTACACGAAGACTCCTTTACCTAGCGTAGAAAGCATTTCGCTTCAAAAATAAAGACCTACGTTTCTCTGAACTCGCACAAAATGAAGCAGTGCCATTGCGGAAGCTTTGCAAACGCAGGCATTGTGACCCTGTGTTTCCCGTGTGCAGCTACGTCTCATTGAAAGTAGAGGCCCAAATTCCCTGCCTTGCGCACGTGAAGTGTGCAAATTATCGTGCACCGACTGAGGTGCGGCGAGTCTCGCGGCCTGAAAGTGCTGAAGGATATCGTCTACTCTCACCGACATTTCGCTCGGTGGTAAGTTGGAACTTAGTGAATAGAAATATGCAGACTTCTAAGAGAACCCAGTGATCAAAGCGCCTTGTGGAGGTCCCCGCAGCAGCCCGCCGAGACTATAGTGCCAACTTTAGAGATGTGTTGTAGAGCGTCCTCAGGCCGTAGTAGCCATAGCACCATGGTGGAGTGAGACTTGCGGATGACAAAATGCAAGCCAGCTTCATGAAAGATGCAGCCGGCATACATGAGCTAAGGCACTACCAATTTTATATATCGTAGCTCTACTCATCCTGGTACATGTTCGGAAAGCGCCTCATGCCAGTACTTTGACATTGACAGTTACTGCACCATTTCATTTCATCAAAAATTAATAATATAGAAAGGAGCCCACCGAGAAGGGATGAAGGTGGGAATTGAATAGGTAAAAGAGAAAGATTGTGCAGTAGTAAAGGGCTCCGGATAATTTCCATCACCTGTGGGTTATTAACATGCACTGACAACGCACAGCACAAAGCCGCCTTCAGCATTTTCCCTTCACCGAAACACAGGGTGGTTTGGGTGTCCTCCCACAAGTGAGACAGTTACTTCGTCATTTGCTATCTTTATTTAAGAGCGTTATCTCTTATTCATCACGTTTCTCGATTTCTTGGGTTGTGCTACCACCTCCCTTCGGCGTGAAATTTTCTGTCCGAGGAAGCGGCCCCCATAGTAAATCGACATAGCAACACAATTTCTGATTGACTGCTGACGTCATTATTCTATCGAATCGATGATTATTTGATGAGGTCACATGTTTTCTGTTGTCATAATTAACTAGTCACGTGACTACGTTTCATCGTTTATAACTTAGCAATTAACGAGGTCACCATAAAACGAATTAGGTATTTGGTATCCTCTACATGAGTACAATACGTAAGGCATCAATATTTTGTAATTAAGATATTTAGTTTCGTTTAGGAATAAAGTTAATTGCTTTTATTTAATTAACCAATGAAGTCATGATGTAATGACCTATTTTAAACAGGCTGGATGAGGTGAACATGCTAGACACCAATATCGCCTAATTATGTTAATAATTACTTATGGTTAACCTAATTATGGCGACTGTGACTTCAGCACAAGGCAGCTTACAAGGTGGTAGGCGCGCTCTTGCCATGAGGTAGAGAAAAGCAGTCTAATGACGTGGTAATACATCGCATGCATGATAAATTGCGCGACGAAACATCTAACGCTCGTTAGTTCATCTTCCAGAGGTGGCTCATAATTTTTTATGCTGGATATCGCATCCTGGGCTTGATGAGGGACCGGAGCTCAGCAACTATTGTTTGGAGGGTGGGGGGTGGATGAAGTTGCCCATGTAAAGGGCAATTTACATTTTTAAAAAGTGTAAATACAATACGAAATGCATGCGGGGAGGGGGGTGCTATAAGCATATGGTTTTTGAATGCAATGCCTTCTTGGTGGAATGTGTTAACTGGCATGAAGGCGCCTCAAGTTCAGTAATGAGGACAGATGCGAATGCGTTGTTAAATATTTCTGCGCATTCAAGGTAGGTATCCGCCTCATGCGAATCGTTTTGCCTTCAGAATAGCCTGAGCTTGCTGATTAGCAGGTTTAGTAAGGCATTGTGATAGTATGTGTACTTGATGTTTAGAACTGCTGTTTTTGGCGGCATGGAAGTATTGTTTCTACTTGTTTTCTAGCCATCTTACATGCAGTAAACCACGGCTTATTGCTATTAGTAAGAAATGTGGGCTTCGGTGCAGTTGCGTTATTTTGATGATTTATATTATTTTGAAGGTCGACCAGTTTTCATCAACTGAGTGAGTGCTAAACGCAGATTCGCAATTGAGGGAAAAATAGGTTATATCTTCAGTTATTTGATCGTAGAATTCTTCTTTTCGGGGAGAATCATTGATGTCCCAAGTGTGTGTGCTTCATACGAGGTAGTTGAGAAAAGAAGATGTAAAGCTTTGTAGTTGCTGATTTCTAGGAGTTAACTTATTCTTGTAGATTTTTAGGTGTATTTATCAATTCCAGAGTTTTTCACTTTAACTTTGTTTATTTCGCTTTTCGCCATTACAGAAAGCGGGGGTGACGAAATAAAAGCGGTTCACAATAACCGCTTGACGGGCTTCGTCACCCGAAAAAGTCGACGATGACAGCAGCGGCAGTTCTTTCGGCATACAAATAACAATTCACATCTCAAACAAAACAGATTGTGCTATAATGCAGGTAGGGGGTTAGATATAATAAACAATGACAAGGAAAGAAAAAACGGTCGACATATGTATTTCAGTACTAATACAACCTAATCAATAAAAGTTTTACGAAGTGCACGAAAAGACATTGTGTTTATATTGTTATAAAGAGAAGAGTTCAAACATCTTGGTAGTATATATTTCAGCATAGCAAAACCATAGTTTGTTCTACATCTTGGTACCGAAAACATTTCAGCGTTTCTAGTGGTATACGGCGTGTTGTGTGGTACCAGCTTTACAATACGGGACAAAAAGGGGTCATCTCTTGCAGTCTGTTCTTTATAAAAACAGGCAAACCTGTACTCAAACAACCTAGGAACTGGAATTATTTTGTATTTTATTCGAATGGGGCAAGTTGGGGCGTCATAGCAGGAATTTGTAATGATTCGTAGCATTTTCTTCTGCTGAAGAAAAAGCTTTTGCAAATTGGACACTGTAGTATTTCGCCATACCAAATAGCAGTACCCTCAGTATGAAAAAAAGAATGCATAGTAAAGGTCAAGTTTTGTCTTTGTAGGTAAGATATATTTATGGCGAGAGACGATACCTATGAATTCAGAGAGCTTGATGCAGACCTTCTTTAAGTTAGCATCCCATGACATTGACGGGGTAAAGTCTACGCCAAGTGATGTGAATGATTCAACATATTCAATTTGTGCGCCACTGAAAAAGATAGGCGGTGCATTCTCTACCAACTTGCCCTTAGCATGAAATATTATCGCCTTTGTTTTTTCCTTATTTACTATCAAGGAGTTTGAGGATGACCATTCCTCCAGAGCAGTCAATACTAAGTTCGCTGAATCGGTTAATTGGTAAATGTCAGTGGAGGAACAGAACAAAGTGGTGTCATCAGCATAAATAGTAAATTTTATCTCGTTGCTTATATTAGTGATGTCATTTATATATAGGTTAAAAAGTATAGGACCCAAGAGACTACCCTGTAGCACTCCATTTGAAATTTGTAGGACATCAGAGCGGCAGTTATTGATGACAACTGATTGTGAACGCCAGGACATATATGACTTGAAAAGGTTGAGGGCATGGCCACGTATACCATAATGTTCAAGTTTTGCAAAGAGGGTGTTATGATTGAGAGTATCAAACGCCTTGCTGAAATCTACGAAGAATTCAAGAGTGAGCTTCTGGGATTCAATATTACCTAATATATATTCTTTTTGATCAAGTTATGCATGTTCTGTTGATTTGTTCTTGGTAAACCCGTATTGGCAGTCATTTATAATAGAGTGCTTTAAAAGAAAATTATGAGTTCGATGATGAATTACGCGTTCTAGCCCCTTGGAGAAGAAAGGTAAGACCGATATGGGCCTGTAATTACTTAAATTATTTCTATCCCCCTTTTTGAAGATTACTGCCACCCTAGCAAGTTTCATATCAGCAGGAAAGTGGGCTGTAATGAGCGCCGTGTTATATATGTGCGTTAAGTAGGGAACTATTGAAAGCACGACATACTTTATTGGGCGACTCTGGAGATCGCAAGAGTCTAAGCCTGTCGTGTCTCTCAAGTTTTTTAAAATAGAATACACTTCATTTTCATCTCATGTTTCAACAACTAAAAAGGTATTTTTTGAGCGTTCTTTTCTTCCGCCTTGTCTTCTTTTTATTTTATATTTTTTTTGTACTTCAGCGCACCTTTTCCAGTGTTGTCTTTTTCTTTTTCTAGCGCTGCTGTTATTTATGCTCAAATTTTGCTGTTTTGTGCATTGTTGCGACCCTTTCTGTGAATGCCTATTTATGATTAATATTTTGTGATTTCTATTTTATTTTAGTGCAATATCTTTAACCTTATAACAATGCTTTGTACTTACTCCCCCCCCCATGTAATACCCTCAAATGAGGGCCTTTGGGGGTATTTTGAATAAATAAATAAATAAATGTGTTTTGAGTTCTTTGTTCAAAGAGTTCCGAAATGCTTAAAACGGGGCAATAGTGAAGTATCCCTAGTCCTAATAAATTCAGCAAACATCATGTGCTTCTTTTTTACAAGTCTTATAAGTCTAGGGGACATCCATGGTTTGCGAGCGTTTTTCGGCAGTTTTACTTCAACAGTAGGAAAACATTCGTGATAGATTGGTAAAAAGAGTCGCAAGAAAGCTGTGTAGGCAGCAACCGAGTCGGTGCTTAGGAAAACAGGTTCCCAGTCTACTAGCTCTATGCGACTTCTAAATGTTTCAAGGTTTTTTTCTGGGAAATACACTGCCGACGTGGATTAAAGGTTTGTGTTGGGAGGGGTTTAGTCTGAACGCGCAGAAAAATAGGCAGATGGTCACTGATGTCTACTGCAAAACGCCCTGCGGTGAAAGGCACATCATAATTTGTGATGGAAAGGTCGATAATGGTATATGAAGTGGAAGTTATGCGTGTTGGGCTATTTATAACGTTCTGGAAACTAGCGGCTTGAAGCAATGTTGTGAATTCTTGTTGTGCAGGACTGTTAACACCCATGTCTATAATAAAATCACCTCCTATACAAGATAAGAAATTATCTGACAAAAAAGTGATATCTTTTTCAAAAACATGAAGGAACTCATTCATATTGCCTTGTGGTGGGCGGTAAACGACGGTAAGTGATTGACGGCTACATTGGACTGTAAGCATTTAAATATTCTCGTCGCTCAGACTGTGTTCCGATAAGATATGGCACGAATAGCTTTCTTTTACTAGAAGGGCGACGCCCCCACCACATTTTGAGCTTCGGTTAAGAAAGAATGTATTATAGCCTGGAAATCGAACAACGTCACTATCGAAGCGATACCATGTTTCAGATAGCATGATTACGTCGAATGTACACTGAAGGTTTGACAAAAAACTGTTCAAATGATCCGTCTTATTTAAGGCACACTGCATGTTCAAGTGTAGCATTTGCAAACATTTACCACACTTATTGTTTCTTAGGGAGCAGTTGAACAACCATGGTGTGAAAAGGGGCGTTTCTTCCATATTATTCTAAAAAACGGAAAAAGATGCATCTGCTGAGCGACCGGTTACTATTCCATTTTTGGCAAATCATCGTGCAGATACAGGCGAATAACGTTGGATCCATCAGTTTTGCGTGTGTAAATAGCCCCATTTCTTGTCCACACGTTCTTCCAGTCAACTTCTTTTTTCTTTGCTAATGCAGCTCCAAGAAGTTTTTTGTTTTCGGGCGTTAGGTGTTCGTTGACATAGATTGAAGCCGTGCCTTCCAGTCCAACATCCTCGACAGTAAGCCGCATCTTTTTTGATTTCTGCAGCATATCATCACGCTTGGCTTTGAATTTGAACCCAACAACAATGTTAGATTTGCCGGAGTTGCGAGTGGGAACGCGATGGCAGGCCTCGACATCCAAGTCTGTGACTGGTTCTTTGACTGCATCACCAAGTTTTGACAGAATCATAGTCACATTTTCTTCCTCATTCTCTGGGACACCTTGATTTTCAATATTGTGGTTTCTAGAGTATTGTTCAGATTGAACAAGCCGGATCTCAAAATCTCGAGACTTTTTTTTCTAAGAAAGCACATCGGGAGTTGAGCTCCTGATTTTCGATCATTAGCTTCGAATTTTTCTCCACTTCTAGCTGCAATTTTTTCTCTACTTCCTCTATGTCCTTCTGCGTATACTCAATGCTCTGAGTCAGTTCCATCTGCTCCTTTTTGACTTCGCGCCCTTCGTTCCGCAGGCCGCGTTCGGAAGATTCAACTAACGTCTTCACCTCTCTTTGAAATTCCTCCTTTAGCTTCACGAACTCATTACGGAATTCCTCTTTTAATTTTGCAATATCCTTAGTCATTCTAGCACACACACACACCCGCACACACAAATACTCGAATAATTGTGCTTGGCAGCAGCGATAACAAAGAAAGGGGTCAGGAAAGTTTGCTTTTACGAGCACTAACCTGCAGAAGAAAGCAGGGGAGCGCGTTAGGCGCGTCTCGCAAGCTGTCGTCGCTGCTGCCAAGTGACCAGGCCAGGAAGTGAATGCCTCTTATATAGCAAGCGGCGCTCCACCGGAAACCAGGACTGAAGACCACGTGCGCTGCTGACGAGTATCGCCTCCTGACGCCTGTTGTCGTTGATTCCGTGGTTGATCGTGCTGATGAAGCGCGATAGTACGCCGGGGTACGTCGGGCGGCTCGTGCACCTGGCGAAAGTGATCTGCAGAAGGAAGCAGGGGAACGCGTTAGGCGTGGCTCGCAAGCTGTCGTCGCTGCTGCCAAGGCATTCCACCACAATGCGGGTTGGTTCTGTTCAGGGAGGTTGAAATTTGAGCAGCGATTGATCAGGTTCTTGACTTGATGACATACAATGAATATCTAGCTATGTCTTCCCGTTTAATGTCAAGGTAGTCAAAACAAAAAGATACTGAGAATCTGGTTTTTGGTCGCGTGGGATCACGATCATTTAGGGTACTGCTCATAATACGACAAAATTCTCAATTAGTCAGCACGGCTCTGGTAAGCGCCGAGGAACACTGTTGATGAGGGAGCACGACAAATGAGCCATAACGATTCTATATCAGATTTGACGTTAACAACAGAGCGTGACACATTTCGGTGAATTGCAGCAAGGACACCACGCACCCGTGAGTCTTTCAGATCGCTTCGGGATAAGAAAAATTAGGATGGTCTATCAAGATTCCAGCGTTAAAGACGTTACGGTTAAACCAGATCTCAGTAATGATATCAGGATGTTGTTCCTTTATGGAAAAAATTCATTCTATATGAGTTCACGGTTAGCAAGGAATCTTCGAATATTAGTGAGTAGGGACTCCGAGAAAGGGGGACATTATCGATAAGTGGGATAGGGAAATAGCATTCCGCCGTAATCCTCGACTTGCGACCAAAGCAATCAGTGCGGTGCCTACTAACAAGTGTGGCGAGCTGGAATTTTTGGTGATGGTTTATACTTAAAACAGCGCGAAATTAAAATGGGGCAGAAGAAAGAGAAAACAAAAGCGCTTGTGTTGTCTCCTTTTGTGCCGTCTTTCGCGCTGTTTTAAGCATGTGCCTATACATTTTGGCTAGGCCGCAGAGCTGCGCGCGGTATAGATCAAACACTGCATGCAGCAACCACCGACACCATACGCACTACCAGCACTCTGGAGAAAGAAGAGCAAGTCATCGCACCGGAAGTGCCCTTCGGCCCCTACGAAGAAGCAAACGTATAGATCATCATCGACTCGTAAACTCCTTGCCGCATTTACGTCAAGAATATTCGCCCGCGCACACCACATCCTCAAAGACATAGGATACCAAATACCCGTTCTTCTTACCTTGACACCTGATCATGAGTACCTCCACGGAAACCTCCGCGCGCGTTACCTCTCAAGCTTACTGAAACGAAATCCCACACGACAGCTCCAGATCATCGGAACCGGTGTTCGAACAGCACGCGCTGTGGTGGCTCAGTGGTTAGTGCGCTTGGCTATTGAGTCGGAGAATGTCCGTAACATAGCCTAATCACCAAGTGCAACTGTGAAGGTTGGAAGAGAAGGGATGATCGAATTACACACCCGCGTGCCGTTTCTTTTTATGCAGGCAAGCGAGTGTGACAGAGAGGAAGTGGAACGTTACGTGACGTCTGCTCCGCGGGTGAACAGTTCGTTGCAGTAGTTGGGGTAAGTGGTTTTTTTAAATAATTATTAAAAGGAAGGAAAAGATTTTTGCTAGCCCCAGCATCTTTTTGATAGCCCCGGGATCTTTAACGTGCGCTGATATCGCACAGCACACGGGCGCATTCGCGTTGCGCCGCCATAAAAACGCAGCCGCCGCGGTCGGGTTCGAACCCGGGAACTCCGGATGAGTATTCAAGCGCCCTAACCACTGAGCCACCGCGGCGGATCACCGTGACGTACCTCAAAGCGCGACTCAGCCGTCCACTGCCCCAGGGAGCCAGTTATGCTCCTTCCTTTTAGCGAATTCATCGGAGTGTAGAGCGTTGTCAACGCAAACGGCAATGAACACAAACAACGGCGACAGTCTATGGCTTCAGTGCCGTGTTTCTGCAATATCTTTGTGAATGCCAACGCATACAGCGCACATCTGGCACTACCGCCATGCAGCTTAAAGCGCGGCTGAGGTGTCCACCATCCAAGGGGGGGACATTATGCGCCTTTCCTTTGCTTTTGAAGAAAATTGAAGGCGCTGTTACTGTCTCAAATGCGTCGCTCGACACCCGACCAAGATTTGAAGAAAGGAAAGCGCGTAGTATCTTTCTCATTTCTATCGGTGCACACCCCGCCCGACGCCGTAAGGAATTTAACCTATCGCTTACTTCAATGTCAAAACTGCAAGCACCGCGAATTCGTAACTAGGTAGCGTAGTGAAGTTTTCGCTCCAAAACAGCAACTGTGTTCCACATTAACGCAGTTTCACGTCTTCAAATAACAATCTAAGTTTCGCGTTAACACAAAGAACGCCGACACTTGTCCTCTACATGCATGAAACCGAAAGAAAACCGCATTGCGCAGCACTAAAGCAAACACTGAATGAAAGCTGAGGTGCGTTGCAGCGTGTGTCTGTTTGTAATTGTCGCCATGTGGTGGTAGATTTCGCCAACCACCCATACCTCCAAGAACAAACGCAGGCCCCAACTCCGTCGCAACCATGTCCAAGCCCCGAGCCATAATAGGATCGCTACCGCGCCTTAAGGTCTGTCAGTGGATCTGCCACAGATACAACAAGAGAGCAGTGCTGCAGCAATACATCACCACAGTAAAAAGAAATCTGTCATCATCCTGCTGCAAGAAACGGCGACAGCGACCCCCACTCTCTCTGGGTATCGCGCTCACGTTAGCCCGGCGGCGGGACGGGGCGTATGCACGTTCGTCCGCAAAGGGCTCACGTTTATCGAGGACCAAGAACAACCCGGACGCAGTAGGCAGGAATATACCTTCACCGAAATCGTCCGAAGCAAACAATGGAAACCCAACCAGTTCATCGCCAACATCTACAGTAACCCCAAGCACAAAACACGGAGATTCAAGACCCTACTACACAAAGCCAGCACCGAAGCCAAAGACAGCACGTTGCTGATTGGAGGGAACTTCAACGCCTCCTATCGAGCGTGGGATTACGCGAAGGACACTGCGGCCAAGGAACGGGACCTATGATAGCATACCCTGGACCACAACTGTGCCCTGATCACGAACCCCGCTCATCCCAACCGCATAGCCAACTCCATAGCACGCGACCCCATACGAGACCTTACATTCATCAGGAACGACCACACGGGCAAAGTAATATGGCACAACACCGGCGTCGACCTGGGCAGAGATCACTACATACTCGAAATTACGATACCCATCCAATTCCGGGGCAACACCGTTACACACAAGTGGACGAACTGTGACGGCTTATGTAAGTGACGTCCCATCACAGCACAAGACATCACAGACATCGAAACCTGGACGGCAGAGCTCCGCGATGCAGTGCACTCGGCCACCAAAACTTTCGAAACGGATGAGGACGTCGTCGCCATGGACAGCCGCCTGCCCATCTGATCGAGGCCAAACGCTCGATACAGGTGTGCTGAAAGCGGAAACGGCTTAATTGCAAGTTGAGAAAGAAGGTGGCCGACTTAAACAGGGCCATTGAACACCACTGCAAGGTCCTGTGCCGTCAGCAATGGAACGAAATCTACAACCGAGCTGGCACTTGGAGCTGCACTTGCAGTCTCTTTCGGCACCTCCTAACCGAAACTCACACCAATTGGTGACACCAGCGCAACCGCCTGGCCCGCCTCATGCACACCAACACACAACAAGGAAAATACGCCGTTATCAAGAGCCTGGAAGTAAAGTATCTGCCATACACGAAAACGGAAACCCACTCGCCGTACAGGGCTGCCCAACGTGTGGCTCGACCGCGACATTACCATGTCAGAGGTAGGGGTAGGGCTGCACGAGCTCAAGACCCGCTCAACAGCCGGTCCCGATCCCGTTACCAACAAGATGCTACGCAAAATCGATGATGCATCGATCAAAGCCCTAACCCGTTACTTCAACGAACGCTGGCGCTGGGGCAAGCTCCTCCCGACAGTGTAAAATGCAAGAACGATCCTCTTCCCGACACCGGGCAAACCACCCGGCATCGGAAACCTGCGTCCCATCTAGATCACGTCCAGTGTGGGCAATGTGCTGGAGTACGTGGTGGCCAACAGGTGGCAGAAGGAAGGCCTCTATCCGGACACTCCGCCTCGACGGCTCAAGTTTTAAGCATGAATAAAGGCGAATCTAGTGAATGCACGCTTCCGATGCAGAAGTCTTCGGGCTTTCGCTACGTATATTCTGGTTTAACAAAGCTAGACCATCATGGAAAATATGAATAACTGCGCAAAAAGGACTGGACAAGAAAGAAGAAGCACAGAAACACACGAGACAAGCGCAGAATAACTGGTTTATTGCACCAACCCCTCCTTCCTTGTGCTTCTATAAATGACTGCCAATACGGGTTTACCAAGAACAAATCAACAGAACATGCATTACTTGATCAACAAGAATGCATATTAGGTAATATTGAATCCCAGAAGCTCACTCTTGGAATCTTCGTAGATTTCAGCAAGGCGTTTGATACTCTCAATCATAGCACCCTCTTTGCAAAACTTGAACATTATGGTATACGTGGTCATGCCCTCAACCTTTTCAAGTCATATATGTCCTCGCGTTCACAATCAGTTGTCATCAATAACTGCCGCTCTGATGTCCTACAAATTTCAAATGGAGTGCTACAGGGTAGTCTCTTGGGTCCTATACTTTTTAACCTATATATAAATGACATCACTAATATAAGCAACGAGATAAAATTTACTATTTATGCTGATGACACCACTTTGTTCTGTTCCTCCACTGACATTTACCAATTAACCGATTCAGCGAACTTAGTATTGACTGCTCTGGAGGAATGGTCATCCTCAAACTCCTTGATAGTAAATAAGGAAAAAACAAAGGCGATAATATTTCATGCTAAGGGCAAGTTGGTAGAGAATGCACCGCCTATCTTTTTCAGTGGCGCACAAATTGAATATGTTGAATCATTCACATCACTTGGCGTAGACTTTACCCCGTCAATGTCATGGAATGCTCACTTAAAGAAGGTCTGCATCAAGCTCTCTAAATTCATAGGTATCGTCTCTCGCCATAAATATATCTTACATACAAAGACAAAACTTGACCTTTACTATGCATTCGTTTTTTCATACTTAGGGTACTGCTATTTGGTATGGGGAAATACTACAGTGTCCAATTTGCAAAAGCTTTTTCTTCAGCAGAAGAAAATGCTACGAGTCATTACAAATTCCTGCTATGACGCCCCAACTTGCCCCATTCGAATAAAATACAAAATAATTCCAGTTCCTAGGTTGTTTGAGTACAGGTTTGCCTGTTTTTATAAAGAACAGACTGCAAGAGATGACCCCTTTTTGTCCCGTATTGTGCAGCTGGTACCACACAACACGCCGTATACCACTAGAAACGCTGAAATGCTTTCGGTACCAAGATGTAGAACAAACTATGGTTTGGTATGCTGAAATATATACTACCAAGATGTTTGAACTCTTCTCTTTATAACAATATAAACACAATGTCTTTTCGTGCACTTCGTAAAACTTTTATTGATTAGGTTGTATTAGTACTGAAATACATATGTCGACCGTTTTTTCTTTCCTTGTCATTGTTTATTATATCTAACCCCCTACCTGCACTATAGCACAATCTGTTTTGTTTGAGATGTGAATTGTTATTTGTATGCCGCAAGAACTGCCGCTGCTGTCATCGTCGACTTTTTCGGGTGACGAAGCCCGTCAAGCGGTTATTGTGAACCGCTTTTATTTCGTCACCCCCGCTTTCTGTAATGGCAAAAAGCGAAATAAACAAAGTGAAAGTGAAAAACTCTGGAATTGATAAATACACCTAAGAATCTACAAGAATAAGTTAACTCCTAGAAATCAGCAACTACAAAGCTTTACATCTTCTTTTCTCAACTACCTCGTATGAAGCACACACACTTGGGACATCAATGATCCTCCCCGAAAAGAATTCTACGATCAAATAACTGAAGATATAACCTATTTTTCCCTCAATTGCGAATCTGCGTTTAGCACTCACTCAGTTGATGAAAACTGGTCGACCTTCAAAATAATATAAATCATCAAAATAACGCAACTGCACCGAAGCCCACATTTCTTACTAATAGCAATAAGCCGTGGTTTACTGCATGTAAGATGGCTAGAAAACAAGTAGAAAAAATACTTCCATGCCGCCAAAAACAGCAGTTCTAAACATCAAGTACACATACTATCACAATGCCTTACTAAACCTGCTAATCAGCAAGCTCAGGCTATTCTGAAGGCAAAACGATTCGCATGAGGCGGATACCTACCATGAATGCGCAGAAATATTTAACAACGCATTCGCATCTCTCCTCATTACTGAACTTGAGGCGCCTTCATGCCAGTTAACACATTCCACCAAGAAGGCATTGCATTCAAAACCATATGCTTATAGCACCCCCCTCCCCGCACGCATTTCGTATTGTATTTACACTTTTTAAAAATGTAAATTGCCCTTTACATGGGCTACTTCATCCACCCCCCACCCTCCAACCAATAGATGCTGAGCTCCGGTCCCTCATCAATCCCAGGATGCGGTATCCAGCAAAAAAAATTATGAGCCACCTCTGGAAGATGAACTAACGAGCGTTAGATGTTTCGTCGCGCAATCTATCATGCATGCGATGTATTACCACGTCATTAGACTGCTTTTCTACACCTCATGGCAAGAGGGCGCCTACCACCTTGTAAGCTGCCTTGTGCTGAAGTCACAGTCGCCATAATTAAGTTTAACCGTAAGTAATTATTAACATTATTAGGCGATATTGGTGTCTAGCATGCTCAACTCATCCAGCCTGTTTAGAATAGGTCATTACATCAAGACTTCATCGGTTAATTAAACAAAAGCTATTAACTTTATTACTCAACGAAACTAAATATCTTAATTACAAAATATTGATGCCTTACGTATTATACTTATGTAGAGGATACCAAATATCTAATTCGTTTTATGGTGACCTCGTTAATTGCTAAGTTATAAGCGATTAAACGTAGTCACGTGACTAGTTAATTATGACGTCAGAAAACATGTGACCTCATCAAATAATCACCAATTCGACAGAATAATGACGTCAGCAGTCAATCAGAAATTGTGTCGCTATGTAGATTTACTATGGGGGCCGCTTCTTTGGACAGAAAATTTCACGCCGAAGGGAGGTGGCAGCACAACCCAAGAAATCGAGAAACGTGATGAATAAGAGATAACGCTCTTCAATAAAGATAGCAAATGACGAAGTAACTGTCTCACTTGTGGGAGGACACCCAAACCACCCTGTGTTTCGATGGAGGGAAAATGCTGAAGGCGGCTTTGTGCTGTGCGTTGTCAGTGCATGTAAATAACCCACAGGTGATGGAAATTATCCGGAGCCCTTTACTACGGAACAATCTTTCTCTTTTACCTATTCAATTCCCACCTTCATCCCTTCTCGGTGGGCTCTTTTCTATATTATTAATTTTTGAAGAAATCAAATGGTGCAGTAACTGTCAATGTCAAAGTACTGGCATGAGGCGTTTTCCGAACATGTACCAGGATGAGTAGAGCTACGATATATAAAATTGGTAGTGCCTTAGCTCATGTATGCCGGCTGCATCTTTCATGAAGCTGGCTTGCATTTTGTCATCCGCAAGTCTCACTCCACCATGGCGCTATGGCTACTACGGCCTGAGGACGCTCTACAACACATCTCTAATGTTGGCACTATAGTCTCGGCGGGCTGCTGCGGGGACCTCCACAAGGCGCTTTGATCACTGGGTTCTCTTAGAAGTCTGCATATTTCTATTCACTAAGTTCCAACTTACCACCCAGCGAAATGTCGGTGAGAGTAGACGATATCCTTCAGCACTTTCAGGCCGCGAGACTCGCCGCACCTCAGTCGGTGCACGATAATTTGCACACTTCACGTGCGCAAGGCAGGAAATTTGGGCCTCTACTTTCAATGAGACGTAGCTGCACACGGGAAACACAGGGTCACAATGCCTGCGTTTGCAAAGCTTCCGCAATGGCACTGCTTCATTTTGTGCTTGTTCAGAGAAACGTAGGTCTTTATTTTTGAAGCGGAATGCTTTCTACGCTAGGTAAAGGAGTCTTCGGGTAGGCCGCACAACGACCTTGAACGACCTTCAGCCCGAGCAAGGATAGCCGTGTGTGACCATTAGTGGTACATTTAACGTGTCGAATCCGTGACCTCTGAGCTTGACTCATCACCTTTAATTGACTTTTGAACTCTCACATTCGGTGACCTTTGGATTTACCTTTGACCTTAATTTCCGGCTGGGTTATATGAAGCCACGTGATGACATTCGATGGGGGTGTCGCAAGACTATGTGATACCACATCATAGCCACGTGTTCGTGTGGGTATATATAGAACGGCTGTCACGGGCATGTAGCAGAGCTACCATGGACGACCCTCAGAGGCTTAGCAGGCGTGCTTGCTTTTCGCTGATTTCCAGGGTTAGCCAAGTTTATGCACTGCTAATTTTTTAAACAGTTTAGCATAGACCTGAAAGTAACGTGCAACTATGTTCTCCTTTTGTCTCGAAATGAGGCACCGAGAAAACTAAGGGATTCATATTTAGCTAAATTTTGGAACCTGCTGTTTGCTTTCTTTGCCTTCTCATCTGAAAACTGATCGGTGGAATTTTCACACCATATTGACTCTGCCGATCGCAGTAGTAGCAGGGATTGGATGTTTGGTGTAAAAATAGTTACCGCGCTAGTTGAACGTATCACCTAGCTATGTACTGGATATTGAGAAGACGGCGCGGCATTTAAGGCCTGCGCCTAAGCAAATGCTTTGGTCAGCTTTGTTCCAGAGGCAATGGAAAAAGCTTGTCTCTTCCTTGCGAAGTACCGCCGTACAGAGTGTGGCACCACAGAGGGCCGATTTCATACTACAATAGTTTGACCTCGTCGTCGAATAGTACACGCGATGGAAGTGGCGAAATGTAACTTTCTGGGAAATAAAATTTTTGCCAAACTACATATTGTGTGAAACTACCTTGGAAACGTATGGAAAAGTTTCAAATGGTTGTCAAGTTCTCTTTAGACTGTAAGAATCCGCTCCTGTTAATGTATAAATTTTTTCCACGCAATGTGCGTTGATAATTAACGTCACGTGGAAATTAGACGATCTTAACGCAGTTTACATTGCCGCCTTGCTTCATATAGTCCTAGTCGTATTGTCTTGCGCCGACTTGCCCGACACTCAGAACCCGTACTGAACAAGCTAGAAAGATGAAACCAACACCAAACCGTAGCCAACATAACTGACGTCCGGAAAGAAGTTCAGTAAAATTCATATTTTGGAAGATGCTGCATATATAAATAAAAGACTTGTGTTTTTCATGCTTGATTTCAGAGTGGAAGCTCCCTTTGCTCTACATCAGAGCCCTGTGAATATACCAGCGCTTGAGAAGTATAGAAGCATGGGACATCCTAGCGGTTCGCACGAGACATAATATGATCATAATATAACAAAACTTTAAAAAATATTTCTAAATCTAGCAATTATTGTAACTCATTGCGTTATCTTGCTTCTATTCATGCTTGCAAACCCCAATTCGGCTCTCATCACAAGCATTTGAAGGGCAAAAAAGATTTGGAACTAAAGATTCCTGCTATCTCCACGTGATTAATAATCCGGTTAAGAACGCGGAGCTGACATCCACATCAACTTTATTAAGGAATAAACACGAAAAACCTTTCGCGTAAATAAGGAAACTAACGATACCTCTGTATCCGAAAGAACGCGTAAATCATTGCCTAAGGTTGCAACCATCCATGCGGTCTCTTTAACGCCGCGATAGTATTTGCGCAAAAAATGCCGAAAATCAACAACATGCGGAAAAGGTATTTGCTATATCAATGCACTTCCAGTAGAGTCCTACAATCGGTCGTGCTGTGAATTTAAATTATGCCATAACACACGCTATATGCCTTGTTAAGAGAAATATACCCGCCTAACATACGGCACACAATGGGTCTTGCCGGCGTCCGCGATTTGTCAAAACGTAATGATGATATACTGGTGGACCGCCAAGCTGCTGATATGAAAAGGCGCCGCCTTCCCTCCAGTTGCTCTCAGTTGCGTTCTAGAAGGTATAATAATACAATTCTGGAAACCTGATGCCATCTGGGTTCCGAATACTTGCGCCGTTAAAAGACACAACATATACCGGGACAGCGAGGGCCAGCAGTTAGTCTACCTTAGATGGAAGCGTGCTGTTCAAAATAGCGCGGCAATTTGGGGAATTCGCTTCTGATTACCAAAAGCTAGATCAATTACATCAGAGACTCGACAATACTTTTCTTGCAATAAAAGAGTTTCCGCATTAACTTCCTGAGACAGAGTCGCATCTTTCGTGACGATGCACCTAGACTACAAAACGTGCATGCAACGAAGAGGCTTGCTTCTGACTCTGCAACCTGGGAGGTGCGTATCGGGCGTTTCCTTGTGCCTTAATCTCGTGAGAACACAGAATCCTGGCGACATATGCCACCTGCACATCTCGAGGCTCGGCACAACAGTAGCATTACATGTCACGGGAAGTAAAATGCCAACGTGCTGCCAGTTTTCTTTTATAAGAGACCACACCACCGCTGTGATTTTCTCTTCGCAGTCGCAGGACGCACGCGAACAACCGCTCGCACGAGACACATGGGGTGTCCTTTAGAGAAAATGTACACACAGTTGCAGAGTTCTGGTTTGGTCTTGTTGGTCGGCGGGTACATACAGTACGCGGCGCAGCTCCCGAAATCTTTTCCATCGCTTGTTCGCTCTTTACTGACTCCCTGATCATGATCACCTCTCCACACAAAGAACACTTCGCACACAAACTAGACCCGCAAGCCACGACACCAAAACCACAGACATAAGCACACACATCCAGTTTTCATCTGGTTCTTAATCTTAGCGATGGCCAGCGCTTCGCATATCTGGAAAGTTCGTGAGAGATGTGTCAGGGTGCAGCCGTTCCGTTTTAATTGACACCACCAGTCAATAGGTTAAAAGATAGGCATTGGACATATTACCCGCAGAAACATGTGTTTCGTGCTTTGTACACTTGCTTTAGTCGTCAAAACCCCCTCAGGGTCTTTTCAACCACGAAAGCTCCTGTTGAACATCCGCCACTTTAATTTGTCCAGTGAATTTTTAAAGTTGTTGCTATCTTGAGAGTAGTTTGCTTTCTTAGGCAACTTGAGCTACTAAATTTGAAGAGTGGGGCGTCAGAAACACAGCCTGAAGCCTTCTAGTTTAATTCTGGCGATTTAACGTCGCAAGGGGACTTCGGCTATGCGGAACGCTATAGTTGAAGGCTCTGGATAGTTTCAACCACCTCGGGTTCTTAGCCTGAACTGACAAATGGATATCTCACGGGCATCTAGAATTTAACCTCTGATCTGAATGAAATCACCACGGCCAGGACTGAAACAGATTCTACCGGGTCAGCACTCGGGCACCATAACCACCACATCGCGGAGGCCTGCAGTCGCTCGCCACTTGTAAGGCTGCGTGTGAAGCGAGCACGGCTACCTTAGCACGTAAAACTGCCTGTATTCATTTCACTGAGGCTTCTTATATCGATGCCGGTTACTCTTTATTTTACACTCACAAACGGCGAAAAGTGATCGTGATTTTGCTCAACCACGTGATACAGCCCACACGTACATAGCAAAACTTTGTGGTTGAAATATTGCCAAACCTACAACAAGACGTCAAGGCGTTGCAACGCCGTACTCTTAAACCAATCGCGGTTATTGCACTGTTTCCAATAGTACAGCGTAGAAAATAGAAAAATCTGGAAGATGAGAGCTTCATAAAAAAAAGCTTTACACTGGTAAAAACAAAGCGCTTCCCGTCTGTTTTCGTAAACCTTGCATGAAAAGTTTCCACTTGTTTCTCAATTTGAATTGATTATCGATTCTATTGATTTTTTTGCTCTAAATCTGTCAAGAAAAGCGCACCAACCTTGTGGGCGCAATTTTTGTGGTGGTTCATGAGAAACCCCTTCACATGAAAATTTTTTAACTCAAATTGCGAAGAAGAGGAGTGCAGACATGAGGCGAATTTTCTATAACCTGCCAATTGTATCCTGCGGCCTGGCATAGATATTTACGATCCAAGTACTCCTGTTTTGTCTACAAAGGGGTAAAATTTCTATGCAAAATATTCAACCCCCTCTACGTTCAGATTAATGGCTTGTGACGTGTATTCTTTACGTACTTATATGGAGGTGCTTAGATGAAGATTAAATGTCTTGTATTGAATTAGGTTCACATTAGTCTCCTGCAGCGCTATTACCGCGGTTTTAAGATCAACGCTCTTGAAATATTGCTGTAATGTGGCCTGTTTTTTCTAAAATTTGTGCAGTTTCATTTCAAAGTTATTAATTTGTTCTTTTGAATATGACAGTCCACCTTGTTCGAGACACTTATCATCATCATCGTCTAAAACTCTATTGGCAGTCCAAATCTTGACGAGGTTGTTTTTACCAGCGTTGTTCTTTCCTTATTTTACCGGTCCATTTTAATCTTTAGGGCCGATATTTGATCACGAGTAAAATAAGTTTATTCTACGCCATACTCCCTGCATTGGGGATGTGAGCGGAAAAATGTCTCGCTTGTAACACTGCTGCAGTGCCGAGAATTTGCCAGTACATTCTGCGCTGTAATACAGCTGCCGATGTCATCCGAGCAGTATATTTATTAGCGCAAGTGCCACGAAGAAGAGGAGGCAGAATAAGAAGAAGAATCTAACGATGCCTCCGTCAGCTGCCGAAAAGCTGCAGTTGGCATCTTTTCGCAGGATTTCTCATGGAGCTATACTGTCCGCATATCAGAATATATTCCTACATTCTTTGCGAAATTTTTAGCTCTTAGAATGGCCCGCCAGAAAATTTCATGCCATGTGTCTCACGTTATTATCCTCGCTGAGTTTTTGTCGGTTTTATTCTGCCTCGAAACTTCACAAAGAAATTTTTTGTCCCATGCGCTTTGAAGGGGGCCTGTTTTGTCTGGGTCCCTGGCAATGCAGGTGTTCATTCAAATGAGGTATCTGATTACTTGGCAAGGTTAGCTCTTCACGGGTCAGTGACACATCCCGTCCAGTTTTTCACCCTGATGATGATTATGGCTTTTTATGGCGCAAAGGCGTCTACGGCCAAAGAGCGCCATGGCGCATGGTATTTTCCATTTCTCAAGGTGGGGCAAAGGCCGATTTCCCAAGCATTTCACCCTAAAGAAGCTGAGCCTCAGACCAGAGGAAAGCTCGTATCCTTTGTATCACCGATCACCAGTGGGTACTCGGCGGCACTGGGGATCCAGCCCCGCACCTGCCGCATGCGAGGCGGATGCTTAGCCACTTGGCCACCACTGCGTTCGAGTATTTCAGCCTGCTGGCGACTTCCAGGTTTCAGCAGTTCCAACCTATATCAGCCATGTTACGTGATCCTTTACTAAATACCAGCGATTATTAGCTCTTAGCATATAATTGGAACGTCCGCCTGTGTAAAACCAGGCTGTGTGGGGTACCAATGACGCGGTTAGGGTGCAGGATTCCCAGTTTTAATTTTTATCTACGCAGGTGTAGGTCGACCCCGACACACGTATGTTCTGCATGCGGGGAAGTTGAATCTGTACACCATTTTCTCCTCTACTGTCTAAAGTTGGCACTTCATAGAAAGATTTGCCTCGAGGTTCCTCTCTCCAGTTTAGGGCTCCCATTATCTGTGCCACTGTTATTATCGTTCGGTGCGAGCAGCAAAAGAATTGCATTGGGTTCAATTTGTGGGATCCTGCAATACATAATCGCAACTGGTTGGTTGATTTGCTAATTCTTTTAAAACTCTCCGAGCTCTTCTTTTTTCACCAAAATGCTGTCTGTTATTTTACTTTAAATATTCTTCTGTCGTTATTCATAATACGTTTTTCAAAATTCACGCTTGACGCAAAAATTTTGTCGTAATATCCCATGGAAATTTTATTGTTTATGCCACTACACCTTGGCCAATCCCCACATGTGAGTATGTGCCACGTTTTAAGAGTTAGAAGAAGAAGAATCGCGCGTGAGCAGCGATTCTGCCTTCGCTCTAGCATTCCATGCATCAAACGCAGACACTACTGAGAGCGTTTCTTGTTTTGTGAGGAGTAGCCATGCAGTGTGCCTTCGTAAAGACTACTCAAACTGATGAACCGAACTCTTCACCGGCTGCGCTCCTGCGGGTCCTGACTCGAGCGTATTGGCGTGGCACCCCTCAGCAAGGATTGGGAACTAAGCCCTCTGCGTGCCATTTGAGCAGGGGTCAATTTGGCGTCTGCCGGTCGTCGATTTTTTGCCAGCGCCCCGCCATCTCGGTCCTACTCTCCGTCAGCAAGCACGGAGCACTGGGATGTGGAGTCCGCCGCAGCAACAGAGCTCCGAGTGGAGGGCCACACGAGAACGCGCCCAACCTGGCAGTGCAGTCAGACGCCCTCCCCGCGACCTCCAAGGGGCTTTGACATCGAAGGCTTCTGTGGTTAGTTTTTTTAAGACTTTATTGTCAAGAAAGCTGCCTTAATGTGAGGCTAGGCGAACATCGAAATTCGCTCAACGACAGGTAGGACAATCTCCCTGCGAATTACCGCGCATGAAAAGACAGAAAACAGGGAAAAGAAAATGTCCACACCTGCATTTGCTAGTACAACCATCCTTTTTAGACACCATGACCAGCTATCCCGTGCAATCATGGAAGCTTACAACACAGGGATCTGTCGATATCAGTGTATCAGCCAGCCCTCTTTTGCCATATTGCTGATTGTGATAATAATTTTGTATTCTCCGCCGCAAAGGGTCATTGATAAAGTTTCTTTAAGCTAACTTCTCTCCCGTAATTGATGAGTGACACGTACTGCTTGCGTTTGTTTCTGACCTTTGACTCGGCTTCCGAGAGAACCTGTGGGGGTAATGTTTTTTTTGTTTTGTGGTGGCATGTATAAGTTGCATACATTCAGAAATAACCCTCTGTAGCGAGTTTGCGTTCGTATGCGTCGTCCTGTCCATGTTTAGTGTTTACTTTAGGTTAATTTTTGCATCTTGAACGTTCACCATATCGCCCAACTTCAGTTTTACTAAATCACAAAATTCCTGGTGACGTTTTCGTACGGCCCTGGTTCCAGATTGCGCACTGGTATAAATCGACAAAAAAGCGAGCTATGTGTTCACATTCGTGCCTCCAAAAGGAAAAAGAAACCTTACACTTCAAAATTGCTCCTCCATGTAAATATTCTCCCAGATGTGGGGCTGTAAGCTGTGCTCGTGCGTGTGATCTCTTAATTTCTCACTACAGGCTAAGCCTAATATACCTGCCTCGTCCTGCCTCTAGGCACAGCCATTAAACTCGTCTTTTCAATGGCGAATAAGATGAGCAGCTTTGAGAATCCAAAAATGCTCTAATGCACTTGATGAAAATCAGCTACTCACTAATGCCCCGCCCAAAACATGGAGTTAAAGCCTCTACGTCTTCTCAGGCAATATGCATTTTTATTGGACAGGTGAATTGCTGTTCTTTATATGTCATAGAACTGAACCTGCGTCTAAATAATGAAAGCTTTCAAATAGCTTTTGCATAGAAATTCTCAAAAGAAGAGCAACCTGCGGCGCTTCTGTGAAAATGGTTTACCGGCTTTCAGGTGTTACCGGGAACCTGTCCTCAAGCCGTTCCTCGCAAGGTGTGATGTGACAGATCCCACGGAAGGTGCAGCCCGGCAGTAAAAAACATGCGCGATTAAATCACTCCGACGCGTGTTATTAGCCAGCGCGACTGCTGTGGATCGTTTAGTGTGTTTTAGAGCCCGGAATTCTTAACTTAGAGCCGAAATATGGGCCAGATGGTACATGATACAGAGCCGAAGCAGTCAAAAAAGGACAAGGATGAGAAGGCCAATAGTGGTCGTGGTGTACGTCTCACTTCTCGTCCTCATCCTTTCTTGACTGGTTCTGCTCTTTATCGTGTGGACTTAGACTTGGAAGGATAAGCTCAAAGAACCCGGACGAACGGGCAAAACAGTGCACCGGAAAATCTGTCTAATAGTATATTTATGTAGAACTGTGAGCTCTTCACACCGCTGTGATTTAGTCGGTGCGAGGCAAGTTACGCGCAGCACTCACATACCAACGCGCCATCTAGTCGTTTCTGCTTATGTGTAAGATAAGGAGCCGCACTTGTAAAAAGCTGTTTTTCTGTGCTCAGTGTAATAAGAAAGAAAATGCCGTCGACCTCCATTCCCATGTAACCTATGAAGCCGTCATTGTTGCTTTATAAGGGCTCTGACGCCAAGAACACTGAAGATATTCAAGCAGAATAGCGAAAATTGAGCGAATTGGGACTCACTTGTAAGGAGATGAAAGCATGGCAAGCGCGTGCCACTAAGCCAGAGGAGGATGGGGATAATATGATACCGAGAAGTATCTGACAGACGTGGGGGATAAACAGATTTTGTATATGATATTCGAAATTAGAACGGAGTGATTAACGCGGCTCACCAGTAACACTTATAATCAGAAGGTAACCTTTAGAGTCGAGAGCGTTAAATCCACGACTAGATAATGTGCCAATGAAAAATGTACTGGTAATATTAACGAAGGGGCACCTAGGAAGACATTTTGTGACCGATCAGTGATGAACAGGAAAAAGGGTCTGCAAAGTGCTGAACGCCTGAGCATAAATGTGTAGTCCCTGAGGAACGATATTGAATGGATGCTTTTTTATTTACTCAATTTATCAATGTTCCGTAAACCTTATTTTCGGTATAGTACGTTTTTGAAATAAAGTCTGCAACGCATTCTCTCCGTCATTGTTCTTGCGACAGAGTTGTACCTGTAAACAGCGATTTTCCTGCAAGGGTTTAGGGTACAACAACAACAACCCATTACCACTTTTTTCACTTCCGATATATTTCACACGTATCGAAACCCTCCAGACGTCAAACACTATCTGTAACATTATCTGGTTATTAATCTCTGGCCATTTCTTGTTCTCTTACTGAAATTCGACGGCCATTTTTCTGATAAAGGCAAGCAAATGGCGTCTTAATTGAACTATTATTTTGGCGTGTAACCGATATCCCGCTTGCGGGACGTGGGTGTTTGCTATGCTCACGTTCCTTGTGACTTTTCTTTCGCAACAACTTCATTAGAGTGAATCTCCTAACGTCTTCTACACAGCAAATAATCTTGGATTGGCTCACCAGCCCACGTCAGCAAGACGTCCCTCT
Organism: Amblyomma americanum; assembly: GCF_052857255.1. NCBI lineage: Eukaryota > Metazoa > Arthropoda > Arachnida > Ixodida > Ixodidae > Amblyomma > Amblyomma americanum. The sequence goes on along the minus strand of NC_135497.1, from coordinate 397,165,374 downwards.
TGCGATCCATGGACACCCATCTTCGCATTGGCGATCTCAGGGAAGGCGACATCGTCTCAGCATTTCGCGAACCTTACTACCACCGCTACCAAGCTGCTGGAGGTTGTCCGACCCGGAGGACCCACCTGCCGCTGCACGCTTACCCTTGGGCGGGGCTCTCTGCTGCTTTTGCCCGTCCTCATGCGTGAGTGGCATCTCGCAGGCGCTTGCACACTGCTTTTCATAGCGACTCTGATCTAACAATCGTAGAAATTTCTTGACGGAACACTGCAATGAAGCTTGCCGACAGCGGAACTTGTAGTACGCGCGGCCTTAGGCACATCAGTTCGAGAGGGCCAGCTGCAAAAAATTCGCTATAACTAACAGAAACCCACAGCGGACATTCTCTACTGTTCCCCGTAGCTTCGCAAGCTGCGCCGTACATATCCTGATTAGTTCTGGTCTTTATGTTTGAAAAAAATAGCTGGATGCTTTGCAGCGTTATTTTGATTTTGGGATATTGATGCTTTTCGGCTGGATGTATGGCCCAAACGCTAAAAGCGGGGATTTTCAGAGGAAAAAAAAAACAAATTTACAAGCGGGGTGATAGATGCAAAGAGATTATAGTTCAATTTGTTCACTACAGAATAACTTGATTGTTTCAACTGGTCTCCCTACCCGCCCTCTCTGGAGTTTATTTACTACAGGACTAAGACTTAAATTTAAATGCTGCCGCAGCTGCCAACTTCCCATTTAGAAAAAAAAAATTGATGAAAAGGTTATCCGCAGTAGTTTTTAGTAGTAGGCTTATTGAGCGTGTTGACAGGACTGTATTACCATGCTTTTGTTCACCGCACCTCGCTTCGAAAATGCACAATCATCTTTAGTGCGTTAGACGGTAAAAGACGCTCGGAACGAAGCGAAGTTTTCGCACGCATATAGTTTTCAAAGCAATGCCGAGACGTTGACAGCACTGACACTATACGGCGGCAAGTTTCAGCCTCCGGCTGAACTTACAGCATCCGTTCGCCCTGCACTGCGAGCCTGTAGCTTGTTTTTTTGCACGAAAAGTCCTTTGGCAACAGAATTTAGTAGCAGTAGCTACATTAGGGTAGCATGTCGAGCCTTCAGCTTGGTGGCGCCGTGGCGGTGGCGCCGCCGCCAGCCCGTGGCTGCGCCGCCAAGCTGTCACGTGGTTGGTCACATGGTGCGGAGCAGCTGCCGGCGAAGCGGCGCCGTGGCTGGTCACGTGACGTGGATGCGAAGCAGCTGCTGCTGTCGGCGGCGCGGCACGCCGGCGAAACCGAGCTGCAACAGCTGTGCGCATGTGCCGTGTCAAGTGGGTCGAAGATGAACAAGGAACGCCCAGAAAAACGGAGCTGCGGAAGACTGACTTTGGAGTTCCACTCGATCAGCCGTAGCTGCCGCGTCACTCCAGGTTTGGCCAGAGCTAAACCAGCGCCAGTTTTTTCACTATGGTCAACAACATTGACAATTCAATATGGATTACAAGTTAACTGCAAGGCATAGTGGTTAAACAACTTTTCTGCATACCTTGCAGAATTTTGCCCAAAAAATGTGGGCTACAATCCTAAGTCCTCACCTAACACGTTCTCTAAGCTGGCCATGCATCAGCGACCTTATGCACGCGCCCGATTACATTTCTTTAGCGGGGGACAAATGACATACCAAGGAAACGACACATCTCGTCTGCGATGTTCATCAACGGATTAAACGCCTTCATAAACTAGTGTAATGATAATTTTCTCCATGTCGCAGAGCGTTTATATGTTTTGGCTCTAAAATTATCTTGCCCATGAAAAAATAATTTCAGTTCTTTGGCCATCACCGGAATGATATCGAATATAGCATCTATAGGTATGTAATTAAATAAAATTAAAGGTTTAAAAAATCGTTTAACTTGGTACTGAGCAAACCACGCCTCCTTATAATAAGCGCTTCCTTTGTACAACTCTCACGACGCATTTTTATGGCCCAGGAACTCTTTGCTTTTGCAATAACTTCCAGATATCACTGCAAGTATTTTTCGGCTAGTACGAGGTGATGAAGTTGTCTCATTGGCCGAAGAAAGACCTCTACAACGGTTCTGGCCTAGTAGTGAGAGCATTGGCCTCGTATGAGCAACGTGCGCGGTTCGATCCCCAGAACAACCACGTACCCTCTGGTTTTCAATGTGTACACACCTTGCACCGGCCTGGAGCTTGCCTTCTATAGGGTGCAATGCTTAGAAAATTGCCTTTCACGCTACCTTGAAAACAGGATAATATGAAGACTAAAAATTGTTGCACACAAAAATTGTTGCAGATTACGTGACACAAGATCCGCGTGTTATCTCACTAACGCCCTCAGCCACATGCAGACATGCTTGACAGTTCATTTCACAGCAATCATCCTAACATCAGCATGATGAGCTTGCACTTTCTTTGCCACTGAGCATCGCCTGTGCATGCGTCCAGTAATGTTTATTTATTCGGCCATCTGCTTACTTCATTGCAGTTTGAACACCAGCTCATTCTCGTTTTCTGCTCCTAAGTCAGTAGTCTACCTTCTGTTTTGCCACCCTGACAGTAAATCTGTAACCATTCTATGTCTAAGTACAACGAAACGACTTTCCTTACCAGGAAAACGCCCTCGTAAAATAGAACGCCGCCCACGTGAAGCGTTTTTGCTCGAACAAAGCCACTACCTCTGTCTACCCTTTTTGCTTTCGCTTAGACCGGTGCGTGGGGCATTCCATTTTGAGAGACGGACGAGTGTTTGTGTTTGGCTCCGTGGCTTAACTCTCATACTTCCCAGTGCACCGCGACGGGGCATACTATTTACGGAGAGGGGTACGCGTGTGTGTTTATTGTGTGTGCGTGCGTGCGTGCTAGTATGCGTGTGTGCGTGCGAAAGAGGAAGACACATGCGTCGTGTCCACCATCATAACCGCGCCTGTGTGCGTTTCTTTTCATCCGCCAGCTCGACGGCGTTCCTCGCCACGCGTGGGTCTCTGTGGTCGCCCGCACCCTCAGGCTGGAGTTCGAGCCACCTGCCTCCAGATTCTTTTTTAGCGCCGAATCCGGGTTGGGCACGATGAGAGGGCCGCTGATGGAGAGCAGGAGCTGCTGCAGGTCCTAGCCCGGCTTCCAGTCCTTCTTGAGCGTGTTCACGCACACCTTGCTCGTGGACACCGCCACACTGTGTTTGAAGATGCGCATCGTGAAGAAGCATTGCCGTAAAAATGTATAGGCAGCCCCAGCCAAAGTTTGAAGACGTCGCCAGCGTGGGGTGCCCGGAGGTGCCTCGGTAGTGGCCTCTACGTTTGTAACGCCCTCGTGTTTACAATGACCCGAATGCCCTAGAGCTGCAGACGAAGCAGACTGCAGAGCTCCCGCAAGATGTGATGCAGCAAAAGCAGAGGAGAGGTTTCGACCTTCTTGGTCCGTTTCGGTACAAAAGACGAAGACCTAGTGAGCAGCAAATATCACATCGTCGGACTTATGTTTGTTGTATAGTTCTTCTGTATTATAGTTTCGGTATTTAATGGTAATTGAAGAAAAAAATCATCGGGACACTTCAAGATGCAAATCAATGAACTAACGGTGAGATGCAGGGTGTAGGAATATATGATCTCGCTCTACAACAGATAATTGGTTTTAACTAAGGACGACGGAAATGTGTTAAGACGATGAGTGAAAACCTTACAACTATCAATACGGCGTGTGCATAGGAGTTGTGGGTAGGTCAGCTAGACATGAAATGGTCACGTGCTCTTAGGTTGGATACTCTAAGAAACGAACGAAAGAGTACCAAAGCCTCTAACCTAGAAATTATTAAACCGGTAGAACTGTCAGAGCTAATCAGTAATCAAAGTAAACAAGATAGGAATTATATATTGAGAATCGAGCACGCTATAAAGAATGGAGGTAGTAGAAATGAAGCAGGAGGGAAGTAGGTGCGGGGAAATAAACGCACTGATAGATAAAGAGGGCAATGTCAATACCGATAGGGATAAGACACTTAAGGTAGCCAAGCAGCCCCACAACGATCTATATGTTAGCCTGAATAATCAAGACAATGACAGAGGCAGTGCTGCATATGAATTAGACATCTTTCCGGTGCCTAGAGAGGAAGTAAGCAAAGTCCTTCATGCAATACAAAGGGGAAAAGCTTCCGAGGGGATAGATAATTATAGATCGTAGAAGAGGCGGCGCCGTGATTTTGCCAGAAGAATATAGCCACCCTGTATACCGAATGCCTCGCGATGAAGGGCGCTAAGAAAAATTTAGGAACGCTTTTACTTTATATATAATGCGAGGGGACATCAAATTCAAATCTGGCGGCCGCTATAAGCTTACTGTCTGTTTTGTACAAGGAGTCTGCTAGGGTAATTGCTAATCGAAATAAATAAACCTGAGATTTTAGTCAACCAAAGATTAGGCTAGATTTTTGAAAGTCTACTCGACTATAGACCATACTCGCACCTTCGGTCAAGCGGTAGAGGCACACGAGGAATATGGCCAGCCCCTTGATGTGACCCTTATTGATTACGAGAAATGATTTCACTCAGTCGAGGCTTCAGCAGCCATCAACGTTGTTCGAAACCGGGTCGAGCAGAGGAACAACAGGCGGTGGTTCATCTCACTGCTCCTGCTAATTTCACCTTTTTTGCAGTGACAGTGCCTTCTTGCACATCCTGTTACTCGGAGGGGCCTGGTAAGACCTCAGGGACCCTCCGAGTGACCTCCGCCCTTGAAGTCTGTGCCTCATTTTTCGAAGTTTTGCCGGGATTTCGTTTCTGGCGGCCGGCTGGTTAAGCCTACCAGCTGCCAGATTGACTATAGCCGACTGGGCTCCATCAGATGGACAGTCACAGCTGGGCGGCTCCTCCTCGTGCGGGGTGAATCCAGCCGTCGTCTCGGAAGAGTCCTCGGACAACCTTCTGCCTTCTGGTATGCCTTTGGACCCCGACCCTGCCTATCACTCTGGGAGTGCCCTCTCGCTGAAGCCGCCGGTGGTTCTGGAGTCACCGAAAGCCAACCGCTTAGAGTTGGGCACGGACGCCGACGCCATCAAAGTTCATGAGGAGATTGTCACGGCGACTTTGGACAAGGAGAACAAGATAGGTCCTTCAGCTCGGGGTGTTCTGCCTCTCGTCTGTAACTTATACCGGCAAACAGCACATTTTTTTGCTTTTGCGGTTGCCGAGACGAACTATTCACGGACGCTCCGGACCTCTTTGGACGCGCGAGAGCGCGAACTGCAAACCCTCAGAACACAGCTCACAGAGATGACTGCCAAAGTCACTGTGTTTGAGGCGGAACTTCATCATGTGAGGCAGGAGGCACTGGTTCCTCGGACTTTTGCTGACGCTCGGCGTGGTGCTGCGGCTGTTGTACAGGGTTATGCCGCGAATGCAGCCTTGGATGTGTCCTCTGGTCCTCCAAGGCCTTCTCCTGGGGGAAGCTGCCGACCGGATCCACTGCCGCACAAGTTGTTACTAACGTCTTTCGTGGCCTCGGCGGACGTCGGCCGTGAGGTGGCGGCTTTAAGGCAAACATCGACCCCGAGGTAGAGGGAATCGAAACTGTTACCCTCCAACCTTCTCGTCATGCCCTCATGGTTGTCTCCAAGGACCCTGCGGACCTGGACAGTCTCAAGCTCGCTATAACCAGGATCGAGGCTACTCGTACTTCGATCAATGTCCGTGTCCCCCTTTAGAGGCACCGGCACATTCGCCTTGCCAGTTTAAACCCCGAGGTGCGACCGCAGGACCTAGTCATGACATTAAACTGCCGGATCCCCAATCTCCATCTGAACCCATCCTCCTGCAAGGCTAGGTTATCTTTTGCCTAAAAATCTGGACAATTTCTGCATATACTCGAGGTTCACCCCCTGCCTTCGCTCGTCTATGTGTGGCACGTCACATAGATATTGGATGGACTTCTGTCGAGGTCCGCGAAGATTTGCATGTTCCACTCTGCACTTACTGTGCTCAATATGGCCACGCTTTGAAGGCATGTAAGTTGCAAAATGATCCTTTGAAGGCTTGCTGCGCCCGCTGTGCGGGTTCGCACGCTTTGGCGGCTTGCCCGGTCAGTGTCCAGGACCTCAGAAGCAAGTGTGCACCTTGCGCGGCTGCTGGTCGCCCGTCCAGTCATCCTGCGGGGCATGTGTCTTGTTCACTTTTGCGTGAACGTGCGGATAGGTTCCGCGCCCGCACTCATTATGGGCCTTAGTCCTCATTTTATGCCGCGTCCCTTGCCCGATGACATTTTGTTTCTCCAAGTTAATTTAGATCACACCCGTTGCGCGACTTCCTTGATAGTTAAATTTATCAAGGACAACAATATTACAATAACGGCTGTGATCGACCCATACATCTCCACCAATAATGAATTTGTAGGACTTCCCTCTACTTTTCACAAACTCTGCGCACCTCAAGACCCTAGGTGTGTCATATTGCTTCATAATCCTACTTTTGATATCTTCCCAACTTTTATTTCTCCTGAAGTTGTTGCTATGTTATGTTCCACACCATCAGAGCATTTTCTTTTTATTTCAGTTTACATTCCGCCTCGTGCCGATATTGAAGCGGCCCTTGCTTTGCTTACTACTTTTATTCAAACTTCGCCCACTGATAAAATAATCATTTGCGGAGATTTTAATGCAAAAAACGTTTTATGGGGCGGAAAGATCACTGACACTAGAGGAACTCATGCTCAAGCTTTCGGGTCTCCAATGCCCTGGTCGTTCTTAATAATCCAGACTCTTTACTAAGCTACGAAACTACGTATGCTTCAAGTTGGATTGACCTTAGCTTCGCGTCACCAAATTCGCTAACACAGGGCTATCCTTGGCAAGTCAGTTCTGATGCATCACTTTCCGAGCACAGATTTATTACATATTTGTTCTCCTCCCAACTTGTGTCTCCGTTTAAGCGGCTCAACAGAGCCAGCTCGGATCGTTTAATTTACCAGTTAACTTCTTTGCCTTGGTTTGAATATTTTTATAATCATCAGTTCCATTCAGTGTCCGCTCTGGATCAGGTTCTAGCTAAATTTAACGACTCTGTTACGACACTATATAAGAAAAACTTGCGCTTGGTAAAACCCAAATTTCCCGGGGGTTCCATTTGGTGGATGTCTGATTTGAGCATGGAGCGGTCACGTGTGCTCGCTCTTCGCCGCCGTTTCCAGCGCATTTCAGACCCTCAGTTAAGAATTATCCACCGCTCAGTTTATTATAGGGCTCTTGCAACGTATTGAACTAATATTCTAAACACCCATGGTAATTATTTAAAGGAGATCTGCTCCACTGCTACGCGCAAATTGCTGTTTGGCAAGCCATACAAACATGCTTTTTGCAAGCTCAGGTGCCCTTCTGTAATTCTTCCTCTTCAGTACTCTGATGGCACATATACTGAAACGCTTCCTGACTCTGTCAAGTTGCTACTACTCACATCGCTACAGATACTTTTTCTCACGATCTTCCATACCATACTCACGTTCGTGACACTATAGCAAAGCCTTACAATAGCTCAGTTCAAGATTTACCGTTCACTGCTGCGGAGATTGAAGCTGTAATCAATTCGATCGCTGTGGCGTCTTCTCCTGGCCCTGATCTAATCTCTCCTCGTGTTGTTCGCGCCTTGTTTAATGCTTATGCTTTGTTTTTCCTCTCTATTTTTAATTCTGCTTTGCATTTGGGTTACTTTCCTCAGACTTGGAGAGTTGGAAGGATTATTTCTATTCCCAAACCCAATGGACCAGCGCACCTTCATAATTCTTACCGGCCTATCTGCATTAATTCGTCTTTCGGAAAAGCTCTCGAACGTTTTTTGTATGGTAGGCTGTACTATTTCCTGTTCCAGAATAATCTACTGCACAAAAATTAGTATGGTTTCACGCATGGCCGTAGTTCTGTTCAGGCTCTCTATCGTTTGCGGGAGATATTATTTACATATCAGCAACAAAACCTTCCTGTGGTTCTCATTTCTCTGGACTTCAGAGGTGCATTTGATAGTGTTTGGCACCCTTTGGTTTTAATTTTTAAGAAAACATCGTTGTCTAGGAAATTTACAATCCCTCTTGGCTTGTTTCTTAGATAACAGATATTTGACCTAACAATCTCCTTCTTGTACTATTTCTTTGCATTATTCTGTCGGAAGTCCGCAAGGTTCGCCTGTCACCTTTAATCTGGAACATTTTAATTTAAGACCTCTTAAATCTCCCTGTCCCCTCACCTATTCACATTCAGGCATATGCTGACGACACTATTATCCTTGTTCCGGAAAGACTAGCTGCGAGTTGTCAACATTGGGTACAAATGTTTTAACATTAATCCAAAACTTGTGTGGCAAGTATCGTGTTCACTTAAACCATCAAAAGTGTTCTTATGTTTTATTTTTTAATGAAGTCCCGGCGTTGCGCAAACGTAAGCCAACTATCATCATCATCATTATGATCATCATCATCATCATCATAATCATCATCATCATCATCAGCCTTACTAAACCCACTGCAGGGCAAAGGCCTCTCCCATGTCTCTCCAATTAACCCTATCCTTTGCCAGCTGCATCCACCCTTTGCCTGCAAACTTCTTAATCTCATCCGCCCACCTAACCTTCTGCCGCCCCCTGCTACGCTTACTTTCTCTTGGAATCCACTCCGTTAACCTTAATGACCAGCGGTTATCTTGCCTTCGCATTACATGCCCTGCCCAAGCCCATTTCTTTCTCTTGATTTCGACTAGGATGTCATTAACCCCTGTTTGTTCCCTCACCCAGTCTGCCCGCTTCCGATCTCTTAACGTTACACCTATCATTTTTCTTTCCATGGCTCGCTGCGTTGTCCTTAACTTAAGCTGAACTCTTTTCGTTAGCCTCCACGTTTCTGCCCCGTAGGTGAGTACCGGTAAGATTATGCTGTTGTACACTTTCCTCTTGAGAGAAATTGGTTAACTGCCACTCATGATCTGCGAGAATTTGCCATATGCGCTCCATCCCATTCTTATCCTTCTACTTATCTCCCTCTCATGATCCGGATCAGCTGTCACTACCTGCCCTAAGTAGACGTATTCCGTCACAATTTCTAGGCTCTCTCTGCCAATTGTGAACTGTTGTTCCCTTGCTAGGCTGTTGAACATTACCTTGGTTTTCTGCATGTTAATTTTTAGACCCATCGATCTGCTCTGCCTGTCTAACTCATTGATCATGATTTGCAGTTCACCTCCTGAGTGACTCAGCAAGGCAATGTCATCAGCAAATCGCAGATTATTTAGTTATTCTCCATTTATTCTTATTCCCAACTGTTCCTAATTCAGGCCTCGAAATACCTCCTGTAAACATGCGGTGAACAGCATTCGCGAGATCGTGTCTCCTTGCCTGACGCCCTTACTTATTAGAATTTTATAGCTGACTTTATGGAGGACTATAGTAGCTGTGCAGTTGCTATATATATCTTCCAGTATTTTGACATAAGGCTCTTCTACCCCCTGATTACGCAATGCCTGTATGACTGCTGATGTTTTCACTCAGTCGAATGCTTTCTCTTAATAAATGAAAGCTATATATAGAGGTTGGTTATATTCTGCGCATTTCTCTATCACCTGATTGATAGTGCGAATATGATCTATTGTGGAATATCCTTTCCGAAAGCCTGCCTGATCTTTTGGTTGATTAAAGTCTAACATTGCCCTGACTCTATTAGCAATTACCTTAGTAAATACTTTGTAGGCAACGGATAGTAAGCTGATCGGCCTGTAATTTTTCAAGTCCTTGGCGTCTCCCTTCTTAAGAATTAAGATAATGTTTGCCTTCTTCCAAGCTTCTGGTACAGTCGATGTCATAAGGCTTTGCGTATACAAGGTGGCAATTTTTTCTAGCACGATGTACCCTCCATCCTTCAACTGATCTGCTGTTACCTGATCCTCCCCAGCTGCTTTCCCCCTTTTCATTGTTTCTAAGGCTTTCTTTACTTCATCTTTCGCTACTGGAGGGGATGACGCATTCCTGTGCACTGCTGTCTTTCTCATTAACGCTCTGATTACATTGGCTACTGTACAGGTCTGTGTAGAACTCTTCGGCTACGTTAACTATCTTATCCATATTGCTAATGACATTGCCCTGCTTGTCTCTTAATGCATACATCTGGTTTTTACCTATGAATAGTTTCCTCTTCACTGTTTTTAGGCTACCTCCGTTCTTTATAGCACGCTCGATTCTCCCCATATTAAACTTCCTTGTGTCGGCTACCTTGCGCTTATTTATTAACTTTGATAGCTCCGTTAGTTCTATTCTATCGGTAGGGTTAGATGCCCTCATGTTTTGGCGCTTCTTGATCAGATCTTTCGTCACCTGAGATAGCTTCCCGGTATCTTTTCGAACTGTCCTACCGCCTACTTCTACTGCGCACTCCGTAATTATTGATGTCAGATTATCGTGCATTGAATAAACATCAAGATTATCTTCCTCAGTTAAAGCCGAATATCTGTTTTGCAGCGCTATCCTAAACTCCTGTGCTTTCCCTCTTCCGGCTAACTCGTTAATGGTCTTCTTCTTCACTAGCTTCTTCCGTTCCCTCTTCAAGTCTAAGCTAATTCTAGACCTTAAAATTCTGTGGTCGCTACAACGCACCTTTCTGAGGACGGCCACATCCTGAATAATGCCAGGTTTAGCGCATAGTATGAAGTCGATTTCATTTTTAATCTCACCATTGGGGCTCTTCCAGGTCCACTTCCTGTTTTCTCGTTTGCGGAAGAAGGTATTCATGATCCGTAAATTATTTCTATCCGCGAATTCGACTAATACCTCTCCCCTGCTATTTCTAGAGCCTATCCCATAGTCACCTACCGCGTGACTAGCCAACTATACTATACTATACTATACTATACTATACTATACTATACTATACTATACTAGCCAACTATACGCCTAGACAATGTCTCAAGTGTGAACCCAATATTAAATTATTAGTAGTTGTTTTTGAATCCCAGCTAAGCTTTATTCATCATGTTAATCATTTGCAAGAGAAAATTATTGCATCTACGACCAAGCTTCTTCATTGGTTCTGTTTCCATTTTCGTGTTTCTCCATCGCATTTGCGCCTAATGTATCATCAGGTTATGCTTCCTACAATCACCTATGCCGCCTCATCTTGGTGGTTCCATTGTCCGCCTTCCAAACTTAGAGATCGTCTCTTATCGTTGCAACGCATTCCGCTTCTTGCTCTTACTGGTGCCTACAGTACTACGAGAACTGTTGCTCTTCACGTCCTTGCCAATGTTCTTCTATTGCATATTTATCTGGGCCAATTATGGGCAGAGTTTATGCTTTTTACATTACGGCAACCCGTTGTCTACGGCAAGACATTTTATAACCCGTTTGAAATTCAGCCAGAACTTAATATCTGGTCTGACCGTCCCTCACTGAAATATAAATTTTCTTTTGCTCAAATTAGTTATCATAAGCTTTGGCTTTTTCGTGACAACGTGCACTGCATATTTACACAGACGGGCATTCACTCATCACAGTGCTGGTGCTGCTTTTGTTGTTCTTAGCTCCACACAAAATATTTTATACGTTCATCGCATATCCTTAGAACCACGTTCAAGTGCCTATGCCGCCGAGCTTGTAGCATTCCATTCTGCTGTTGCGTTTGCTATTAATAACCCTCCTTCTATGCCCGTTCATTTCTACACTGATTCTCTATCTCTGTTTTCTGCTCTGTCTTCAGTTACTTCATTTAACCCGACAAATATTTCCATTAAGGAAGATCTCTATCGTTTGTCTTCTCTGGCCTCATTTCTTTAATTTCATAACCGGCGCTACTCCGGAATTTATGAAAATGAGTTAGCCGACCAGGCTGCTGCTATTGCTGGGCAATATGGCCATTTACACACTTCTACCTTTTCACGCCGTTGCATGCGTTCCCGTTTACACCATTCTTCACTTATTTTATGGCGAGTTTATTGGCAAGAAAATGATGGCGGCCAAGAAATATTTAACTGGATCCCCGATACGCTCAATATTTCTTCCATCCGTCTACTTAGGAGTCCTCTTATTACTTTACTCACTGGGTACGGCCGATTCTCTTTCTACTTTAAAAAAATGGGCTTATCTCCTTCTTCAATTTGCTCATGAGGTGTTTTGTGCGAAGATGTTAGTCATTACTTCCGGAATTGCTCCCTTACTGCTCCTTTAGTTTCTCGTTTAAAGTCTCTCTGCTCATCTGACATTACACTGTCTACTTACCCCTCGCTTTTGAATAACCCTGCTGCTTGTGCTGTTCTTATTCAACCGGTTCATCTCATCAGCAGCACAATTCCTACACATTCCCGATGAGTACCTTCATCACTATTATTTTCCTGCTTAAGCTCTGTACAGAGAAGTGCTCTGTGTTCCTTTGCTGGACAATGATGTATCTCTCTGTGTTCTGACACTGTGTTTGAACCAACTGTGCCTGTGATTTTATCTGTGCTGACATTTTCTTTGACTTAATCTGTGCTTCTGACTGTCAGTGGTGTCTGGACCAACTGTGCCTGTGACTTTATATGTGTTGACATAATCTGTTACTCTATCTGTGCTTCTGTCTGTCTGTGGTGTCTGGACAAGCTGTGCCTGTGACTGCATCTGTGCTGACATTCTCTGTGACGTTATCTGTGCTCCTGTCTGTTCTGCGCCTTTGGGGTTTTATGTTTTTTTTAATTATTGTTTCTATTTTCCTGCTTTTCTCTTTAAATTAAGTTTTTTGATCGTTTAGCTCCTTTTCTTATTTGTTTTATTGGCTTTAAGCCCGGTAAAGCATTGCTGGTCCGGGCTCCCTCTCTCTTCCATTTATGTTTTTTTTAATTTTTTCTGAGACGACCAATAAAAGGCTGTAGAAGGGGAATATGTATAGTTACTGAAAAATATCTATATATCGGCTGCACGGCCGCCGCAGTTCCCTAAAGGTAAAATGAAACCCCAATCAGGAAGGGCGTCGGGGAGGGAAACATGCTCCAGTTTTTTTTCCATTGTGCTTACTCAAGGTGTTCCAAGAAGTGGATTGGGGATGAATGCATGCAAAAGGTAATGTAGAATATTGTTGTAATCTCTGAGTTACTTATGACATTTTTGGTTTATGGAGTTCAACGTCCCAATGCAAGTAACCTAATGAAGGACGCCATAGTGGAGGGCTCCGGAAGATTTCGACCAACTGAGTTTCTTGAACGGACACTGCTATCGCAGAATACACGTGGCTCTAGCATTTTCCCTCGATCGAAATGCGATTGCCGCGGTCGGGACTGAATTCGCGTCTTTCGGGTCAGCAGCCGGGGGCTAATACCGCTGAGCCAGCACCGTCACATTTTTTGGCTAAGAGCTCCGGGGACGGAAGTGTAAAGCATGATCAGGTACTTAGGCAATTCAGAAAGGCAGGCCTAAAAATAATATAAAGCAATCTTAAGTAATTTTCAAACATTTTTCAGAGAGCTGGAGAAGCGTAGCATCTTGGGCAAGTTGGTGCATGGTACCGGGTATATAAACCAACCGAACTGGACGTATACACAAGAGAAGGAACTTGCAACGACGATTATGAAGACACAACTGAAAATTTTACTTGGCCAAAAAATCGAGCAGGGCAGGGAGCAAATGCGCCTGAGCAGAAAACGCCGACAAAAAGAACAAAATAAAAGGAAAGCTCAATATTCAACGTTTAGAGAGAGGGAGATGTGGAGCTTGCGGGGATAGCGAGGACGCATATGCACAGCGCAAGGTAGATTGCAGGTAACACAAAAAACATCTTAACGCCATGCAAGTAAATTGTAGTGAAAATTCAGTTTGAGGAATACGACGTAGTGCACAGCTATAATGTTAAATGACATTAAACAAGTTTTATGGTTATTTGCTGCCATGCCAGGGTGCTTTTTGTCCCTGTTAGCTGAACAGTTGAGAAGTACGAAAGGCGCCAATAATAAAAAAAGCACTTCTACCTCCTCAGATTTCATTAATCCATGCATCAAAGGAGCAGCTCTAAGCGTTTTAGTTTTTAAAGCTCTGTTTTCCCATCCTAATTTTACAGACCTCATCTAAAACAATCATGGTAGCCTAACTTTAGGAACAACGGCGTTTATTTGCGCTTTATCGCCTTATTATCGTGCTACTCAACTCTAAAAAACGTAAAGCGTTCTGGCATGACCATTCTTCTTTTCTTTTTGTTTTGAGACATATTTCTCTGTACTTGAGCAAAATAGAGAGTGTATGGCACAAGTACTGCATCAGAATCATTAGGTGCTTCAGGAGGTGTTCAATGAGAAAAAAGTTTACCTCAATAAAACACGAGAAATGCGTTTGAATATCTGCTTCTCATTAACTGATATTTCAAGTGTTTATTATCAAACTTTTTACGAAAATGATATTTGGCGACTGCTTTTCCCTGTTTATGCCGATTTTGTGTCCAAGGCTTGAGAGATCACTGTAGAAAGAGCACAGCTTTTGAGAAACCATTCTCTGAAGGCAGTATTTAGAAAGGTCCTTTGAATCCATCCTTGTGCCATACCATGTGGCATAGCAGTACATAAACATGGTATATATTGTTCCCGTAACCCATTATAAAAATTTGTTTCTAACACGTGACTGTCATTGGCGTAGTGGATAAAATCTGTTCTAGAAGGCCTGTTTAGGACTAAATCTGGCTTCGCTTCTTCAGTGATCTGAGTGCATGTAGCGCTGGGTATTAGATTGTTGCGTTGGACATTTGACTATAAAACTGTAGAAACAATTGAATTCACGCGTGGGCACACAGAGAGAGAGAGAGAGAGATAAGTTTTATCGACTTGAAAGACAGAGGTTGGCCTGAAAGATATCTGGCCTGCTACTCTGCACTGGGGAACGGAAAGCGGAGAAAAAAAAAGAGTCGCGATGGGGTTTGAAGACGCCGTTAACAAGAGCCCGGAAGCCAAGTACTTTCCGTACAGCTTTTCGTTGGTGATGCGGCATTGGCTGAGAGGAAGTCAAGGAATTCATATCCGACGTCGCCATGCAGCGGGTCTTCGCTGCTGCTCTGGACACGCAAAGGGTTATGTGTCATGGTAAAAAATCGCTGATGGTCTAGAAGAGTGCGGTGAGGGGTTAGTTGGTACGACATCATAGAAAATATGAATAACTGCGCAAAAAAGACGGGACAATAGAGAAGAAGCACAAGGAAGGAGGGGTTGTTGCAATAGACCAGTTGTTAGTCTGCGCTTGTCTCGTGCGTTTCTGTGCTTCTTCTCTCTTGTCCCGTCCTTTTTGCGCAGTTATTCATATTTTCCATGATGGTCTAGCCCTGTTAAACCAGGATATACGTAGCGAAAGCGCGAAGACTTCTGCATCGGAAGCGTGCATTCACTAGATTCGCCTTTATTGATGCTTAAAACTTGAGCCGGCGTGGCGGAGTGTCCGGATAGAGGCCTTCCTTCTCCAGGTATTCCTGCCACCTGTTGGCCACCACGTACTCCAGAACATTGCCCACACTGGACGTGATCGAGATGGGACGCAGGTTTCGGATGCCGGGTGGTTTGCCCGGTGTCGGGAAGAGGATCGTTCTTGCGTTTTCCCCTGTCGGGAGGAGCTTGCCCCAGCGCCAGCATTCGTTGAAGTAACGGGTTAGGGCTTTGATCGATGCATCATCGAGGTTGCGTAGCATCTTGTTGGTAACGGGATCGGGACCGGATGTTGAGCGGGTCTTGAGCTCGTGCAGCCCTACCCGTACCTCTGACATGGTAATGTCGCGGTCGAGCCACGCGTTGGGCAGCCCTGTACGGCGAGTGGGTTTCCGTTTTCGTGTATGGCAGATACTTTGCTTCCAGGCTCTTGATAACGGCGTATTTTCCTTGTTGTGTGTTGGTGTGCATGAGGTGGCCCAGGCGGTCGCGCTGGTGTCACCAATTGGTATGAGTTTCGGTTAGGAGGTGCCGAAAGAGACTGCAAGTGCAGCTCCAAGTGTCAGCTTGGTTGTAGATTTCGTTCCATTGCTGACGGCACAGGACCTTGCAGTGGTGTTCAATGGCCCTGTTTAAGTCAGCCACCTTCTTTCTCAACTTGCAATTAAGCCGTTTCCGCTTTCAGCACACCTGTATCGAACATTGACCTCGATCAGATGGGCAGGCGGCTGTCCATGTCGACGACGTCCTCATCCGTTTCGAAAGTTTTGGTGGCCGAGTGCACTACATCGCGGAGCTCTGCCGTCCAGATTTCGATGTCTGTGATGTCTTGTGCTGTGATGGGACGTCACTTACAGAAGCCGTCACAGTTCGTCCACTTGTCTGTAACGGCGTTGCCCCGGAATTGGATGGGTATCGTAATTTCGAGGATGTAGTGATCTCTGTCCATGTCGACGCAGGTGTTGTGCCATATTACTTTGCCCGTGTGGTCGTTCCTGATGAATGTAAGGTCTCGTATGGTGTCGCGTGCTACGGAGTTGGCGATGCGGTTGGGATGAGCGGAGTTCGTGATCAGGGCACAGTTGTGGTCCAGGGTATCCTATCATAGGTCCCGTTCCTTGGCCGCCGTGTCCTTCGCGTAATCCCACGCTCGATAGGGGGCGTTGAAGTCCCCTCCAATTAGCAACGTGTTGTCTTTGGCTTCTGTGCTGGCTGTGTGTAGTAGGGTTTTGAATCTCCGTGTTTTGTGCTTGGGGTTACTGTAGATGTTGGCGATGAATTGGTTGTCTTTCGATTGTTTGCTTCGGACGATTTCGGTGAAGGTATATTCCTGCATACTGCGTCCGTGTTTGACTTGGTCCTCGATAAACGTGAGCCCTTTGCGGACGAACGTGCATACGCCCCGTCCCGCCGCCGGGCTAACGTGAGCGCGATACCCAGAGAGAGTGGGGGTCGCTGTCGCCGTTTCTTGCAGCAGGATGATGACAGATTTCTTTTTACTGTGGCGATATATTGCTGCAGCACTGCTCGCTTGTTGTATCTGTGGGAGATCCACTCACAGACCTTAAGGCGCGGTAGCGATCCTATTATGGCTCGGGGCTTGGACATGGTTGCGACGGAGTTTGTGCCTGCGTTTGTTCTTGGAGGTATGGGTGGTTGGCGAAATCTATCACCACATGTCGACGATTACAAACGGACACACACTGCAACGCACCTCAGCTTTCATGCAGTGTTTGCTTTAGTGCTGCGCAATGCGATTTTCTTTCGGTTTCATGCATGTCGAGGACAAGTGTCGGCGTTCTTTGTGTTAACGCGAAACTTAGATTGTTATTTGAAGACATGAAATTGCGTTAATATGGAACACAGTTGCTGTTTTAAAGCGAGAACTTCACTACGCTACCTAGTAACGAATTCGCGGTGCTTGCAGTTTTGACCTTCAAGTGAGCGATAGGTTAAATTCCTTACGGCGTCGGGCAGGGTGTGCACCGATAGAAATGAGAAAGATACTACGCGCTTTCCTTTCTTGAAATCCTGGTCGGGTGTCGAGCGACGCATTTGAGACAGTAACAGCGCCTTCAATTTTCTTCAAAAGCAAAGGAAAGGCGCATAATGTCCCCCCCTTGGATGGTGGACACCTCAGCCGCTCTTTAAGCTGCATGGCAGTAGTGCCAGATGTGCGCTGTGTGCGTTACCATTCACAAAGATATTGCAGAAACACGGCACTGAAGCCATAGACTGTCGGCGTTGTTTGTGTTCATTGCCGTTTGCGTTGACAACGCTCTACACTCCGATGAATTCGCTAAAAGGAAGGAGCATAACTGGCTCCCTGGGGCAGTGGACGGCTGAGTCGCGCTTTGAGGTACGTCACGGTGATCCGCCGCGGTGGCTCAGTGGTTAGGGTGCTTGAATACTGATCCGGAGTTCCCGGGTTCGAAATCGACCGCGGCGGCTGCGTTTTTATGGCGGCGCAACGCTAATGCGCCCGTGTGCTGTGCGATATCAGCGCACGTTAAAGATCCCCAGGTGGTCGAAATTATAATTCCGGAGCCCTCCACTACGGCACCTCTGTCTTCCTTCTTTCACTGCCTCCTTTATCCCTTCCCTTACGGCGCGGTTCAGGTGTCCTACGATATATGAGACAGATACTGCGCCATTTCCTTTCCCCAAAAACCAATTATTATTATGTGGCAGTGGGAGAGAGAGATGTGGGCTGGATGCATTACCGCTGACAACGTTGTGGCAGGCACGCCCCACTGCAGCAATAAGCTGCAGCGTTCATTGAGTGACCTAGCTCTCACGATCAACCATTAATTTAACCGACACCTGGCAGCTAGGGTAAGCGCGTTGCCTGTCCAGAGCGCGAAACGCATTGAACTTAGAGGCCAAGCCACCTCTACTTACGGGATACACCACAGCTTTCGCTCTCTCTCTATATATATATATTCGGCAGTAGTTGAACCACATCTAAATTTTGTCAGTTTCTGGATAATTTGACATACAGTCACTAGCAACATTTTCTTCGAACCCGCGTAAAGCTTGAACGTGAATTGCATTAAC
Organism: Amblyomma americanum; assembly: GCF_052857255.1. Taxonomy (NCBI): domain Eukaryota; kingdom Metazoa; phylum Arthropoda; class Arachnida; order Ixodida; family Ixodidae; genus Amblyomma; species Amblyomma americanum. The sequence goes on along the minus strand of NC_135497.1, from coordinate 397,146,933 downwards.
AATATTTACCGTTTTTAAAGAGAATCTTTACAGGCCGCGAACTTGCGATTTCGGAGTGGAGGTGCTCCGAGGAGACACATGACGACAACACGCGCGCCTCGCCGCAGAGCCGAACCGGTCTGGCCGGGCAAGCGGCAGCTGGCTCATTCAGCGCGAAATGCAGACATGCTCCATGTTTCCGCCAGTGCGGTCAGAGTGCGCCGAAGCCGCCGAACGCGTCCGCGGACAAGCGCAATTGGAGTACTGAGGGTGTCGCTTTGGCCGACGTGACGTCGCCGTGCAGCGCGCATGCCCGCGCTACGCCGGATATTAAACGCGCCTTAACTGAGCCTGCGCTTAACCGCTAGCCAGCGTATTCGGTGACGGCATCTATGGGAGCCACTGACACCCCCCGCACACTCACTGAATAAAATAAAGAAACCAGTTCCGAGGCTCGGAATCGAACCAGGACATTTGGCGTCTGAGTCGGAGACGCTACCATTCCGCCATGACGCATCTTTTTTGTCTTTATTGCCTGTTTCTACAGTTTACAACAGATCACAAACATGTTCTGCGCTACATTCTATAACATCAAGAGCGGACATGCGTTTCACTCACGTAAGAAAATCAAAACTGCTTCAGAGAACACAGCTCTTCCATCAACTCGATAATTCTATCTCCAAAACATAGCTCCTTGTACAGTTAACGCAGCTTAAAAATGTTTCCTTTGAAGTAATCTGGAACACACCATGCATCTTCATCGCAGTGCCGTACAGCCATCCTGCTTCGTCAAATGGCTCTAGCTTTAACCATGAATAAAGGCGCATCAAGTGAATGCACACTTCCGATGCAGAAGTCACCACGCTATCGCGACGTATATCCTGCCCAAACTGAGCTAGGCCATCAGCAAATTTTTTTCTGGCGTATATGAGCACCGTATTACAAATTCTATGACGCCCTTTCTGCTGGAAAAAGGTATTAAGTGCGGGCTTAAGGACCGCGCACTCATTCTTTGCTTGCTATACTGCTCATATTGAAAGATTGCGGGCATTGCGCATTCCATATATCGAAAGTTCCTAAAACGGAGCACATACTGTCAGCTAAACCTGTTCGTCGGAATTTGAGCGTTAGAGGTCATTCCGGTTCAAACACCAAAGTTGCTCGAGTTGGTCCTTCAGCACAATTGGAATTATCTTAAAATTTTCTCCCTGCAAAGCTTTTCCCCTCCTCTTTCGATACTTTCTTTCATCTTAAATACTTTCTAAATTAAAAAAAAAAACAATTACCGACGAGGACGATAACTGGAGAATCGAGTGCTGCAATATGATCAGCATGTCCGTTCACTATAGCCCGAGGATGCGGGGGAAAAATCAAGGATGATGTGAAAACGTGGCCATCACGAATTGCCTTTCCTCAAAAGCAATTTCCATTACTTCTGGTTGGCTTGACCCTATATGGTATGCATGAGTCATCTGATTCTAGAACGTCAAAGCACCTTCTATCGAGTTATCACATGGAATTAAAGTAATCGGGCCCACTAAACCACATTCACCCATTGATCACCAGTAATGCGACACAATCTATTTCCTGGGGCGGAGCGCCAGCAAAAACCATCACCTTAACTGCCCCATTGCTCAGGATAGGAAGCTCATGAAAGCCAGGATGTTATGTTATGGCACTGAGATAAGGCTAGATGATCTGCGCAAAGAGTATTGGCGAGGGGAGACAACCCTGCCGAACCCCACGTGTGACAGGGAAGGGGGAACTCTCTTACCCATCCATAACCAGAGTGCTGTGTATACCTTCCTATGCCATACGAACGAGGTTATTGAGGCTATAGTGATCTAGATAATATATCGAAGCCTTCCATGAACCCGAAAGCCCTGAGTGCACCAAAAATGTAACCATGCTGGAGGCGGTCATAAGCCATTTCCTGATATAAAGAAATAAAGACATCTCTGGCAAAGCGCCCCTTAGTGTACTACGTAATATCGGGAGTGACGAATTCAATTCTGTAAATCTCTCTGGCCGGAACTGAGCAAGCATGATGGTTTCCAATAAGGGTCACCATCACACCCCTCATGCGCCGGACTAGATTAGCTGCAAAAGCGTTGTATTCCACGTTGAGGAGCGTTACTTGCCTCCCGTCAAGGCGACCTGAATCGCGTTTAGCGAGAAGAATAATTGTCCCGCTCCGGAAATCGTCGAGAAAATCGCAGCTCTCTAAATACCTCCGCGAAAGAGATGTTAAAGATTGGCCTAGATTTCCCAGAACACAAAGAAAAATTCCATCGGCAGACCATCTGGGCCAGACGCTGAACCCCATTTGATTGCATTTAGGGCAGCCTTCAGCTGCTCCTAAGCCGGAGGCGCACAAAGAATGTCATGAACATCAGGGACGATTTGCGGCAACGCAGTCAACAAGAAATGCGCTGCAGCAGCCACCTCACCTGCAGCTATTGCTGTTGGCGCCATATATAAAGTATCGAAATTCGCCACAAATGTGCCTGCGACAGCACACTAGGCGATTGACCTTTTATCAGTCTTGAGCTGTGTACATACCTGGCATACAGAGTACGGTGCCCCCTTTTTCCTTTGTTCTTTCACTCCCTCCTTTATCCCTTCCTTTAGAGCGCGGTTCAGGTGTCAACCGAGATGTAAGACAGATACTGCGCCTTTTCCTCGCCCCAGAAACCAATTATCAATTAGTGTCTTGTGTTAGCGCCTTTAATGTCGTTTCGTAGAAAGCAAGAAGTTTAACAAATAAAAAAATCCTACTCCTGCGTGTGTGTCAACATGACTATCTATGGAAAGCGCCAGTTGCTCGACCACAAACGTTGCCAGGGAGATGCAGATTTTCGCTTTCGACCGGGGTTAACCAGAGCTAAACCACCAGCAATTTTTTTTTTCAATTCATGCTCTTGCTATCGTCAAAAGCGTTCACATGGTTTTCTATGGCTGTCTTAACTGTTCGATGCGATGGGTGAAAACACTTTAAAAGAAAGATTTTGCTACATCAGAATGGTTGACCATTACATTCAATATGTCAATAATAGCGTCTTACGATTTTGCAATTTTCAAAACTCTTGCCCGAGAATGCTGCGCATGCTTTGTCGGTGGACTCCTCTAGCGCGCCGCGAACACCGACTAAAACATTGAGTTACCATGCTTTTAGTCGCAGACCGTGGCGCGTTTTAGGTGTCCACCGACAGAGTGAACTAGCTATGCTCCTTGCCTTTCCTCAAAACCGAGAGATGTTTCAGACCGCCGACCCTGGCATCGGACTGCCATCGGAAAATTGGATATCAAAACTGATTTTTGGGGAAAGGAAATGACGCAGTACGTGTCTGACATGACGGCAAACACTTGGACCGCGCCGTAGTGAAAAGAATAAAGGAGGGAGTGAAAAAAAGAAAGGAAGAAAGAGGCGCCGTAGTGGAGGGCTCCGGAATACTTTCTATCACCTAGGGATCATTACCTGCCATCGACAAAATCTGCGATTACGGCTAGAAGTGCTACACACTACAACGATGGGAGCATTGCTGTTCGGGTGTCCACCGAGATATGTGAGACAGTTACTGCGTATTTTCCTTTCATAAAAAGCAATTTTCATTGCGTTCAGTGAAAGGGAAACACGGAGCGTGGGCTGAAATATGGCCGACATACCACACGCGCTACAGAAGGCCAAGTGGGCTCAAGGCGATTCAGAGCAAAGGCACTTGCCAACATAATGCTGCTGCGCACCGCTTCAAGTGTGAAGTCCAAAACCTAATTCGATTTACTGCGTAAATTATGTACACTCCGTACTGAAAGTGCGAATGCTCAAGATGTGAGAAATTCCTTCCTGTCTCTTTTGACGCGCTTCACTCCAGCCAGTTATCGAATACTGGCTTTTGCAGAGGTTGACGACAGCGCCAAACACCCTTCATCGAAAAGTCAAAGGCGCTAAACTCAACTGTCCTCATTTTTGAAATCAAGAGTAATATCATCCGCAAAACCCGTTACATCTACTGCTGTACTCTGTGGAAGACAGCGGATGCCAGGGTGTCAGCGATGGCACGCAGTTAGGACTCTATGGCAAGTGCGAACAAAAGAGATGAGAGAGGGCAGTCCTGCAGAAGTCGATGACTGAGGGTGAGGCGGAGCTCAACCAATCATCAACAGTAAAAATGGTGTTATTCTCATACGCCATAGTAATAAGCTGATAGAGCCGTGCCGGACACCCTAAGGCGTGAAGCACGCTACCGATCTAACCATTCTCAAGGCGGCAAAATACTTTTTCCTGGTCCAAGGAAACCAGGAAACCGCTTGCCAAGTGGCCCTGGGTGAGTCGAAAATTTCTCAAGCTGCAGGCGACGTGCTGCGAATTTCTCCAGAGCACGCCTGATGGTTACAGCCCACAAGCACCGATCGACAGTAGCTCCGATAGCCATGTAGTCGACGTTAAGATGTGTGATTGGCCTCACACGTTTATTGCCGAGGGGACAATGGGTAATGTTTGAGGCGAACGACAATTCTTCAAAGCCTGAAGAGGCACAAAAGATTTTTGCTAGCCCCGGCATCTGTCATCGATACTGAAGGACCTATATCCGCTGCCGCAGGTCAGGTGTTCAGTATCGATGGCAGATGCGGGGGTAGCAAAAATGTTTTCCTTCCTTTAATTAATTATTTAAAAAAACCACTTACCACAACTACTGCAACGATCTGTTCGCCCGCGGAGCAGACGTCACGTAACGTTCCACTTCCTCTCTGTGACACTCGCTTGCCTGCATAAAAAGAAACGGCGCGCGGGTGTGTAATTCGACCATCCCTTCTCTTCCAACCTTCACAGTTGCACTTGGTTATTAGGCTATGTTACGGGCATTCTCCGACTCAATAGCCAAGCGCACTAACCACTGAGCCACCACAGCGCGTGCTGTTCGAACACCGGTTCCGATGATCTGGAGCTGTCGTGTGGGATTCCGTTTGAGTAAGCTTGAGAGGTAACGCCCGCGGAGGTTTCCGTGGAGGTACTCATGATTAGGTGTCAAGGTAAGAAGAACGGGTATTTGGTATTCTATGTCTTTGAGGATGTGGTGTGCGCGGGCGAATATTCTTGACGTAAATGCGGCAAGGCGTTTACGAGTCGTTGATGATCTATACGTTTGCTTCTTCGTAGGGGCCGAAGGGCACTTCCGGTGCGATGACTTGCTCTTCTGTCTCCAGAGTGCTGGTAGTGCGTATGGTGTCGGTGGTTGCGCATGCAGTGTTTGATTTATACCGCGCGCAGCTCTGCGGCCTAGCCAAAATGTATAGGCACATAATTAAAACAGCACGAAAGACGGGACAAAAGGAGACAACACAAGCGCTTTTGTTTTCTCTTTCTTCTGCCCCATTTTAATTTCGCGCTGTTTTAAGTATAAACCATCACTAAAATACCCAGCTCGCCACACTTGTTAGTAGACACCGAACTGATTGCTTTGGTCGCGAGTCGAGGATTACGGCGGAATGCTATTTCCCTATCCCACTTATCGATAATGTCCCCGTTTCTCGGAGTCCCTACTCACTAATATCCGAAGATTACTTGCTAACCGTGAACTCATATAGAATGAATTTTTCCATCAAGGAACAATGTCCTGATATCATTACTGTAATTTGGTTTAACCATAACGTCTTTAACGCTGGAATCTTGACTGACCATCCTAATTTTTTCTTATCCCGAAGCGATCTGAAACACTCACGGGTGCGTGGTGTCCTTGCTGCAATTCACCGAAATGTGTCACGCTCTGTTGTTAACGTCAAATCTGATATAGAATCGTTATGGCTCATTTGTCGTGCTCCCTCATCAACAGTGTTCCTCGGCGCTTACGAGAGCCGTGCAGACTAATTCAGAATTTTTTCGTATTATGCGCAGTACCCTAAATGATCTTGATCCCACGCGACCAAAAACCAGATTCTCAATATCTTTTTGTTTTGACTACCTTGACATTAAACGGGAAGACATAGCTAGCTATTCATTGGATGTCATCAAGTCAAGAACCTGATCAATCGCTGCTCAAATTTCAACCTCCCTGAACAGAACCAACCCGCATTGCGGTGGAATGCCTTGGCAGCAGCGACGACAGCTTGCGAGACACGCCTAACGCGCTCCCCTGCTTCCTTCTGCAGATCACTTTCGCCAGGTGCACGAGCCGCCCGACGTACGCCGGCGTACTATCGCGCTTCATCAGCACGATCAACCACGGAATCAACGACAACAGGCGTCAGGAGGCGATACTCGTCATCAGCTCACGTGGTCTTCAGTCCTGGTTTCCGGTGGTGCGCCGCTTGCTATATAAGAGGCATTCACTTCCTGGCCTGGCCACTTGGCAGCAGCGACGACAGCTTGCGAGACACGCCTAACGCGCTCCCCTGCTTCCTTCTGCAGGTTAGTGCTCGTAAAAGCAAACTTTCCTGACCCCTTTCTTTGTCATCGCTGCTGCCAAGCACAATTATACGAGTATTTGTGTGTGCGGGTGTGTGTGTGCTAGAATGACTAAGGATATTGAAAAATTAAAAGAGGAATTCCGTAATGAGTTCGTAAAGCTAAAGGAGGAATTTCAAAGAGAGGTGAAGACGTTACTTGAATCTTCCGAACGCGGCCTGCGGAACGAAGGGTGCGAAGTCAAAAAGGAGCAGATGGAACTGACTCACAGCATTGAGTATACGCAGAAGGACATAGAGGAAGTAGAGAAAAAAATTGCAGCTAGAAGTGGAGAAAAATTCGAAACTAATGATCGAAAATCAGGAGCTCAACTCCCGATGTGCTTTCTTAGAAAAAAAGTCTCGAGATCTTGAGATCCGGCTTGTTCAATGTGAACAATACTCTAAAAACCACAATATTGAAATTCAAGGTCTCCTAGAGAATGAGGAAGAAAATGTGACTATGATTCTGTCAAAACTTGGTGATGCAGTCAAAGAACCAGTCACAGACTTGGATGTCGAGGCCTGCCATCGCGTTCCCACTCGCAACTCCGGCAAATCTAACATTGTTGTTAGGTTCAAATTCAAAGCCAAGCATGATGATATGCTGCAGAAATCAAAAAAGATGCGATTTCTGTCAAAGATGTTGGACTGGAAGGCACGGCTTCAATCTATGTCAACGAACACCTAACGCCCGAAAACAAAAAACTTCTTGGAGCTGCATTAGCAAAGAAAAAAGAAGTTGACTGGAAGTACGTGTGGACAAGAAATGGGGCTATTTACGCACGCAAAACTGATGGATCCAACGTCATTCGCCTGTATCTGCACGATGATTTGCCAAAAATGGAATAGTAACTGGTCGCTCAGCAGATGCATCTTTTTCTGTTTTTTAGAATAATATGGAGAAAACGCCCCTTTTCACACCACGGGAGTTCAACTGCTCCCTAAAAAACAGTAAGTGTGGTAAATGTTTGCAAATGCTACACTTGAACATGCAGTGTGCCTTAAATAAGACAGATCATTTGAACAGTTTTTTGTCAAGCCTTCAGTGTACATTCGACGTAATCATGCTATCTGAAACATGGTATCGCTTCGATAGTGACGTTTTCCGATTTCCAGGCTATAATACATTCTTTCTTAAACGAAGCTCAAAATGTGGTGGGTGCGTCGCCCTTCTAGTAAAAGAAAGCTATTCGTGCCATATCTTATCTAAACACAGTCTGAGCGACGAGAATATTGAAATGCTTACAGTCCAATGTAGCCATCAATCACTTACCGTCGTTTACCGCCCACCACAAGGCAATATGAATGAGTTCCTTCGTGTTTTTGAAAAAGAAATCAATTTTTGTCAGATAATTTCTTATGTTGTATAGGAGGTGATTTTAATATAGACATGGGTGTTAACAGTCCTGCACAACAAGAATTCACAACATTGCTTCAAGCCGCTAGTTTCCAGAACGTTATAAATAGCCCAACACGCATAACTTCCACTTCATATACCATTATCGACCTTTTCATCACAAATTATGATGTGCCTTTCACCGCAGGGCGTTTTGCAGTAGACATCAGTGACTATCTGCCTATTTTTCTGCGCGTTCAGACTAAACCCCTCCCAACACAAACCTTTAATCCACGTCGGCAGTGTATTTCCCAGAAAAAACCTTGAAACATTTAGAAGTCGCATAGAGCTAGTAGACTGGGAACCTGTTTTCCTAAGCACCGACTCGGATGCTGCCTACATAGCTTTCTTGCAACTCTTTTTACCAATCTATCATGAATGTTTTCCTACTGTCGAAGTAAAACTGCTGAAAAACGCTCGCAAACCATGGATGTCCCCTAGACTTATAAGACTTGTAAAAAAGAAGCACAGGATGTTTGCTGAATTTATTAGGACTAGGGATACTTCACTATTGCCCCGTTTTAAAGCATTTCGGAACTCTTTGAACAAAGATCTCAAAACAGCTAGGACCACTTACCACAATAACCTTTTTGGTAAGGAACTCTGCGATCGCCCTAAAGAAAATTAGAAGCGCCTTAATCTACCTCTGAAAAGAATTACACATCCAAATAACATGGCTAGTTTAGTAGTTGATGGAACTAACCTGAGTGGGTCTCGTTTGGCCGGTGCTTTTAATAAATTTTTTACTACCGTTGGCAGTCGGTATCACAGCCCTGACTTCTCAAAATTTCTGGGTGATAAACTTTCACAATCCTTCTGCTTTGAACCTACAGATGAAAATGAAGTGTACTCTATTTTAAAAAACTTGAGAGACACGACAGGCTTAGACTCTTGCGATCTCCAGAGTCGCCCAATAAAGTATGTCGTGCTTTCAATAGTTCCCTACTTAACGCACATATATAACACGGCGCTCATTACAGCCCACTTTCCTGCTGATATGAAACTTGCTAGGGTGGCCGTAATCTTCAAAAAGGGGGATACAAATAATTTAAGTAATTACAGGCCCATGTCGGTCTTACCTTTCTTCTCCAAGGGGCTAGAACGCGTAATTCATCATCGAACTCATAATTTTCTTCTAAAACACTCTATTATAAATGACTGCCAAAACGGGTTTACCAAGAACAAATCAACAGAACATGCATTACTTGATCAAAAAGAATATATATTAGGCAATATTGAATACCAGAAGCTCACTCTTGGAATCTTCGTAGATTTCAGCAAGGCGTTTGATACCCTCAATCATAACACCCTCTTTGCAAAACTTGAACATTATGGTATACGTGGCCATGCCCTCAACCTTTTCAAGTCATATATGTCCTCGCGTTCACAATACGTAGTCATCAATAACTGCCGCTCCGATGTCCTACAAATTTCAAATGAAGTGCCACGGGGTAGTCTCTTGGGTCCTATACTTTTTAACTTAAATATAAATGACATCACTAATATAAGCAACGAGATAAAATTTACTATTTATGCTGATGACACCACTTTGTTCTGTTCCTCCACTGACATTTACCAATTAACCGATTCAGCGAACTTAGTATTGACTGCTCTGAAGGAATGGTCATCCTCAAACTCCTTGACAGTAAATGAGGAAAAAACAAAGGCGATAATATTTCATGCTAAGGGCATGTTGGTAGAGAATGCACCGCCTATCTTTTTCAGTGGCGCACAAATTGAATATGTTGAATCATTCACATCACTTGGCGTAGACTTTACCCCGTCAATGTCATGGGATGCTCACATAAACAAGGTCTGCATCAAGCTCTCTAAATTCATAGGTATCGTCTCTCGCCATAAATATATCTTACCTACAAAGACAAAACTTGACCTTTACTATGCATTCTTTTTTTCATACTTAGGGTACTGCTATTTGGTATGGCGAAATACTACAGTGTCCAATTTGCAAAAGCTTTTTCTTCAACAGAAGAAAATGCTACGAGTCATTACAAATTCCTGCTATGACGCCCCAACTCGCCACATTCGAATAAAAAACAAAATAATTCCAGTTCCTAGGTTGTTTGAGTACAGGTTTGCCTGTTTTTATAAAACACAGACTGCAAGAGATGACCCCTTTTTGTCCCGTATTGAGCAGCTGGTACCACACAACATGCCGTATACCACTAGAAACGCTGAAATGTTTTCGGTACCCAGATGTAGAACAAACTATGGTTTTGCTATGATGAAATATATACTCCCAAGATGTTTGAACTCTTCTCTTTATAACAATATAAACACAATGTCTTTTCGTGCACTTCGTGAAACTTTTATTGATTAAGTTGTATTTGTACTGAAATACATATGTCGACCGTTTTTTCTTTCCTTGTCATTGTTTATTATATATAACCCCCTACCTGCATTATAGCACAATCTGTTTCGTTTGAGATGTGAATTGTTATTTCTATGCCGCAAGAACTGCCGCTGCTGTCATCGTCGACTTTTTCGGGGGACGAAGCCCTCCAAGCGGTTATTGTGAACCGCTTTTATTTCGTCACCCACGCTTTCTGTAATGGCAAAAAGCGAAATAAACAAAGTGAAAGTGAAAAACCCTGGAATTGATAAATACACCTGAGAATCTACAAGAATAAGTTACCTCCTAGAAATCAGCAACCACAAAGCTTTACATCTTCTTTTCTCAACAACCTCGTATGAAGCACACACACTTGGGACATCAATGATTCTCCCCGAAAAGAAGAATTCTACGATAAAATAACTGAAGATATAACCTATTTTTCCCTCAATTGCGAATCTGCGTTTAGCACTCACTCAGTTGATGAAAACTGGTCGAACTTCAAAATAATATAAATAATCAAAATAACGCAACTGCACAGAAGCCCACATTTCTTACTAATAGCAATAAGCCGTGGTTTACTGCATGTAAGATGGCTAGAAAACAAGTACAAAAAATACTTCCATGCCGCCAAAAACAGCAGTTTCAAACATCAAGTACACATACTATCACAATGCCTTACTAAACCTGCTAATCTGCAAGCTCAGACTATTCTGAAGGCAAAACGATTCGCATGAGGCGGATACCTACCATGAATGCGCAGAAATATTTAACAACGCATTCGCATCTGTCCTCATTACTGAACTTGAGGCGCCTTCATGCCAGTTAACACATTCCACCAAGAAGGCATTGCATTCAAAAACCATATGCTTATAGCACCCCCCTCCCCGCACGCATTTCGTATTGTATTTACACTTTTTAAAAATGTAAATTGCCCTTTACATGGGCTACTTCATCCACCCCCCATCCTCCAAACAATAGTTGCTGAGCTCCGGTCCCTCATCAAGCCCAGGATGCGGCATCCAGCAAAACAAATTATGAGCCACCTCTGGAAGATGAACTAACGAGCGTTAGATGTTTCGTCGCCCAATCTATAAAGCATGCGATGTATTACCACGTCATAAGACTGCTTTTCCATAATTCATGGCAAGAGGGCGCCTACCACCTTGTAAGCTGCCTTGTGCTTAAGTCATAGTCGCCATAATTAAGTTTAACCATAAGTAATTATTGACATAATTAGGCGATATTGGTGTCTAGCATGTTCAACTCATCCAGCCGGTTTAGAATAGGTCATTACATCGTGACGTCATCGGTTATTTAAATAAAAGCAATTAACTTTATTCCTAAACGCAAGTAAATATCTTAATTACAAAATATTGATGCCTTACGTATTGTACTCATGTTGAGGATACCAAATACCTAATTCGTTTTATGGTGACCTCGTTAATTGCTAATTTATAAGCGATTAAACGTAGTCACGTGACTAGTTAATTATGACGTCAGAAAACATATGACCTCATCAAATATTCACCAATTTGATAGAATAATGACGTCAGCAGTCAATCAGAAATTGTGTTGCTATGTCGATTTACTATGGGGGCCGCTTCCTCGGACAGAAAATTTCACGCCGAAGGGAGGTGGTAGCACAACCCAAGAAATCGAGAAACGTGATGAATAAGAGATAACGCTCTTAAATAAAGATAGCAAATGACAAAGTAACTGTCTCACTTGTGGGAGGACACCCAAACCACCCTGTGTTTCGATGGAGGGAAAATGCAGAAGGCGGCTTTGTGCTGTGCGTTGTCGGTGCATGTTAATAACCCACAGGTGATGGAAATTATCCGGAGCCCTTTACTACGGCACAATCTTTCTCTACTACCTATTCAATTCCCACCTTCATCCCTTCTCGGCGGGCTCCTTTCTATATTATTAATTTTTGAAGAAATGAAATGGTGCAGTAACTGTCAATGTCATAGTACTGGCATGAGGCGCTTTCCGAACATGTACCAGGATGAGTAGAGCTACGATATATAAAATTGGTAGTGCCTTAGCTCGTGTATGCCGGCCGCATCTTTCATGAAGCTGGCTTGCATTTTGTCATCCGCAAGTCTCACTCCACCATGGTGCTATGGCTACTACGGCCTGAGGACGCTCTACAACACATCTCTAATGTTGGCACTATAGTCTCGGCGGGCTGCTGCGGGGACCTCCACAAGGCGCTTTGATCACTGGGTTCTCTTAGAAGTCTGCATATTTCTATTCACTAAGTGTTCCAACACCACCGAGCGAAATGTTGGTGAGAGTAGACGGTATCCTTCAGCACTTTCAGGCCGCGAGACTCGCCGCACCTCAGTCGGTGCACGATAATTTGCACACTTCACGTGCGCAAGGCAGGGAATTTGGGCCTCTACTTTCAATGAGACGTAGCTGCACACGGGAAACACAGGGTCACAATACCTGCGTTTGCAAAGCTTCCGCAATAGCACTGCTTCATTTTGTGCGAGTTCAGAGAAACATAGGTTTTTTATTTTTTAAGCGAAATGCTTTCTACGCGAGGTAAAGGAGTCTTCGGGTAGGCCGCACAACGACCTTGAAAGACCTTCAGCCCAAGCAAGGATAGCCGTGTGTGAACATTAGTGGTACATTTATGGTGTCGAATCCGTGACCTCTGACCTTGACTCATGACCTTTAATTGACTTTTGAGCTTTCACATTCGGTGACCTTTGGACTGACCTTTGACCTTAATTTCCGGCTGGGTTATATGAAGCCACGTGATGACATTCGATGGGGGTGTCGCAAGACTATGTGATACCACATCATAGCCACGTGTTCCTGTGGGTATATATAGAACGGCTGTCACGGGCATGTAGCAGAGCTACCATGGACGACCCTCAGAGGCTTAGCAGGCGTACTTGCTTTTCGCTTATTTCCAGGGTTAGCCAAGTTTTTGCACTGCTAATTTTTTAAACAGTTTAGCATAGACATGAAAGTAACGTGCAACTATGTTCTCCTTTTGTCTCGAAATGAGGCACCGAGAAAACTAAGGGATTGATATTTAGCTAAATTTTGGAACCTGCTGTTTGCTTTCTTTGCCTTCTCATCTGAAAACTGATCGGTGGAATTTTCACACCATATTGACTCTGCCGATCGCAGTAGTAGCAGGGATTGGATGTTTGGTGTAAAAATAGTTACCGCGCTAGTTGAACGTATCACCAAACTATGTACTGGATATTGAGATGACGGCGCGGCATTTACAGCCTGCGCCTAAGCAAATGTTTTGGTCAGCTTTGTTCAACAGGCAATGGAAAAAGCTTGTCTCTTCCTTGCGAAGTACCGCCGTACAGAGTGTGGCACCACAGAGGGCCGATTTCATACTACAATAGTTTGACCTCGTCGTCGAATAGTACACGCGATGGAAGTGGCGAAATGTAACTTTCTGGGAAATAAAATTTTTGCCAAACTACATATTGTGTGAAACTACCTTGGAAACGTATGGAAAAGTTTCAAATGGTTGTCAAGTTGTCTTTAGACTGTAAGAATCCGCTCCTCTTTATGAATAATTTTTTTCCACGCAATGTGAACGTCACGTGGAAATTAGACGATCTTAACGCAGTTTACATTGCCGCCTTGCTTCATATAGTCCTAGTCGTATTGTCTTCCGCTGACCTGCCCGACACTCAGAAGCCGTACTGAACAAGCTAGAAAGATGAGACCAACACCAAACCGTAGCCAACATAACTGACGTCCGGAAAGAAGTTCAGTAAAATTCATAATTTGGAAGATGCTGCATATATAAATAAAAGACCTGTGTTTTTCATGCTTGATTTCAGAGAGGAAACTCCCTTTTCTCTACATCAGATCCCTGTGAATATACCAGCGCTTGAGAAGTATAGAAGCATGGGACATCCTAGCGGTTCGCACGAGACTTGATATGATCATAATGTAAGAAAACTTTGAAAAAATATTCCTAAATCTAGCAATTATTGTAACTCATTGCGTTATCTTGCTTCTATTCATGCTTGCAAACCCCAATTCGGCTCTCATCACAAGCATTTGAAGGGCAAAAAGATTTGGAACTAAAGATTCCAGCTATCTCCACGTGATTAATAATCCGGTTAAGGACGCGGAGCTGACATCCACATCAACTTTATTAAGGAATAAACAAGAAAAACCTTTCGCGTAAATAAGGAAACTAACGATGCCTCTGTATCCGAAAGAACGCGTAAATCATTGCCTAAGGTCGCAACCATCCATGCGGTCTCTTTAACGCCGCGATAGCATTTGCGCAAAAAATGCCGAAAATCAACAACATGCGGAAAAGGTATTTGCTATATCAATGCACTTCCAGTAGCGTCCTACAATCGGTCGTGCTGTGAATTTAAATTATGCCATAACACACGCTATATGACTTGTTAATAGAAATATACCCGCGTAACATACGGCACACAATGGGTCTTGCCGGCGCCCGCGATTTGTCAAAACGTAATGAAGATATTCTGGTGGACCGCCAAGCTGCTGATATGAAAAGGCGCCGCCTTCTGTCAAGTTGCTCTCAGTTGCGTTCTAGAAGGTATAATAATACAATTCTGGAAACCTGATGCCATCTGGGTTCCGAATACTTGCGCCGTTAAAAGACACAACATATACCGGGACAGCGAGGGCCAGCAGTCAGTCTACATTAGATGGAAGCGTGCTGTTCAAAATAGCGCGGCAATTTGGGGAATTCGCTTCTGATTACCAAAAGCTAGATCAATTACATCAGAGACTCGACGATACTTTTCTTGCAATAAAAGAGTTTCCGCATTAACTTCCTGAGACAGAGTCGCATCTTTCGTGACGATGCACCAAGACTACAAAACGTGCAGGCAACGAAGATGTTTGCTTCTGACTCTGCAACCTGGGAGGTGCGTATCGGGCGTTTTCTTGTGCCTTAATCTCGTGAGAACACAGAATCCTGGCGACATATGCCACCTGCACATCTCGAGGCTCGGCACAACAGTAGCATTACATGTCACGGGAAGTAAAATGACAACGTGCTGCCAGTTTTCTTTTTATAAGAGACCACACCACCGCTGCGATTTTCTCTTCGCAGTCGCAGGACGCACGCGAACAACCGCTCGCACGAGACACATGGGGTGTCCTTTAGAGAAAATGTACACACAGTTGCAGAGTTCTGGTTTGGTCTTGTTGGTCGGCGGGTACATACAGTACGCGGCGCAGCTCCCGAAATCTTTTCCATCGCATGTTCGCTCTTTACTGACTCCCTGATCATGATCACCTCTCCACACATAGAAAACTTCGCACACAAACTAGACCCGCAAGCCGCGACACCAAAACCACAGACATAAGCACATACATCAAGTTTTCATCTGGTTCTTAATCTTAGCGATGGCCAGCGCTTCGCATGTCTGGAAAGTTTGTGAGAGATGTGTCAGGGTGCAGCCGTTCCGTTTTAATTGACACCACCAGTAAATAGGTTAAAAGATAGGCATTGGACATATTACCCGCAGAAACATGTGTTTCGTGCTTTGTACACTTGCTTTAGTCATCAAAATCCCCTCAGGGTCTTTTCAACCACGAAAGCTGCTGTTCAACAACCGCCACTTTAATTTTTCCAGTTAATTTCTAAAGTTGTTGCTATCTTGAGAGTGGTTTGCTTTCTTAGGCAACTTGAGCTACTAAATTTGAAGATTGGGGCGTCAGAAACACAGCCTTCTAGTTTAATTCTGGCGATTTAACGTTGCAAGGGGACTTGGGCTATGCGGAACGCTATAGTTGAAGGCTCTGGATAGTTTCAACCACCTCGGGTTCTTAGCCTGAACTGACAAATGGATATCTCACGGGCATCTAGAATTTAACCTCTGATCTGAATGAAATCACCACGGCCAGGACTGAAACAGATTCTACCGGGTCAGCACTCGGGCACCATAACCACCACATCGCGGAGGCCTGCTGTCGCTCGCCACTTTTAAGGCTGCGTATGAAGCGAGCACGGCTACCTTAGCCTGTAAAACTGCCTGTATTCATTTCACTGAGGCTTCTTATATCGATGCCGGTTACCCTTTATTTTACACTCACAAACGGCGAAAAGTGATCGTGATTTTGCTCAACCACGTGATACAGCCCACACGTACTTAGCAAAACTTTGTGGTTGAAATATTGCCAAAACTACAACAACAAGACTTCAAGGCGATGCAACGCCATACTCTTGGACCAATCGCGGTTATTGCACTGTTTCCAATAGTATAGCGTAGAAAACAGAAAAATCTGCAAGATGAGAGCTTCATAAAAAAAAAGCTTTACACTGGTAAAAACAAAGCGCTTCCCGTCTGTTTTCGTAAACCTTGCATGAAAAAGTTTCCACTTGTTTCTCAATTTGAATCGATTATCGATTCTATTGGTTTTTTTGCTCTAAATTTGTCAAGAAAAGCGCACCAACCTTGTGGGCGCAATTTTTGTGGTGGTTCATGCGAAACCCCTTCACATGAAAATTTTTTAACTCAAATTGCGAAGATGAGGAGTGCAGACATGAGGCGAATTTTCTCGAACCTGCCCCTTGTATCCTTCGGCCTGGTATAGATATTTACGATCCAAGTACTCCTGTTTTCTCTACAAAGGGGTAAAATTTCTATGCAAAATATTCAACCCCCTCTACGTTCAGATTAATGGCTTGTGACGTGTATTCTTTAGGTACTTATATGGAGGTGCTTAGATGAAGATTAAATGTCTTGTATTAAATTAGCTTCGCATTTTTCTCCTGCAGCGCTATTACCGGGTTTTGAGATCAACGCTCTTGAAATATTGCTGTAATGTGGCCTGTTTTTTTCTAAAATCTGTGTAGTTTCATTTCAAAGTTATTAATTTGTTCTTTTGAATATGACAGTCCATCTTGTTCGAGACACTTATCATCATCATCGTCTAAAACTCTATTGGCAGTCCAAATCTTGACGAGGTTGTTTTTGACCAGCGTTGTTCTTTCCTTATTTTTCCGGTCCATTTTAATCTTTAGGGCCGATATTTGATCACGAGTAAAATAAGATTATTTTACGCCATACTCCCTGCAATGGGGATGTCAGCGGAAAAATGTCTTGCTTGTAACACTGCTGCAGTGCCGAGAATTTGCCAGTACATTCTGCACTGCAATACAGCTGCCGATGTCATCCGAGCAGTATATTTATTAGCGCTAGTGCCACGAAGAAGAGGAGGCAGAATAAGAAGAAGAATCTAACGATGCCTCCGTCAGCTGCCGAAAAGCTGCAGTTGGCATCTTTTCGCAGGATTTCGCATGGAGCTATACTGTCCGCATACCAGGATATATTCCTACATTCTTTGCGAAAGTTTTGGCTCTTAGAATGGCCCGGCAGAAAATTTCATGCCATGTGTCTCACGTTATTATCCTCGCTGAGTTTTTGTCGGTTTTATTCTGCCTCGAAACTTCACAAAGAGATTTTTTGTCCCATGCGCTTTGAAGGGGGCCTGTTTCGTCTATGTCCCTGGAAATGCAGGTATTCATTCAAATGAGGTATCTGATTACTTGGCAAGGTTAGCTCTTCACGGGTCATTGACACATCCCGTCCAGTTTTTCACCCTGATGATGATTATGGCTTTTTATGGCGCAAAGGCGTCTACGGCCAAAGAGCGCCATGGCGCATGGTATTTTCCATTTCTCAAGGTGGGGTCAAAGGCCAATTTCCCAAGCATTTCACCCTAAAGAAGCTGAGCCTTAGACCAGAGGAAAGCTCGTATCCTTTGTATCACCAATCACCAGTGGGTACTCGGCGGCACTGGGGATCCAGCCCCGCACCTGCCGCATGCGAGGCGGATGCTTAGTCACTTGGCCACCGCTGCGTTCGAGTATTTCAGCCTGCTGGCGACTTCCAGGTTTCAGCAGTTCCAACCTATATCAGCCATGTTACGTTATCCTTTACTAAATACCAGCGATTATTAGCTCTTAGCATATAATTGGAACGTCCGTCTGTGTAAAACCAGGCTGTGTGAGGTATCAATGACGCGGTTCCGGTGCAGGATTCCCAGTTTTAATTTTTATCTACGCAGGTGTAGGTCGACACCGACACACGTATGTTCTGTATGCGGGGAAGTTGAATCTGTACACCATTTTCTCCTCTACTGTCTAAAGTTGGCACTTCAGAGAAAGATTTGCCTCGAGGTTCCTCTCTCCAGTTTAGGGCTCCCATTATCTCTGCCACTGTTATCGTTCGGTGCGAGCAGCAAAAGAATTGCATTGGGTTCAATTTGTGGGATCCTGCATTACATAATCGCAACTGGTCGGTTGATTTGTTAATTCATTTAAAACTTTTCGAACTCTTCCTTTTCACCACAATTTTGTCTGTCATTTTACTTTAAATATTCTTCTGTCGTTTTTCTTAATACGTTTTTCAAAATTCACGCTTGACGCAAAAATTTTGTCGTAATAGCTCATGGAAATTTCCTTGTTTATGCCACTAAACCTTGGTCAATCCCTCCATTTGAGCGTGTGCCACGTTTTAAGAGGAAGAAGAAGAAGAAGAATCGCGCGTGCGCAGCGATTCTGCCTCCCTCTCCAGCATTCGATGCTTTTTTTTTTATTCGAGAAGTGTGCCATGAGGCATAAGTTGAAAAAAGAAGGGGGGGGGGGGAATGCACGGGATTGAAAGTTAAAAGAAGGAGTGAAGAACAGTTGCGCTGATGTAGTCGCACAGGTTGCTAATGAAACGGTTGTCCATAGTCCACTTCACGTAGTCACTTTCGCGGTTCCACCGCAGGCCCACCTCCCTGAGGAGCCGTTTTCTGATAGCAGCCGTCGCTGGGCACGTCCACAACAAGTGTCGCACATCACAAATGTCCGGTGCTGCGCTACAGTGAAGGAACCTGTCAGGTGCTGGCAGGTCTTTGGCACGCCACCGTTGACGGCCAGATGGTGTTAGAGCCGCCCCTGCGCGAATCCGGCGCACGGATACCTCCTCCTGCCGAGTAATACTACGGGGGAGAGGGTGCGAACACGGAGGAATTAGAGAATGTGTTCGCTGGAGCAGAAATTCGGAATCGAAAACTTGTGACAGGAACGGATCTGGGGGAAGAGGGGAAGGTGGCGGATCGTCTAATGTATGAAGATGAGTCATAGCATGCGCTTGAATGTTATGTGGATCCTGGGCATGGCCGCGAATCCAGTGTATGCGCACAGGATATGGATACTTTGCGCAGAGCACATGAATTAATTGTGAAATCTTGAACGTTCGTCGAACAGCCTTAAGCTGTTTAAGGCCGGCGCGGGAGTCGGTGTAAATATGAACTGTATTGAATATTGGAACGAGCGGAAGGGAAGCAATGGTATTATAAATGGCTTGAAGTTCCAATGCCATGGGAGTGCACGTATCCGCAGTATACGTCGCGCGAGAGTTGAGATGCGGATGAGATGAACTATACACAGCAGTAACTCCCCTCTCTGCAGAATGTGACGCATCCGTGTATAATATGCACCCTTCAGGCAGATACGCTGCTGATACCGACGGGGAAACAGTAGGGCGATTGTCAGTGAGCTGGCAATAGGACCATGGTGGAAGTATCTTTAAACGGTGAAGTTTGAGAGACTGTTTTCGAGCTCTATTTGCCACCCGTTGGTCGATGATTTCAATCAGTGTATTAGGTTGGGCGAACTCCTGTAGCCAGGTATGGGTGTTAAACGAGGCAGATATGTTATGACGCGCATAGCCTCACGATTGATAGCTTCAAGGGAGTCCCACTGTCTGCGGTTGAGACGTTGAAATTGTGCCTGATATACTATCCGTGGCTGAAGGATAGAGCGCACAAGCTGGCGGGCCGTATGAGCACGTGCGCCACGAGAGCGCATAGCTATGCGACGAATCAGACCTAGAGTAGCGTGAGCCACTTTACAGGTGGCTGTCAGCCATGGGGTGCCAGTCCCAGATGTATTGAGGAGAATTATGTACCGTAAAATTTAAAGGGGGAGCATTCCGTAAGCCGGCTTTATTTCCAATTCGAATCAAACATGATTTAGTAGGAGAGAGTGTTAGACCCAGAGGTGGGAGGCGAGTTGTCAATACATCCAGCGCGTGTTGAAGGACCGACTGATTAATAGACGCATCTGGATGACAGCACCGCAAGTTTATATCATCGGCATACGCAAGCACGCAGATAGAAATATGGACTCCAAGGCTCGAACAAGAGGAATTAAAGCCACATTAAATAATGTGGGGGCGAAAGCGGAGCCCTGCGGAACTCATCTATTGGAAGTGAAGTTACCAAAGGGCTTTCCGTGGACACGCACGTTGAAGGTTCGATTGGCTAAAAAGGCGTGAATAGAGAGGAGGAACCGGTGAGGGAGACCAAGAGTTTGAAGGGAGGCAAGAATGGCAGAGTGAAGGATGTTATCATATGCCTTTGTTATGTCTGTAGCGATTACGGTTCGTACAAGGTGACTCTGCGGAGAGTGGTCAAGCACGTCAGCAGCCAAAGTAGCAAGGCCGTCCTCCGCTCCAATTTGTTGGCGGAAACCAATTTGGGAATCTGGGTAACAATCATGGGATTCCAGCTACTACGATAAGCGTGCGGCTAGAATGTTTTCATAAAGCTTGCAGATGGTAGGCGTAAGGGAAATTGGACGAAGGGCCGAGAGAGATACTGAAGGCTGACCTGACATGGGTATTGGAACCACAATAGAATGCTTCCAGTCTCCCGGCATGACGCCAGAAAGCCACACTTCGTTAAAAGTATCAAGTAGGGTTTGCAAAACCCTCCCTTTCAAGTTACGGAATAAGGAGTTAGGTATGCCGTCGTGCCCGGGAGTAGCAGCAGTTTTTAAACGTTAAATGGAGGCCAGCAGCTCTGCCATGGTGAGGTCAGAAGTAATTCCATCGGAGGGCTCTGTAACCGGTAAGTCAGGTGGAGACGTAGCGGTGCAGTCATGGTTTGGAAAAAATTGACGGGCCGCTTGTTGTGCAAATGTGTCCTCATCCACATTTAGCGCAAGGCGAATGCTCTCTGTGTAATTGGCAACCTGAGAAGGGCGCTCCATGGTGTGAAACACTCTCCAAAGATGTCGATTGCCCTGAGTACAGGACAGGCGGGCACACCATGCAGCCCAGCGTTGCCTGCCGAGCCGCTTTGCATAACGCCGCGCCCGTGCTGTAGCGCGGTGAAGAGTAGGAAGAGCCGTTGGGTCATCGGGGTGACGAGTAGCGTAAAGACCCGCCTGGCGACGAAGAGCCCACAGATTCAAGAGGTGTATGTCCGGGTTTGGGTCGTCTTCATTTACAGTAGTGGTAATAGTGTGAGTAGCGAGAACAGCAGAGAGAGTAGACAGTGCTGAAGAGGGGTGGAATGTAGATAAATGATTGTCTGCGCGAACAGAGTCCCATGACGTTATTCGTACAGAGCGGCGTATTTTCCGTAGACGCGTAGGCGTGAGGCAGATAAAAATAGGGCTGTGATCGCTCCCCCAAGTATCAGAATCAACATCCCAACGAGGGTTACCGGGGCCTAACCACCAAGTCAAATCAGGTGAATACGGGCCACCTCGTGGGCGGGTAGAAGTATTCGGGTGGTTTAAAAGTTGAAAGGAATGATCCGAAAAGCTCCCTTGGATGTGTGCACCCCTTGAGGAATCCGATGGGTAACCCCACGCAGTGTGTGCGCCGTTGAAGTCACCACCAACTAGAATAGGGATACTCGAGTTGGTAGAACCTAGAAAACGAACCCATCCCAGAATCGGAGATGCGGAGCCAGGACGACTATAAAAAGAAACTAGGACAACGGGTGTTCGTGCAGGCTTTACGAGAAGGGCGACAACCTCTTCACGTGTGTTACACCACCGTGAAAGGTCGAGCTGTGTGTGCGGAACTGAACTGTGAATATAAATTGCAGATTTACCTGGGCTGAGGGAGGAGGCGGTGCAACGGCGATCAGGGATAGAGGGTGAATGGTATGCGCAGAAAGCTGAAAGGCGTGGGAGTGCATTATGCTCTTGCAGTAGGAACGCCCATTCCCTCAGCTTTTCGTCGCGAAGGCGGATGTTCACTTCAGGGGCCTTATTAGCGAATCCTCGACAGTTCCACTGCACCACCACTGATGATCATGCGCTATCCATGACGAGGCCGAAGAGCCTCCACGATGAGGGATGTCACCTGCTTCATCCGCGCTAATATCTTATCCACTGTCGGGGTAGTCACGGCTAACAGGTGGTCGGCACCTGATTGTGGCCCAGTGCTTACCATAGGTGATTCCTCTTATGGTTGCTCCCGAGTTATTAGAATTCTTCGAGAGGATGGAGAACGACGCTGTTCCCAGCGCTGGGTGAGTTCGTCTAGTCGGCGGCGAGCCTCCTCGATTGCATTGTCTAAAGCTGTGTCTTCATCGGTGGTATCCACATGTGATGGATGCACTGGACGTTTTGGCGTACCATTTGATCCGGGAAGGTGAGCCGCTTGCGCATATGTACGCTGGTGAGGAGACGTATGGTGAGCAGCGGGCTCAGATAAAGGACGTTCAGGGAAGTAGTCGTCACATGCGAGAGCTGCAAAGCGATTACTTGTAGGAACATCCATTTCCGCAGGCGACTTGTGAAACTTCTTCGCTGGCTTCTTCTTTGTACAAGCAGTGGAGCGGATGTCATGGTCCGGCGATTTGCACAGGGCACAAGGAACTGTTGGTTCGTTCATGTCGGCCACAGCTGCTGGATTAGGGCAAGATGGGCGCATTCTCAAATGAGAAAACCCAACCGGAACCCTCAGGGGCAAGCTAGGCTTAGCTCGGCGCTGCCGAGAGAGGCCGCGCTACGCGTCTGCAAGGATTCTGCGTTGTAGACGACAGCTACGCGGATGCCCGCTCTGTTCCCACCTGACGCAGCCTCCACGTCCAGGCAATCGTCAGCGCCTCTGGGTCTCCGGCCTGCGCCGTCTCCCGATGCTACGAATTCGGCCTGTGACATGAACTGCTCCATCGCCTCCGTACCCATGGCACGCCCTCAAGAAACTGTGCCCGTCGCGGCAGTTCAGAATTCCCACCAAGGGCCGTCACCAGCGTCTGAGCCTCCTCCACAGATGCCTCCCGTGAGTCAAGGCTCTCTTCCGCCTGCTGCGAACTCGTTCCGCGTTACCATCCAGCCTACATTGCGCTTTGATATGACTGCCATCCCTGCACGGAATGTTCAAGCCACAATTGACCACGCTCTTGGCTCTTCGAATTACGGCGGGTTTGTCGTCCATCCGCCATCGAACACCATCACGGTAAACTTGTCATCCTTGATGGACGCCCAGAAACTTTACGCACTTACGCGGATCCCCTTGGATGAGAGCAAGCAAGTCCGGGTGCAAAAATATTTTGCAACTGGTCCTGACACACTCCGCTGCATGGTTTATCATGTCGAGAGCACGAGCCCTCCCGAGGAGGTGCGCGCAAATATTCGCTGCTCAACTCACGTTGTACTGCAAGCACGGCCTATGGGTCGCCGGGGCTCATACCTGCTCATCCTGCAAGGCCCGTTGATCCTCCCGACGTACCTTACCTACTACGGTGCGATCGTCAAACCACAGCCCTTCCGACCTCGTCGTACTTTTTGTTATCACTGCCACAAAGAAGGACATATGCATTCGATGCTTCGAACGCAGACACTGCTGAGAGCGGTTCTTGTTTTGCGAGGACTTGCCATGCAGTGTGCCTCCGTCAAGATTGATGAACCGAACTATTCACCGGCTGCGCCCCTGCGGGTCCAGACTCGAGCGTATTGGCGTGGCACCCCTCAGCAAGGATTGAGATGCCGGTGCTGGAACTCAGCCCTTTGCGTGCCCTCTGAGCAGGGGTCATTTTGGCGCCTGCAGGTCGTCGATCGTTGCAAGCGCCCCGCCATCTCGGTCCTACTCTCCGGCAGTAAGCACGGAGCACTGGGAGGTGGAGTCAGCCGCAGCAACAGAGCTCCGAGCGGAGGGCCACCGTAGCTGAACGCACGAGAGCGCGCCCAACCTGGCAGAGCTGTCAGCATCCCTCCCCGCGAACTCCAAGGGGCTTTGACATCGAAGGCTTCTGTGGTTAGTTTTTGTAAGATTTTATTGTCGAGAAAGCCGTCTTAATGTGAGGCTAGGCGAGCATCGAAATTCGCTCAACGACAGGTAGCACTCTCCCTGCAAATTGCCGCACATGAAAAGATAAAACACAGTGAAAAGAAAATGTCCACGCCTGCATTTGCTAGTACGACCATCTTTTTTAGACACCGCGACCAGTGAGCCCGTGCACTCATGGAAGCTTACCACACAGGGATCTGTCGATATCAGTGTATCAGCCAGCCCTCTGCTTCCATTGCTGATTGTGATAATAATTTTGTATTCTAAGCCGCGAAGGGTTATTGAGAAAGTGTCTTTAAGCTAACTTCCCTTCCGTAAGTGATGAGTGACACGAAATGCTTGCGTTTCTTTTTAACCTTTGACTCGGCTCCCGAGAGAACCTGTGGGGTAATGTTTGTTTTTTTTTTTGTGGTGGCATGTATAAGTTGCCTACATTCAGAAATAACCCTCTGTTGCGAGTTAGCGTTCGTATGCGTATTCCTGTCCGTATTTAGTGTTTACTTTAAGTTAATTTTTGCATCTTGAACGTCCACCATATCGCCCAACTTCAGTTTTACTAAATCACAAAATTCATGATGACGTTTTCGTACGGCCCTGATTCCAGATTGCGCACTGGTATAAATCGACAAAAAAGCGAGCTATGTGTTCACGTTCGGGCCACCAAAAAGAAAAAGAAACCTTACACTTAAAAATTGCTCCTGCCTGTAAATATTCTCCCAGATGCGGGGCTGTAAGCTGTGCACGTGCCTGTGATCTCCTTATTTCTCAATACAGGCTAAGCTTAACACACCTGCCTCTTCCTGCCTCTAGGCGCAGCAATTAAACTCGTCATTTGAATGGCGAATAAGCAGTGCAGCCAAAAATAGTGTAAAGCATTTGATGAAAATCAGCTCCTCACTAATGCCCTGCCCAAAACATGGAGTTAAAGCCTCTACGTCTTCTCATGCAATGTGCATTTTTATTGGACAGGTGAATCGCTGTTATTTATATGTCATAGAACTGAACCTGCTTCTAAATAATGAAAGCTTTCAAATAGCTTTTGCATAGATATTCTCAGAAGGACAGCAACCTGCGGCGCTTCTGTGAAATTGGTTCACCGGCTTTCAGTTATTACCAGGAACCTGTGCTCAAGCCGTTCCTCGAAAGGTGTGATGTGACAGATGCCGCGGAAGGTGCAGCCCGGCAGTAAACAACATGCGCGATTAAATCACTCCGACGCGTGGTATTAGCCAGCACGACTGCTGTGGATCATTTAGTGTGTTTTAGAGCCCGGAATTCTTAACTTCGAGCGGAAATATGGGCCAGATGGTACATGATACAGAGCCGAAGCAGTCAAAAAAGGAGAAGGATGAGAAGACCACTAGTGGTCGTGGTGTACGTCTCACTTCTCGTTCATGTCCTTTATTGACTGGTTCTGCTCTTCATAGTGTGGACTTATACTTGGAAGGATAAGCTTAAAGAACCCGAATGAACGGGCAGGACAGTGCACCGAAAAATCTATTAGTATTTTTAAGTAGAACTGAGAGCTCTTAACACAGCTGTGGTTTATTCGATGCGAGACAAGTTACGCGCAGCTCTCGCATACCAACGAGCCATCTAGTCGTTTCTGCTTATGTGCAAGATAAGGAGCCGCACTTGTAAAAAGCTCTTTTTCTGTGCTCAGTGTAATAAGAAAGAGAATACCGTCGACCACCATTCCCATGTAACCTACAGAGCCGTCATTGTTGTTTTATAAGGGCTCTGACGCCAAGAACAGTGCAGATATTCAAGCAGAACGGCGAAAATTGAGCGAATTTGGATTGACTTGCAAGGAGATGAAAGCATGACAAGCGCTTGCCACCAAGACCTGAGGAGGATGGGGACCATATGATACCGAGAAGTATCTGACAGACGGGGGGATCAACAAATTTTGTATCTGATATTCGAAATTAGAACGGAGCGATTTATGTGGCTCACCAGTAACCCTTATGGTGAGAAGGTAACATTTAGGGCCGAGAGCGATAAGTTTTCGAGTAAACAATGTGCCAGTGAAACATGTGCTGGTAAAATTAGCGGAGGGGTGCATAGGAAGACATTTTGTGACCGATCAGTGATGTACAGGAAAAAGAGTCTGCAAAGTGCTGAATGCTTGAGCATAAATGTGTAGTCCCTGAGGAATGATAGGGAATGGATGCTTTTTTATTTAATACATTTATCAATGTGCCGTAAAGCTTATTTTCAGTATAGTTGTATGTTTTTGAAATAAAGTCTAAAACG
Organism: Amblyomma americanum; assembly: GCF_052857255.1. Classification (NCBI taxonomy): domain Eukaryota; kingdom Metazoa; phylum Arthropoda; class Arachnida; order Ixodida; family Ixodidae; genus Amblyomma; species Amblyomma americanum. Next base: position 397,120,436 of record NC_135497.1, on the reverse strand, counting down.
CATTCTCTCCGTCATTGTTATAGGGACAGAGTTGTACCTGTCAACAGCGATTTTCCTGCAAGGGTTGAGGGCACAACAACAAACCATTGCCATTTTTTTCACCTCCGATATATTTCACACGTATCGAAGCCCTCCTGCTATCAAACATTATCTGCGACATTATCTGGTTATTATTCTTTGGCCATTTCTTGTTCTCTTACTGCAATTCGACGGCCATTTTTCTGATAAAAGAAATTAATTGGCGTCCTAATTGACACTTTTATTTTGGCGTGTAACCGATATTCCGCTTGCCGAAAGCTCAAAAGCCTTGGGTGCTCCAAAAATATAACCATGCTCGAGGAGCTCAAACGCCTTTTCCTGATATAAAGAAATAATGACACCAATCGCCAAGCGCCCGTTAGTGTACTACGTAATATCGCTAGAGACAAATTCAAGTCTGTAAATCGATCTGGCCGGAACTGAGCAAGCTTGATGGCTTCCAATGAGGGTCACCATCACACCCCTCATGCGCCGGACTACAATAGCTGCAAAAGTTTTGTAGTCGATGTTGAGGAGCATTACTTGGCTCTAGTTAAGGTGACTCTATTTCGCGTTTAGCGAGAAGAATAATTCTTAAGCGCCAGAAAATGTCGAGAAAATCACAGCTATCGAAACACCTGCGCAAAAGAGATGTGAAAGATTGGCCTAGATTTCCCAGAACCCCAAGCAAAATTCCATCGGCAGACCATCCGGGCCAGACTCTGAACCCCGTTTCCTTGCAATTAAGGCAACCTGAAGCTGCTCCTAAGTCGGAGGCGCACAAAAAACGTCTTGTACCACAGGGACGATTTGCGGCAACGCAGTCAACAAGGAATGTGCTACAGCGGCCACCTCATCTGCAGCTATCGCTGTTCGCGCCATATAGACGACACAAATGTGCCAGCAACAACACACTAGGCGATTGACCTCTGGCCAGTCTTGAGCTGTGTACATACCTGGCATACAGAGCACGGTGTCTCTTTCTTCCTTTTTTCTTTCACTCCCTCCTTTATCCCTTCCTTTACGCGGCGGTTCAGGTGTCAACCGAGATGTCAGACAGATACTGCGGCTTTTTGCTCGCCCCTAAAACCAATTATCATTCAGTGTCTTGTGTGAGCGCCTTTAATGTCGTTTCGAAGAAAGCAAGATGTTTAACAAATAAAAAAATTGCTACTCCTGTGTGTGTGTCAGCATGACTATCTATGGAAACCGCCAGTTGCTCGACCAGAAACGTTGCCAGGGAATGCAGCTTTTTGCTTTCGACCAGGGTTAACCTGAGCTAAACCACCAGCAATTTTTTTTTCAATTCATGTTCTTGCTATCGTCAAAAGCATTCTCATGGTTTTCTATGGCTGTCTTAACTGTTCGATGCGATGGGTGAAAACACTTTAAAAGAAAGATTTTGCGACATCAGAATGGTTGACCATTACCTTCAATATGTCAATAATAGCGTCTTACGATTTTGCAATTTTCAAAACTCTTGCCCGAGAATGCTGGACATGCTTTCTCGGTGGGCTGCTCGAGCGCGCCACGAACGACGACTAAAACATTGAGTTACCAAGCTTTTAGTCGCAGACCGTGGCGCGTTTTAGGTGTCCACCGACAGAGTAAACTAGCTATGCTCCTTGCCTTTCCTCAAAACCGAGAGATGTTTCAGACCGCCGACCCTGGCTTCGGACTGCCATCGCAAATTTCGATATCAAGATTGGTTTTTGGGAAAGGGAATGGCGCAGTACATGTCTAACTTGTCGGCGAACACCTGGACCGCGCCGTACGCAAAGGAATATAGAAGGAAGTGAAAAGAAGAAGGGAAGAAAGAGGTGCCTTAGCGGAAGGATCCAGAATAATTTCTATCACCTGGGGATCATGAACTGCTATCGGCGAAATCTGCAGTGACGGCTAGAAGTGCTACACACTAAAACGATGGGAGCATTGCTGTTTGGGTGTCCACCGAGGTATGTGAGACAGTTACTGCGTATTTTCCATTCATAAAAAAGTAATTTTCATTGCGTTCAGTGAAAGGGAAACAAGGAGCGTGGGCTGAAATATGTACTCCCGAGGACGGTGCTGCTCCGTACCACGCGATTGGCTGATGCTCGTGCAGACGAGTGCTGCGCCTCATGTCACAGGTTTAGCTTTGCCCTCCACACGCCGACACGATCTTGCCCGAAGCATAGCTCAGTGTAAGTGAAGCACGCACGCACGCACGCGCGCGCACGCGCGCACACACACACACACACACACACACACACACACACACACACACACACACACACACACACACACACACGCACACACACACACACACACACACACACACACACACACACACACACACACACACACACACACACACACACACACGCACGCACACACACACGCACGCACGCACGCACGCACGCACGCACGCACGCACGCACGCACGCACACACACACACACACACACACACACACACACGCACGCACGCACGCACGCACGCACGCACGCACGCACGCACGCACACACACACACACACACACACACACACACACACACACACACACACACACACACACACACACACACACACATATATATATATACCCTGCGAGGCGGTACTTCCTCTTCCTCTACCCCAGCGGAGCACATCTGGTGGAGCGAGCGGCGACGGCAGCGGCGTCGTCTACAGCGCCATCTGTTGGAGCACGGCTGCGGCGTTGCTAGGCAACGGCGGCTCAAGCTCGTTCGTCGGCCACGGCATGTGGCATACGGGATACGGCTGAACTGCGCGCCGAGCCGAAATGGCCTGCTGGCTGGCGTAGTAAAGTTTCCTCTTTAAAATTCGCCCTTGTGGCCGAAGTAGTCCGACAAAATATTTGTGTTTTTCGTCTCCTAGGCCGCCTCTTTCGATGTCGTGAGTTTGCCTGTGCTAACGCAAATGCTTAAATGGCAACCCTTCAGAGAAGATTGAGAAAGCGGAGTTGGCGGAGGTCATTCTAGATCGCCTACATCTGCGCGTACCGTGATTACGCTAACGTGAAAGGTAATACTCGCTATCAGTCCACGTGCTGCGTAGCCTTTTTTTGTTTGTGTATCCACCAAAGCTTTAGGATAACATAAACCCGTTCTCGTGCGAAGTCCTCGGGAGGTCTCGCTTACGCAGGCATTCTGCACAGAAGCATGGAAACAGGTCATCACCTGCGACTTCAACGACATACGTAAAAGCATGTGTACATGCCGACAAAAGCTTAGAGGAGCAGAAGTCGATAGTGTTCATCGCTGGCCTTCGGGCATAGTCTTGTTTTCATTTCCTGAAACTTCACATAATTTTAGTATTGAAAAAAAGAAGTAATTTCTTTCACCGATTTTCCTTGCCAATCCCTTTGTGCAGCAACTGGTTTCGTATGCACTTGATTTTTGTTGACCATGAAAGCAAAAAGTTTACGCACCTTATTTGTCTGCCAAGGGTTTCTTCACCTGTAATCTGTTTTTTTTATGAAATTTTTACAAACCCTAGTGCCCTTTCATTTATAGAGGTAACAGTTTTTTGTGTCTTGATTGTATTTCCTTTGTTTTCAGGAGTCTAGCTGAAGAGGCATGTCATCCATGGCGAACCAGTTCGCTGGAGGTGCCCAGGCACCAAGCTAAAGAGCTCGTGCAGCAGACTGGAAGACCTGCTCAGGCATTTCTTGGTGAAATATATAACGCTCAGAACGTGGCAAGTGACAAATCGAGGCTATGACATGGAACATTCTCTAAAATGCCTCAGATATCAAAAGTTCGACTACACTGCAAATATTTATACATCTGTTGTCTTCGAAAATACTCTTAGTGAAAAATTCCCATCATACATTTATCCATTCATTACTCAAATCCTGAGAAGCAAACCTATCTGCTCACTAGCCATGGTTGCTTTAATCACTGAAGATAGCAATGTGTCTGTTTCGTAGAAAATTGCCAAGAAATAAGAGAAAAGGTCTTGAGACATGCAAGGCACGTATCATTTCACACCAGTTAAATTCCATAGGGTGCTCTCCTGATGGAATTTCCGTTCCTCATGTAAGTGCTATAGGGGAGCGAATGATGTTTAGGAGACCGCGTGCCTAATGAAGCCACAAAATTTCTTAAGACATTATGAAGCACGACTTGAACAGTCGGCAGGGAATGCGGCTCGGCTTAACACAATATAAGAGAGGCCATTTCTATTAACAGTTACGATTATTCTTGCCGTATCATTCTTCATTATCAGGCCGCTGCATTCCGGGTATTGAAAGACTGGACTTATGAAATGCGCATGACTTAAGTCATGTCACAGTTTCTTCAGAAACTATGTTGTTGTGCATTCCTAGTAGACACTTTTTCACACAGGTATTTCATAAACTCTTAAATCGTCACTCAGCATCCTGCAGCTTAGTATATTGTGCGTGTTCGTAAATACTTCATAAATTAGCCCTACTGGCAAGGATCGTAAATTGGGGCTAGTCTTCAACATAAGGGTTAAATATATGTACAGCATGCAGTGAAACGCCTCCAGAATGAATGATTGTTTATCAGTTAAAGATTTTCTAAAACCTCATCCAAGCCACCCATTGTATCTTGTAGGCCTCGGTTTGGTTTTATTACTTCAAAATGACTTATGCTCCCATGAAGGTATGATATGGCATTGTGAATGTCCATATCACTTTACTGCGACCCACATTTCGTATCTCAGATTATTAGATTATTGCTTTCAAACGGGTTGTTCTTTGTACTCTATAGTCCTGCAAGGGTTCACAGGAAAAATGTTTTTGTGTAGGTGATGTGTAAATCATTCCCGTCAGGTTTGACTGCACGGGGTGTTCAGCAGTGTTGTGTTGATACGATAGATGGGAAAATGCCCTCATATTTAAATTTCCTCCGCCACTGCCACTTTTGAATCCATGGCCCTCCCTCAATCTCGCTCTCATTTTGAAAAATTGTCCAGTCCTCTCTCACTCTCACTCCCTAAACCTTGCTCCCCCTTCCTCACTGTCACATTGTCCACCCTCTCTTGCTGTCACTGATAGCTGTTTTAAAAGTTGATTTGTTTTTTCTAGTCGGCCACTTCTGGTGATATTACTTAGTAATAAACGTATAAGGCGATCCTTCAAGGCACTGCTCGACCAGAAGCTAGATGCTTATACTGGTGTGTGTGTGCGTGTGTCTGTGTGTGTGCGTATGTCTGTGTTTATTCGTGTGTGTATTATTTGAGGGACATTCGTGGCAGTGACGGGGGGACGTGACCACAGCTCTGCTTAAAAAACGCTCTCAATTTTTGCAGTTGGCATCCCGAGCACTTGATTGGCACATCGCACCAGCACATCGCACCTGGCGCAGCCTACCGAGCAATATCAGAGGACTGCCGGCGACGAAGTCGAAAGTGGAACAGAATGGCTTTATCACAGCCGACGTAGTGACGCCGGCCTGAAGTCACACCCACCTGCAAGACTGCATATAATGCAGACACGGCACGCAGGTGCGGACGTTTGTGGCAGTGACGGGAGACTCATTGACAGCTGTGCTTAGACAATGCTCTAAATTTTTGCAGGTCAGTTTTTTTCCCTTTCAGCGCATATTTTTTTCGCTCCCTGTTGCTGCTAAAAGACTGTGCTGTAAACATGGTTGAAGATTATGCGTGATATGTACCACAGAAGTAGATGAAGTGGATTCCCACCGGAGGTGGAGTGAATGCATTTATGAATATCACATAGCGAAGTGCTCTGATGTCACTGAAGCCAAGTTTTATACCATGAGGAAAACAACAACAAAAACATGGAAACTCCAGACATGTTGAGTAGGGGAATTTCAACTACGCAACTACGCAGCTTAAGAACCATTTCCCTGGGTAAATCAACCTTCACACAATGCTGAGATTAGTATTGTAAATTTGAACTCCCATTTCAATGTCGCGATGTTTCTTCTTTTTTGGGAGGTGACATGCATTCATCAGGTATTAATAAAGTCCTCTTGAGGACAGTACTGAATTAGAAAATGTACTGCAAACTCAATCGAACTAGATTTGTATACTTTTAGTAGCTTTCTGCGATTGCAAAGGTTTCAATTTCTTGTTTCTACCGCAGGGCTTCAGATTTTTGCTTGTATATATATGCGCTGTATGCATTGTACCATGCCAACAATTTTGTGTTTCGGATGTATCGCTTTAATAACTTTTCGTCGTTAGATATGTCGTTACCATGTAGGAGGGGCGAGGACAAGTCAAGCTACGGTGGCACCTTTACGTCTTGTGTACCCCATCCTTGATGGAAACTAAAGTAGTATCTAATACGTCAGACAAAACCAGGACTGTTATGACTTGAGCCCCAAAATATAATTCCGCCGTTACTTCTCACACACACTGCATGCATACATTGCCCTGCACTTGTGATATTTCATTGTTGTCGATATGCACTGCTAAAATGAGTCAGCGCTTTGTTCTGTCTGTGTAAAAAAACAGATGCATGCCAAGAATATTTAGAAAACAATGCGGTAGCATTTACGAGGACCATTACAATAACTGCTAAGCACAGAATACTCAGAACAGAGAAAGTTTGCAGGTCGCTTAATTACCATTTCATTTAACTACCATTCCATTTGACTACGCTTAACTACCATTCTTCATTCCAAGCGCCGCAAGAAATAATCCAAAGGGCCCGGAAGGCCGCCTTCAGGCCGCCTTATCTAATCACAGGCCTATGTAATGCTCTACTGCAATTTGTGGCACATTCCATCAAAGTATTGAGCCTCATGTGAAGCTAGTATAGTGTAATGTTAAGTCTATTAAAAGGCCTATATATTGAAACAAAGCTTGGTTTAGGTAAGGTGGCACACAAATTCTTTTAATTATTGGTTTGAGGCGATTGACTGGCTGTGCTGTTTCGGAGCTCATTTTTTTTACAGTATTCGTTTTCGAATTAAGGAGACTTCTTTGTCTAGCCTCTTGCTTGCCTATTGCTTTTTATTCCTTTCATGATTTGAAGAGCAGTACTCCAACCAGGACAGTTACAAGAACTGTAGATACTGATGTTAGTTGCATATTTTCTCTGCAGTGATGCATAAGACATGAATCACTATGGAGTATTCCACTACGACTGCTAAATAATTTAATGTTGAACTTCTTTGGTGCTGTTACGGTGGTCGACATGCAAGAAGTGTTGGTCACGTGAGGTGACAAAGCTGCCGCGGTGGCTGAGTGGTTATGGCGCTCGGCTGCTGGCCCGAAAGACGCGAGTTCGATACCGGCCGCGGCGGCTGAGTTTCGATGGAGGCGAAATTCTAGAGGCCCGTGTACTGTGCGATGTCAGTGCCCGTCGAAGAACCCCAGGTGGTCGAAATTTCCGGAGCCCCTCACTACGGCGTCTCTGATAGCCTAAGTCGCTTTGGGACGTTAAACCCATATACACTAAACTAAACTAAACGTGAGGTGTAAAAAACAGCACTATAATTGCTGCTGTGTTGTAGCAGGTACTAATACGATTACTTTGGAAGTCACACCATTCTCTTTGCTATTGCGCTATGCAAGTGAAATGGTTATAGAATGTGATTTTTTATGTGAGATAACCGTTGGGCAACTGCAAATTTTTTTCCTTTCAGCGGAAGCAGCTTCTCCGCCTAGGTGGTAGCAACCTAAAGGAGGTGGCGGCCAAAGTAATGAGTGCGGTGATGGGGGTGGCCATAGAAAGATTGTTCAGCCTGCAGGGACGGAAAGGAAAAAGGCCATCTGTCGGCACAAAACTGTACAGTGTGGCAACAGGTATATCTAATTTTTAATTGCTGTAGCTTTTAATTTAGAAATATTGAGATTCCTGCTTTTAAACATAATACAAGTTTTTCTAAGCTATTTTATTGCTGCATCTTACTGTTTTTTGTTTAACAGCTGATGAATATTCTGTTGCTGTAAGTTGTTTGGTTTGGTTTATGAGGGTTTAACGTCCCAAAGCGACTTGGGCTATGAGAGGCACCGTAGTGAAGGGCTCCAGAAATTTCGACCACCTGGGGTCCTTTAACGTGCACTGACATCGCACAGTACACGGGCCTCTAGAATTTCGCCTCCATCGAAATTCGACCGCCGCGGCCGGGATCGAACCCGCGTCTTTCGTGCGAGCAGCCGAGCGCCATAACCACTCAGTCACCGCGGCGGCCCTGTTGCTGTAAGTGTTTATGTGATTAGTATAGGGGTCTTAGTCATATAATACGCCACAAAGAAGCAGCAGATGCCCCTCAAACCAATCATTTCTATTTCTAGTACTGTATTCAATTTTCATGGACTTCCCTGCAATCGCCGCTTGGACGTTGACTGCAGTGTCTTCTAGAGAGCTCATTTTTTTTGCATTTCACTGCTGTACAGTCCCTGTGTTGTTTGTTGGGTACCTTGTGTGTCAGTTACGAGCGGTTTTTCTTTGCCAAATCATGAACTTGAATTTCCGTATGCTTAGAGGAAGTATATCGTTTTAAAAGTTGCATTTATTGGTCTTAATGCACACTCACCTGGCACAGATGCCATCTCCGAGAAGCAGGGTGTTGACATCTTACAGCACAGGGTTTTACTGGCAGGTGGCTGCCCAGTACGTGCGACCGAGGGGGCGACCAAAAGAGGCGCTATGCCCAAGAATCCCAGCCTCCTCAGTCGCACGCTCCTTCCAAGAAGCCACAAACTCCTTTGGGCTCAGCACCACCTGCTAACTCCTGTGCTGGGTCAACACCCCGCCCACGCGCGCCCTCCGCCTCCTGCACAGCATGCCCTCCAGGCGCGGCTGTCACCTCCTGCACAGTGTCCCACCCAAGCTCCGCCCCTTCCCCTGCTTCCCTCCCCACAGCGTCGAACCCACGCCAAGCCGCCCCACCTAGCACCCTTGCTACCTGGATGGTGGCCCGGCCACGAGCACTTGGAAAACAAAAAGCTAATAAAAATAAATATTTTTCTGAAATTCCTCTTTGCTTGCTTCATTTGGTGGCTGCTGGACATTAAGTAAAAAATCTGCATGAAATCGTGTTTGCAAATCAAAATACATATGAAATGAAAAGACTGCAGGCATTTTTGAAATTTTATTGGGAGTTCGAACCAATTGCATATACCGCTAGAAGTCCGACGGTATTGAGAAACACGGACGGGACCTCTACATGCATGCCATAATTTTGCACTGGTCCCGAGAAAATACTGGAAATGCCTGGAGGCAGTCAAGCTATGCCGATATCCGAAAAACCACTATTCAGCCATATTGGGCCCTATATTGGTAGTGATGTTCGGGCCATTGTTGGCATTCAGATTGGCTGAACATCAGCTCAATATTGGCGGGAATGATGGGCTATGCAAGGAAAGAGTTGCGATTTGCCTAAACGCCAACGAAGGACGGATATTCGCGCCAATTTTCGCCAATGATATGCCATCGCTGGGCCGTTATTGGCGTGCTGCTTGGGTTTGAAGGATGAGAGTGATATAGGGGCGCATACATGACAAAATCCAAACACCACTACTGGGCATACCCCGATATCCGATAATGAGCGCTTTCCAGCACTGGTCTCGGCAAACTCTCCTACGAGATCGCGGCCGCCCAGACACGCAACCTCACGCAATAGTCCACATCGGCCCTTTGTACATGTTATCAGATCAACTTCTTTTCTTCTTCTTTTCTTTTCTTTTTATTTTGACAGAACTGGTTACAATACAAGACCGAATAACACACATTGGTATAAAGCACTGCCAAGGTAGACGAGGCAAAAGGCGTTTAATGCACGCCTGACGAGGCCTCGTCTCCGGAATATTGCATCAGGACAGACGAGTGGCCGGTCGCGCCAACAACAAGAAAGAATAAGGAGGCAGCAAAACTGTGCAGTTACAAAGCAATCAGAAAGATTCGGTACAAGACGCCATTATTAGAAACATCAATCACTAAGCAGGTAGAATACAATGCAAAGGCAATACTCAAGATACAATGGAATACCGTACATAAAAAAAACACTTAAGAAAAAATCAAACAAATTAAAACAGCATACATCAAAACAGCGCAGTTATGCTTTATCTAGTAAAAAAGTTTTAACTTGTCTCTTAAAACTATTTACTGAGTTGGAGTTACAGACTATTTGAACAATTTCCTGAAACATGTTTAAAAGTGCAGGGATTTGAAAGCCAACCGACTGCTTCCCGTAGGATGTTCTGATCAGGTTTGAAGTAAACAATACATTTCTCAACTCGTAGCCACAGTGAGCACGTTCATATGTTGCGAAAAAGCCTGGTTGATCACGTTTAATTTCGTTGTATATTCTGAGTGCTAGAACTTGGCGAAATACGTTAGTAAATGTAAGAATCTTGTTTTCATAGAAAAAACCTTGAGTATGTTCACGTGCTGATAAGTTTTCAATAAATCGAATCGCTTTCTTCTGCATGATATGAAGCCGTTCAACATTGCCCTTTGAAGTCGTGCCCCATACCAGTACGCAGCAGTGTAGTCGTGAGTAGATCATTGCATAGTACAACTGTCGCTTGAACCACGTGGGTAAAATGTACCTGAATTTGTTTAGGATACCTAAGGTTTTCGATATATTGGTGCAGATGCTATCGATGTGTGGTGTCCAGTTAAGGTTTTCGTGAAAGATCACGCCTAGAAATTTCTGTTTGCTTACTTGCGTTATCACTTTTTTCTGAAATTCTAGCTTTAGATAACAATCTGCTGCCTTATTTTTGGGTCGAAATATCATGTAGTTTGTTTTTTCTGTGTTCAGGACTAGCTGATTATGATATAACCAGATAGACAATTGTTCAAGCCATGCATTTGCTTCTGTTAATATGCTGGTTAAGTCGGTTCTTTGAAAAAAGATATTTGCGTCATCAGCGTATAAGATAATATCAGGAGTTCGAGGAATACATACAATGTCATTAATATAGAGAAGAAATAAAAGGGGACCTAAGATAGATCCCTGCGGGACACCATACTGTATCAGTTTAGACGTTGATGTGAAGCTATTGATTTTTACAAACTGGTAACGGTTATGTAAGTAACTTTTATTTAAGTCGAGCGTGATTCCACGAATGCCATAGTTACAAAGTTTATTATATAATATATCATGTTTAATCGAGTCAAAAGCTTTCCTAAAATCTAAAAATATGCCTACGGTATACATCTTATTCTCAATATTAGTTATTATTTTTTCTTTGATGTTCAGCAAGGCAGATTGAACTGTTTTTCCTTTCTGAAAACCATACTGTTGTTTTACTATTATGTCTTTCTTTGATAAGAATTTGTAAAGTCTATTATTTATAACATACTCAGGTATCTTTGAAAAAAAAGGTAATACAGATATAGGTCTGTAGTTCGCGAGAACATCCTTAGGTCCACCCTTATGTATTGCACAGACGCGGGCAATTTTCATACTGTCTGGGAATATACCATGCCGCATTATGTTGTTGCAAATATGGGAGAGGGGGACGCAAAGAATATCAGATACCGCTTTCACTGGTCGGACAGCAATGTCATCATAACCACAAGCAGAAGAATCTTTCATATTTTTTATCACTCCTTCAATTTCATCTGGTGTGGTTGGCGTCAAAAAAATTGAATCTATTTCAGTATTACTTAGATTTAGGTATGAACTGACCGAGCTGCTGCGAGATGCACCAGCCGTAAGAAAATGATTGTTAAATAGGTTTGCTAGTGACTCACCGGCGTGGCTTGTGCCATCTACGACTAACTCATGGGGTATAGTGTCACTTCTCTGCGAAAGAATTGAATTAAACAAGGTCCATGCCTTTTGAGGGCAGTTGTACACTGCCGTAAACTTGTTCATGTAATACGCTGTGCGAGCTTTCTTTAGTTCACCACTTAACTCATTTCGCAGTTTTTTATATTCTGACAGTTTATTTATATCTTTAGTCTTAATAAACGTGTTGAACAAGTCATTTCGGGCATTTATCTTGTTTATTAAATCGTTTGTGATCCAAGGCTTTCTTGCACGCTTAGGTTTTGTCAGAATTCTTGCAGGGAAAGCATCATAATATTGTTGAGTTACCGCAGTTAGAAAGCAGTTGTATGCATCATTAGGATGTGCAACATTTAAAACATTTTCCCAAGTTAAACTGCTTAAAAGATAACGAAAACGTGTTATTCCAGCTGTACTGACATGTCTACGAGGCGGAGCTTTTTGGTGTGACTGAGGTTGTGATGTTACCGGCAGGAAGCAAAATATTGGCATGTGGTCACTGATGCCTGTTGTCAGAACTCCAGAGCGCACACCATTGTCATGACAACTTGTCAAACACAAATCAATGTCTGGCTATCTGCAGTCACACGAGTAGGTATGCTAATAACATTTATTAGACCGGTCGAGTGTAATAAATCCTGAAACTTACTGGAACACAAATCAGAGGAAAGCAAATTAATAATAAAATCTCCCAAAATGACTACTGGGCACTTAAAGGATAACAAATGCTCACTAAGGTCTTCGAAAAAATCTAAGAATGCAACCAAGGATCCTGAAGGTGGCCGGTATACAACCGTCACAGCAAACGCTTGACACTTGACTGCAAGGGATTCATAGTTGTCCGTAATAGCAGAGTACTCTTGGATGATACTGTACATATGGCGTTTACTGATGTAGAGCGCCACGCCTCCACCGCGTCGGTTACATCAACCAAGCGATTCATAATTATAGTTATCAAGCTTCACTGCATGCTTTTGATCACTGAACCAAGTTTCCGAAAATGCAAGTACGGTAAATTCATGATTTAACGTTGCCAGGTACGCACAAACGTCAGGATACTTGTCTCGCAAGCTTCTCGCGTTAAGGTGAAAAAACGATGCTGTTTTTTTCAGTGCTTGTGTTTCCTTGACTACGTTGGCGAAAGTGATAGCGCTATGATAACCGCAGTTTGGGGTGTAAGCAGCCATGAAAAAGAAAAAACAGAATCAGAGCGCACGCGCTCTGCTACACCATTTTCGCCAGGTCATCTTCAGTTCTGATCTGGATAGCGCTGTCGCCTTCTTTCTTGCGCACAAGGATTCTGCCATTCTTTTGCCAGACAAACTTATAGGAACGCTCGAGTGCCTTCGATTTTGTCACCCACAGCAATTTCTTGTTCAGAGGAGTTAGATTGTCAAGGAAACGAACGCCGGGAACCTTAGTTACCAGATGTGTCTTTTGCTCGGTCCACTGCTCCTTGGTTGTACGCGAAGAAAAGCGTACCATGATTGCGGGAGTGTTTTCCTCCCTTGCAGGCAGCCTATGTATTGCTTCTACATCTTTCGCGGTTAGCTCTGGGATGTTGAGCTTGCGTGCGACGTTATTTAGTTTCACGAGCAAGTTTTCGCCCTCACTTTTTTCAATACCGTGAACCTCCAAGTTTTGGTGGCGGCTGTATTGGTCAAGGTCATTAAGTTCCCTCCTCAGTTTCTTAACTTCTTCGATCGATGTTTCCGTTTCTACTTTCTGCATTCTCTCTTTCAACTCGGAGATTTCCTGTCCCTGGGTAGTCACCAGTGTCAGTAGGGTATCATACTTAGAGGACAAAAACTCTACTGTTTTTTCAATGTTTTTCACAGTTTCTTTCACAGACAACAGGCCCTCTATTTTGTCAATAAGTGGTAGGAGCAAGGCAATCCGTTTGTTCATAATAGTCAGCTTAGCTCCCACATCAGCACCTTGCTCAGGCTTCGTTTTCCCGGAGCTCTGACTCCGGAGTTTAGAGGCTTTACAAGTAGGACACAGCCATGTTTTGTCAATCTCTGGTTTGGATTTTACCGCTGCCTCTCCCACTCCCGAGCAATTTCCAGCATGATAGGAGAATCCACACTCCGAACAAGTCAGGACAAGGGAGTCATCCGTGATTGCTTTCTGGCATGCTAAGCAAATATCTTTCTCCATTTGAATAGTAAGGCAAAAGCACAAACAGCAGCAGCGGGAGCAGCAGTATGAAATATCTCAAGCACACAAAAAGAAATTTTTCGATACTAACCTGCAAAGCAGGGGATGAGAAGTTAGCTGTGCGTCGACCAGCCACTGCCTACCGCTGCTGCTGCGTGCAATAATGCCAGGCTTGACGGGGTGTCTCTTCTTATAGCGGCAGTGTGGTGACGTAGTCGCTGATTGTCCGGTAGACTGATGTGCTATTGGGCACGGCGGGGGTTCTTCCACGTGATGCTTGATTCGGGCTGTTGATCAGATTCAGATCTGCAAAGCAGGGGATGAGAAGTTAGCTGTGCGTCGACCAGCCACTGCCTACCGCTGCTGCTGCGTGCAATATTCTACAAACACGGCCACAATTCGCTGCCACCACCCTCAACTGTACCTTGTCACCCTAATCCAGCGCCACATAGTGGCCTTTGCAGGCGGGATACTTGATTTCACCTACCTCCTCTTATGCTCTGACCCCCTCATTGTGACACCTGTGGCATAGCGAAACGAACACTCTTTCCCTACAAGCGGATGCCGTTTCACACATGCAGCCTCCCCATCCCACTAAGGCTGCTTTATGCATCGCTCATCACGCCAGCCAATAACGTCAAGTGGTCCGGTTCCTAAGTGAAGCTCACGATCGCAGACTCTAAGACCAGTTGGAGACCTCACAGGCTTCCACTTCTTTCTCCCAACAAAGTTGTTTCCTTCTATTTGTCGGGAAGAAACTTCCTTGTTCTTTGAGTGTATCCTCAGTACGCGAATGAGAGATGAGCGCTTAGTGGAACAATTAAGCAACTGGTCTCACGGCCGCTATCTGAGAACACCCTCTCAGGAGCCAGAGAAAAACTCAGGAAGGTCAGTGTGTAGTGAAGGCTGTGCGGCACGGACGCCGATCGATCTATGAAGTCGACTACGCCCGTGAGGGCCGTCTGTACTTGATCTTCGGCATTGCATGTTCATATCACCGTATTCTGTCATCAACAGCTACATTTACCCTCCATAGAATTTTGTTCGTTTTCCTTTTCTTTCCGCTACCAAGGCGAACGATGTCAAGGAAGTGCTGCTTCGGTCGACCACTGCACACTCTTTTACAATAATGCTCTCCCTCTCTTTATCTTCCTCGTTCAGGTATCACTCTGAAGGCTTGGCTTATGGCTTATGGTGGTTTAACGTCCCAAGGCATCTCAGGCTATGAGGGACGTCGTAGTGAATGGCTCCGGAAATTTCGACCACCTGGGGTTCTTTAATGACCCTGACATTGCACAGTAAACGGACCTCTACACTTTCGCCTCCATCGAATTTCCACCGCCGCGACCGGAATCGAACCCGCGTCGTTGTAGTCAGCAGCCGAGCGTCATAATCACTAAGCCACCGCGGCGGGGCTATCGCTCGGAAGGGTATTGCATTTTCATCATTTCTCGTTTTTTTGGGAAATGAATGAATTTTTTGTTTGTCTTGTTGAAAATATTTCCTCTATTTGCGTGAAAGTGCGCGAATCTTTGAAATATAAACACTGGTGTAAAGTAAGAAAACACCACAACATGATGTACGGCCTCACACCATGTCCATTGGTCAGCTCCTACGTTACACGGTTGTTGAACGACATCGCTTTCAACATGTTTTAATGAAAGCGGGGTCGGACATTCTTCAGACGCACTTATATATTTACGAGTGTATTTTTCCAATCAGCAAGTCAAGGTGGAACAAATGCTACTTCGTCAATTTCTGTAGGCCCTTCTCTTGTTTTCACTACTAAACTATGCAGGAACAATTGGTCATTATAGCATCCACCCAAGCTCAGCCATACGGCTACAAAGCTCTGACAAACTTCGTAGTCGAAGAAAAATTTCTCTTTTTTTCTCGGTTTGAAACTAGGACCATCGGCTCACCGGAGCAGCCGATCTAGCAAGTGAGCTGTACGGGACAGCTAGCATATGGTAGGGCGAGAACGAATTGATCAACAATTTTTTTTGAAAGCGTTATAGCTATCCTATGTAGCCGTATGTCGGCGCTTGAGTAAATACTAATGGTAATTTTCTCCATTAAATATCTACTGCACCCAGGGAAAATTATCTAAACAATGGACAATTACTGAAAGTTTCAACTTTTCCGCACGTTTTCAGTCTAAGCTTCTACAATAAGGACCCGCTGATCCGGTTTAGTGATGCCTGTTTTCTTAAACGAGGTGTGTCAGAAGTCAAACGGCTGCGTACCACAGTCTAGCTAAGCATCTATGCATGAAAAAGAATATGTAACACACGTGATGCGCAGCACCGTTTGTTAGTCGTGGTCCGCTATCTTTACGTGCGACGGCGGAGCATGACCACATGGAACTTGGCACTGCTTTTTCACGGAGTCCCACATTGGTTTAAAAAGGTTGTAAGAGGGCAATTGGAGAAAAGCAAAGATGGAGGCAATGTAGAATTTATATGGAAAAATTATCGCTGGGTGGAGGAGCCGTGTTGTTAGGCTGGATCTGAGCTTCTCCTTTCTTGGAGCCACTCGGCGCATCTCTCCTTTTTTTACAGCTGGACGAGTCTCAAATTTATTGCAAACGTCCTTGCTTGTGTGCCCTCTATCTGAGGAAACTGCCCGGGGCGCCAGGGCGAACATAACTGACGGCTGGTACGCTATGAAGGCTGTTCTGAGGTATTTCTGCGAAATAGGTCTAGATTCCTGTCCGTTACTCTTTCGTGTACTGGGCTGTGCGCGTGTACACAGTGTACAGTGGGGACCACATATGTGCATACGCATTTGTGCCAGGAAAAGTGTCTGTGTACTTTCAGCTTTTTCAGCCACAGCGCACGATATGACTGCACATCCGTTTGTGCTGTGATGTGAGAGTGAGAAGAGCCCTTCCCTGCAACCACGCGCGGCGTATGTGTGCAATACGTGTGTGTGTGCGTGTGTGTGTGTGTGTGTGTGTGCGTGCGTGCGTGTGTGTGTGTGTGTGTGTGTGTGTGTGTGTGTGTGTGTGTGTGTGTGTGTGTGTGTGTGTGTGTGTGTGTGTGTGTGTGTGTGTGTGTGTGTGTGTGTGTGTGTGTGTGTGTGTGTGTGTGTGTGTGTGTGTGTGTGTGTGTGTGTGTGTGTGTGTGTGTGTGTGTGTGTGTGTGTGTGTGTGTGTGTGTGTGTGTGTGTGTGTGTGTGTGTGTGTGTGTGTGTGCGCGCGTGTGTGCAAGGCGTGCTGCATGAGGCATACACGTGCTCCATATGCTAAAGGTCGTCTCGTGGAGTCTCGTTTAACCAAGTCCACTCCAAGCAATTCATTGTATTATGGTATCATCACCCTCTAATTGCACCCTCACTCTCCTCGTGCCTCCCTTTTTCTTTCCCCAGTGTGGAGTAGGAGGCTAGGGTAACCTTAACGCCGGCCGACCTGTCCACCTTTCCTTTCATTAAATTACTTTTTCTTCCTCACTCTCTCTTTGGAGCAAATGGAAAGGTTCCTTCTTACACCATCGAGGTGACGCTCAGGAGCAGTGGTCGTATGAGAGATTCGTCTCACTTCCTGATCCTCTGGAGCAGTGAATAAGCGCGGTCGCTAATAAACAGGACAGGCATTGGAGCCGTGTTTGCCACTCGTGCGCAGGTGACCACTCAGTGCAATCGTCTGACGCCAATATTGCAACGTGTTTGATAAAAGCTATGGTCGAAAGCAGTTGGGGTATGCTGCTATTGGTAAGGAAAAATGATTATATGAAGCACGAAATGTTATGCACACTCCCGGTTGGGCGAGATATGTGGTGGCAAACTGAAAACAAACGCTTGTACTTCGTCCGACGCGAAAGCTGTGCGTAGTTCTGCATTTTCGTTGTTTCAAGCATTACCGGTAGAGAACAAAGTGCACGGAAATTAATGTCTGTTCAGCTGGAATTCAATGTTTTCATGAAGGCCTTGCATAGAAACATTCACGATCCAAAGGCCCATTTTGCGTTTCCCGCATATATATGAAGAAGGACACAGTGTTCATACCTAGGGGATATGGATGGGTTGTTTTTTTTAATAAAGAGAGAATTAACGAATTTTTGTATATTTGGTTCAGCTTTGAACTTTTTTGTAGTCATTTGTGCAGCATTTAAGTTCCTGCTCACAGCGTTTCAACGATAATTAGTGCAGAAGCTTCTTGACAGCAGGAAAGTAGTATTAAGTTTCTATTTGCCTGGCAAGTACGCGGGTGCTGCATGCTCAAAGCATACAGGTCCGTTTTTTCTAGCTTTCAGGAATATTGATTAAAAGCAAACTACGAGTCCAAGGTGACGGCCTCATAACTGTAGTATTAATAAGTGTTAAAGTGACTGACGGCAAGGGTATACAATTTTTATTCTGAATAAATATTGATTCTATAACGCTTTTTGGATGTGCCGATGTTTGTCCTGCAGCAATAGACGCATATTCGCTCCAAAATCGGGTTCTTAAAGGAACATAATTTTATTGGCACCGGATTCAATTTGTTGACGTTAAGAACGAAGAGCATTCATTGATGCCCTTCTGGGAGTGAATGGTGGTGCCATCTTTCCTGACTGATCCGAAAACGCTCTTCCCCCGTTCCGAAAAAAAAACAACCCTCCTTGACGCATCGAAGTATGCTTCCAAAAACGGCCTGTGCCGTGGCGCAGCTGCTGTTTATATTTTGACCAATTTATGCATTGTAAAGGGTCACTTTCCATTTGAAGTAGCTACTTTGCTATTAGAACGCGGTAGTCTATTTGTGCAGGCTCACTTCTGTTTGCCCTCATTGTTCCTTTAAGAGACACCTAAAGCCCCTTCACGACGTTTTCTGGCGACCACATTTAGTAGAGCCAACCTTCCCTCCACCCCCTCCCCTCCGGGTCTTCCTCGTCACATAGTTTTCCGACTTCCGGTCGTGAACGGAAGCGCTGCCATTTTGGTTCTTGGTTCTGGGGGTGAGTCTGTGGCTGTGTTGCATCACTGTTTTGATTGATCACCGTATTGCTGTTTGGGTGCTATTTTTTCGAACAGTGTCGGAAAAAATTTGGCTGTGGTTTAGCTCTGGTTCAACCTGGTGTGACGCGATAGCTACAGCTGGCCGAGCGGAAATCTCGCTCAGTCAAAGTGCAAAATCAGTCTTTCGCCGCTCCGTTTGATGATGAAGATGATGATGTCCTCAGGCTGAATGGCACGTACTCACGGCAGTAGATTGGCCCCTTCCCCCCTACCCCCACCCCTAATTTGGTTCCGGTGGGGCGCCGCGCCGCCGGCAGCAGCTCCGCACCACTTGACCAGCCACGGCGCCGCTACGGGGTGGCCACGCTGAAGGCTCGTAAAGCTGGCGTAATGTAGCTATCGCTTGAAAAGAATCACATCGCGCTGGAGGTTTGTGTGTGCATGCTATGATTACACTGTGTGAAAAGCTTCGAAATTTCAGAGCGTTGAAGCCCCGATGTCGACAGACGCCGAGGGACAGGGATTGGAGCAGCTTTTTTTTTATTCCGCGGAACGCCTTCGCACCTCATTGATAACACCGGCACATTCGGATTATGTGCTTGCATCAGATACTTGTATTCGGTCGATCAACGTCTCGGCAAAACGATTTGCGCGACCGATATTAACATATGCGACAGATAGCGTTTTGACGGGGTCCGATGTCCATGCGAGCAGATACAAAATGGACGCCGACTTTCGGCGAAAACAGAAATCCGAACGGGAAAAGCCATATGCGGATACAGAACGACGGCAGCGGTGCAGTTCAAAGTTTGGCGTTTCTAAAATAAACGCCAGCGAATATAGAGGGGCTTTAGAGACACCCAGACACCTCTCGTAATGTCAGCCGCAGCTTTTGCTTGTGTCATGCAGCCACCCAACTACAGGATGCTTAGCCTGAAATAGGTCTACAGCTAATAAATACCCTAATGTTTTTTCTATTCTTCGTTCAAATCTATTTCTTTTTTTTCCATTATCAACGCAACGTTTTCGGATAAAATGAGAAGTGATTTCACAGAAAATGATTGCAGTGCACTAAAAACACGATGACAGTCAGAGCACGGACGAGAACGAGCGCTTTTTCCCTATTTCGTCTGCTTTTTTCCGTATTTCGTCTGCCATAGCAACATTACACTAGCATTACGAGCCTTCAGCGTGGCGGCCCCGTGGCCACCGGGGCAACTCCGTTGGTCACGTGGTCGGTCACTTGGGTTGATCACATGGTGCGGCCGTTGGTCACGTGGTACGCAGAAGCCGCTGCTTCCGGCGGCGTGGCGCGCAACAGCTGCCACAGCTCTGCGCATGCTGCGTGTCAAGTGGGACGAAGATGAAGAAGGAACGCCCAGCGAAACGGAAGCGGCGAAAGAATGACTTTGCAATTCGACTGAGCGAGTTTCACTCGGCCAGCTGTAGCTACCGCGTCATTCCAGGTTTAACCAGAGCTAACTAAATTTAGCACAGGCAATTTCTTTGCGCTCCGACCATGTTCTGTGAACTATGTACCATCGTTCTCAGTTAACCTCAAAATTAAGTAGAAGAAAATAGGGCTCCTGGATCTAATATCCCCTCCCCTCCAGCACTGTATGCTGATGGAAATAAATAATAATTATTATTAAATATCCTTCCACACGATCCTCTAAACGAATCAAATAGCGCATATTCAAAGTTATTCAGAACGAATCTAATGCGCTCTCAAGTTGTCAAAATAGTTTTCGTATTATTGTGCAGGAGTTAGCGTGAGTGATACTGTAGTTGTTTCGACCACTGGCTAAAAAAAGAAGGCTCACTCGGACTCCGCGCAGCATGCTGCCGCGATTGGTCTGTTATAGGGATTTAACGCCCCAAAGCATCTTAGCCTATGAGGGAAGAAGCAGTTGAAGGGCAGCGGAAATTTCAACTCCCTGGGGCTTTTTAGCGCGCACTGACATCCCACAGTACACGGGCCTCGAAGATTCAGTGTCGCGACGCGGTTTATCCGTGCGGCAACGTTGATAATGCTCGCACATATGGCCTTTAAGATTCCACGATGCCCCAAGGCTCAGCCAGGATTAGCAAACCCTGCCTTTATGCTCGATTTTGAGGGCATGGCAAAACTACCATCCCTCTCATCAACTTAGACTTGGCGCTTCGCGCAATAGGCAATGTCAGCAGGCAATAAAATACTCCTTGGCAAGCAAGCAGAGATAGCCTGATGAGCGGTATCTTACCTTTCTTCTTCGTTGTTCTAAAACTTCTGTTATGAGCACAAATCCTCAAAGCCACCACGCAAGGGTTTCTTTGCTGCAACGGCGGCTGCTACACTCTAAAAAAAAGAGGTGTAAAAATGGGGTAACAAGGGGGTAACTTCGAATTTTACCCCTTCTCGGCAGGCATGGAATAACTTTGCACCCTTGAAATACCTGCTGCGAGACGTTTAGTCTGTTTCGTGAAAGTTGCACCTTTTTTATCCCTTTTTGTCAGTGTTGAGAACTGTGTTTCGTTTTTTATGCCAAATATGGCGGAAAAAATGCTTCCTGGGATTTCTCCTAGAGGGCACTTTGGGTTTAGTGATTGAAATGTTGGAGGCGAAAACAATACTGAGGCATTGTTTGCACTTGCGCAGTATCTCCATGCTAGCGGGTTCTTTTTACTGAAAAGCGCAGTTTTCTTTTTTCTTAAGAAGTAAACTTTGAAGCACGGCAGTTCTAGTTGATCAAAAAGACATCTTTTATCTATGTTGAAGTTAGAGCAAAATGTCTTATAAGAAGAAAAAGCTTTGTATAGAAGCTTTGCTGTTTTTTATCCTCCGAGAGTTGCTGATCATAACTTATCACTCTAGGTGTAATTTTCCCTTTAGCAACAAAACTGAAAACAATGACAATGACGAATCTTTTTTTATCATGCAATGCTCAAAGAGGCAGCCAGAAGAAATACATGTATGTGATGTCAGGATTGATTTCTGCACCTTCGTTTTTTAAACTTGCGTGGATCAAGGTTTTTGTAATTCTTCATTTCTCAAATACGAGGTAGCACATTGCTTTACTTATAGCTTTAAGATGGTGCCGTGACCAGCGTTGTTTTGTAAAGCACGTCGGATGAGGGCAGTTGCATGAACACGTCCTTGAAGCAAGTTGTTCTTAAGCGGTGAGCACCCTCAGCGATGTAAAGTTGGACCCTCGTGGTAGTACGCGCGACGCGTTTGTACTCCGACGTAAGCGCGCGCGGCACGGCGACGTCACGCTGGCCACAGCGAGACCCTCTACACTCCAACGGCGTTTGACCACCGACGCGTTCGGCGGGTTCGGTGCACCTCGACCACACCAGCGGCAACTTGGAGTGTGTTTCGATTTCACTCCGAGCGCGTCAGTTTCCGCCGGCCCGGGCCAGACCGGTTCCGCCTCTCGTCGAGGCGGCATTTTCCCGTTTTCCAAAAATTATGGGAACCGTCTGGAGTTCAGGTTTGCACAGATTAAGGTGAATACCCCTCTTCTATTCTGAAAAGTTACAATGGAGGGCGACTGTCTCAACTCCCTTCACACTACCCCGGTTCTGGGTAGAGCAGAAAGTGAAAACCAGTCTGTGAACGAGGGTGTTTGTCGGAAAGCAGCTTCATTTAAGTCGGTTTTTCTGTAATTTTGAAAGTTGAAACCGAAAATTCTTCTTCACGTGAATAGATGATTTTAATTTCCTGCTCTGCCAACAGAGGGCATGTGAGTCAATCGCCTTCCATTTTATTCTTTTTATAAAAGGAGAGAGAGTGACGGCCCTTCTCCTGGGAATAACAGCGCGTAGACGAGGGACAAAGAAAGAAGAAGACGACAGGACCGGCGCTGACTAACAACTGAAAG
Source organism: Amblyomma americanum (assembly GCF_052857255.1). Classification (NCBI taxonomy): domain Eukaryota; kingdom Metazoa; phylum Arthropoda; class Arachnida; order Ixodida; family Ixodidae; genus Amblyomma; species Amblyomma americanum. Next base: position 397,097,768 of record NC_135497.1, on the reverse strand, counting down.
TTTATTAGAAAAAAGACGCAAAATATACTCATTTGACAACCACGGGCGCGTGCGCAGCACCAAAAGCCACAGTGATAAATCAATCACTGAACCTTCTCAGTGAACCTGAAGCCCCACAGGTTACCATCAACTATCGAGATCGAGTGTAAAGGGTGGTTGACATGCAAGCGATTCGGCGAATAGAGCGTACAGCGGCGCGGCGCTACGAAGCGTTTCGCGAGCTTTCGGTTCACATTCGTCGCCACTGCGCGTTTCCCACCGCTGCAGTGGCTAGAATTCCAGCCACAGCACACCTACAGTGAACTAGAAGTTTAACTGTTGTACAACCGCTGCGAAAACCAAAGTTGCTGGCAAAAGATATGCGCTTGCAACCGGTTTTGGTGCCCTGCAAACACAAAAAAATCGTTATCTATCAGCACAATTTTACTGTTTATTTTCATTGTTTATTTGAATAAATATAAACCTTTCGTTTTAAGCATTCAACACCACTTTATATAATTTCTTTTTTTAAACAGCACAAACACTGGCCTATGCGCATGCTTTCTTGCACGATGCCTTTACTGGTCACGTGGCAACGCCGAGCCGTCATTGGTTGAGATGCGGTGCTGCCGCGTCGCCGCCGCGAAAATTTTCAACTTGCCCGAACCTCGCCGCTTCAGCCGCTGGAGCTTCCTTCGCCACTTGAGAGAGGGTGTATGCGCCGCGCCGGCGGGATTCGCGAGTGGTTCGCTTACATGTGAAAAGTGCAGTCGCCGAAGGGTACTCTGTTGCACCGTTGTACCTGTTTCGACCTGCTCCTCGCGTTCGTAGCCATGCTTTGCCCACAAAAGAAGAGAGAGCGAGTATTTATTGTGGATAAGCTAGAGACTAGTGCTGGTACAGGAACGGAACTTGTCGCCCTATAGAGTCAGTGGAAATTTTGGATACACTGGAATAATTGGCTACTTATTGTGTCAACTCCCCTCTCATACAGATAAAAAAGCATCTTCCCTCTTCCTTTTCGAACAAGAATGCGGAAATGTGAATAAAGGTTTTCGTTTGAAAAATATGTGCTATATTGCAGAGGGTGTTACTATAAATTCTGCAAGTTGTCAACTGACCACTTGCGGATACCAGTAAATCTTTTCCGGAAAGCTTGTTTTCCAACTAAAAGGTCTCGAACCCAAAGAGACACACTCACATTCTTCTTGAGAAGTAAAACTCCGGTGGTCGCGCGCTGTCTGCGGCAGAGGCTAGGCAGGGAGAGGAAAGTGCCTTCGTCGCCGTTCCATGGTGTGTGGGTTCTTCATTGTTCGGGCTACAGGTGCAGAGGGGTGAATGGAGGAAGTTAGAGCGCCGGAAGTTAAAGCGCAGGCGCGATGAATTTTAGCGCCAGGTACAAAAAGCAGTCCAGCCAGCAATATGGCGGTACGTGGAAACGTGTATAGCAAGAAGGAAAAGAGAAAGAAGGGCTTTAGGAGGAGAGAAAAATCATGAATGAGAAGTGCACCCTTCCTTGCCTCTGAAAAACACCGCTCCTATTGCTGACATGCTGACTTGGAATCCCCTTGAGAATGCAGCCCTTTTGAAATGTGTTGCTTTTATGGAAGCTCCTTTCCCTATCTTTTCACACTGCACTCCTCCCCGGGGGTAACAGACGAGTTGGTACCTGCTTATAGTGGCTTTGTCCTGTGTCTCGCTGCATGTTTCATTAGCTTCCAGTTCCTACCTCCCTATTATTCTTCACAATACAGTTTTAACCAACGTCCTAGCGGCCGCCATCTCTGGGGCTAGATTACGGCGGTGAAAGGCAATCCGTTTTCCGTAATCCGCTTATCGCCAACCTTTTTCCTCGTACGCAGCGGAAGGTAGCCTGTGCGACCAAAAATGACTCCCGTGACGTCATGGCTTCTTAAAAAAACAAAATGAGGCACTTTTTTCTCGTGTAATTGACTGCTTTCAGTCTTGTTAACACCTGCAGTCTTTTAACGATTATTTCTACTAATTTTGAGGCATAGTTTCTTGCTTTTCATAATCTCGTCCAAGCTGATTTCAGTGGAAACCACTTTACAAGGAACTACATCACGAGAGCGTCCCCAACACATTGAGTCGCTGTTCAAGAGTATCAAAACGTAGTTCAACAAAACTGGCCCTCGTTGCAGAAACTGCTTTAGTTTTATAAAAGTGGTGAACACGAATTAATAGTAGATCTACGCGACGCAATTTTTTTCGTTGCTGTCCATCGCGTTTGCGAGATGCCTTCAGAGCGATGGATTCGGATAAGAGCAGGAGATAGAGCTCAATCGTGACATTGAGTAGCCTCCGATTTGCTGAGGACATAACTCACGGTCTAGGGATGAATGGGCCATGGTGTAACGCCAATATAAGCACTGAGCACAGAAGGTTCGGAGCAAAACTAGATGAGAATAAAAGTTATTATCAACTGGCCGGGAATCGCAAAATAGTTGCACGGCCGCAGGTCCGGACCACAGGCATGAAATCGCTAGGAGAATATGAATGAGGGAGATGGAGAGCACTGACAGGCACTCTAAGGTTATGTCCAGACCTGAAACAAATCTTGCCACACATCGATCAAAAACTTCAACGTTAACGAAAAGGCTTCAAATTGAAATGTGGAAAACAAAGATGTCCATTTGAGTGTTTTAAATAACGCGGCAATCTGGACACCTTTACCAGACATACAGTATCCGCTACGCATACTTTCAGGTTCTGCACAATAGCATGCAGCTGGTTAGAACAGCCACGCATTTTTTTTAACACAGCTGCGTCAAACCTTCACTCTGAGATTGCTTTGTGGTTCGTCACACGTAACATTGGTGCACTCTTCTGAAGCAAGGCAGCCGGAATTGAGACTGGCTCCCTAGGCACTATTATATCACGTTCAAACACGCACGGACCGTTTCCAGTAATGGCAGTGTTATTACGTGCAAGCCCGCGGGTGCGTTTTTTAACCGCACAAAATTTCGGGCTGATGTCTTTGTATTTAAAACAGTGTTTTAAACACCAGTTCTCGAATCCCCACATGCATTTTCCCAGCTGAAGCACAAGCCATGAAATAACATGGAATCAACTTTAACGCAGCAGCACCTTTCCCAACTTCGGCACACGCAACCTAGTGTTCCTGTATATGCTCCCTGCGGGAGCATATACAGGAACACTAACGCAACCAGCTTCCAGGCGCCCTCTGCAATGCTGAGCGATAACTAATTTCACATAAAAATAAATCGGAAACCTTTTTCAGCAACGATGAGCCAGACCGTCACGTAGTACTATTTTAAATGATATATTTCAGGGTACTTAAAAATAATGAGCACTTTTCTACACGTATTTTTATTACGCAGCTATATAGTATAATGTCCGAAAATGGTAATATTTAGGCCATTTCCCTGGCGCTGCTATCTTTATTGGCCGGAGCACGCTGTGAACATCGTAGGTTAATGGTGCAAAGCTGAAGATGTTAATAGCTCAGATTGGTAGTTTTCTCGTGGTGGAGCGTTAAAAGCCAGTTCCGACCGTGGCTTTGTGGCGCCAATAAATTCCGGAAGTATACCTTGAACATCGTTTCGTCGAATCACATATATATCATAGAATTCGGATATCGAACCGAACTTCATTTACTGAAACGATCGCAACTACACCAAATAAATCTATGCTACTTTTGTCACAAAACAGAACGGTGGCAGATAGCCTAAGCCGTGTTAGATTATTCAAGCATATGGCAGGCTAATATGCGAAATAAACTGAAAAACTAACTTAAGTTAGACTCGAGCTAGTTAGAAAGGACTTAGAAGCTAGCTAGCTTCCACGCAGTTTCACTCGCCCATGTGATCAGTGCATATAAGCGTTGCGTTATTTGCTTTAGAACCTCGGGCCCCTATGGCTCTGCAATTCAACTGCAGTTGCTGTAATTGTGTTTTACCTGTGTTTCTCGTTTTCTGGTCCATGTTCCTTGTGTGGATGTTCAGTTGGGGACAAAAGACTGGAGACCACATGTTCCTCAAATGAAGCCAATAGCTCTGCTATTAGCCGGCGGCTGGAGACCACACTTGTGGAGGTGAATGTCAAAATTTTGTTCTTCCATCTCCACTAAAAATAAGCGCGGTCTCCAGCCGCTGGCTAATAATAGAACTATATGCTTCGTTTCAGGCACACGTGGTCTCCAGACTTTTGTTCCCGGCTGTATGTTCTGTACATATGTGTTTCAAGGGCGGGGGGGGGGGGGGGAAGTATGCATGCGTTTTGCAATACGAACAAAATTGTCGCTTAAATTTTGTTTCACTGTAATTTCTCATATGACATCGAGCCGGCGCATTCATTCCCTTACGGTGCGGTTCAGGTGTCCAACGATATATGAGACAGATACTGCGCCATTTCCTTTCCCTAAAAACCAATTATTATTATTATTATTATTATTATTTCCTAGAAGTAGTACCGAGCCACCAGTGTCGCTCAATTATTCAAAAACAACATAAGCAACGCACCGTTGCACAGAGGCAAAGTTTGAAGCAAAGAAAGGTAGTAGTCGGAGGAAGAGTGATTAATTAATAGAGGAGGTAAGCCCATCGCAGCGGCGAAGCGCTAGGACCGAAATGGCCCGCTTTCAGTACCGAGATGAAGAGAATTATGGAGACTGCGATTTTCAGAAGAAAACGGAAATACAAAATGAGCGCTAGAAGCTCTAGGAACCAGCAATGGGAGCCCTCCTGTTCGTGATTATTTTGTTGTGCTCATTAAAAAAATTATTTTGGACTATTTTCGTGATACATGTCATTTTCACATTTGGCTACATTTCGGCTACTTTTTCTCTCTCTTTGGCGTTTAGTGCTAGGACCCATTTGACACCTCTGCTTGAGGCGCATTCACATGCTTAGCCGCGTGCGCCTCGGTCTGAACATTCTCTCGGGACTATGCCTCCGCCTGTGTCGCAAAACAAACGCGGACGCCCTATTCTTGCCCTGTGGGTGTTGCGCAACGGAAGTGCTACCTTTTCTTTCGGAGCAACCTCGGTGCCAGTATTTCGGTTTGAAGGGGGCTTGCAAGCACGTGTTCTTTTTCTTTTTTAGGCACAAACACAGCACACTGACCCTTAACACCCCCCCCCCCCCCCCACACACAAAAAAAACAAGACCGGAGCTGCTTGAATCTCTTCGAAACACGTAAGCATGGTTAAGTCAGCCACGTGGTTTGAGTAAAACTGCGTTTACCTGAAAAATACAGTTCAGCCCAAACATGTGAAGAAAACAAGTCGTGATTGGTTTATACGACCCCCGTTGATATGGACGACTCGAATTAGGGACAATTTAAAAAAGCTAGCCGTCGTGGCAAAAAAATGTCGACATATGACGCGAAGGCAGCCAAGGGCCTGTGCTCAGCTGCTGGCGGAATTTACTAAATCACACACACAAAATAAGCAGGCATATTTGGCGCCGTTCCTTTCTACCCTTGTGCAAAGACCGCGGGGAGCGAGCACCGACGTGCCGACATGGCCTTGAAAACAACCCGGCATGCCGGCCCGAACCGCGTTTCCTTCTCCACTCTTTTTCTTTCGCCACGTGCGCGCGGACAGCTGCGGGCACTGCTAGAAAAAAAAGGAAGACAATAAAAAAATTTCTCGTCACGTGACCAATAATAATAATGATAATAATAATAATAATAATAATAATAATAATAATAATAATAATAATAATAATAATAATAATAATAATTGGTTTTGGGGAAGGAAATGGCGCAGTATCTGTCTCATATATCGTTGGACACCTGAACCGCGCCGTAAGGGAAGGGATAAAGGAGGGAGTGAAGGAAGAAAGGAAGAAGAGGTGCCGTAGTGGAGGGCTCCGGAATAATTTCGACCACCTGGGGATCTTTAACGTGCACTGACAACGCACAGCACACGGGCGCCTTAGCGTTCTTCCTCCATAAAAACGCAAAAGAAGCTGCATTTTGACGGCATTGGAAGCCGAAGCCGAAGCCGAAGGCAATCTGCCGGCGGCATGGCCTGCATGGCCGCGGTAGCCGCGGTACGTTAGGATGTTGGGCACAATTCGGCGTTTGCACGGACGTTTTTGTCTGCTGCCTGTAGCTGCTTCGAGTCCTATCGTGTCTTTTTCCACTGTTCCCTCTGTCGCGAACGTGTTCAGTTCAGGATGCTTGCTACGAAGACGGATTTGGGTTGCAACGACTTGGCGTGTGCGACTTCGTGAGGCCACCAGCGAGGGCGGATCGAGCACGCGAGAAGAGTGGAGAGTTGCTTCCATCTTGACTGTGTCGATACATGTAAGTCATCAAGCAGTGCATGCACAAGCGTAGGAAGTTGGGCTTGTTGACGTGAGTTCGTCTTGAAAACAGCGCTTAAGATGGACAACACGAGCGCCTCCGTCTTTCTCGTCCCGTTCAGCAAGGCGGAAATTTGGGCGAGTTGGTAAGTATTCGTGCCCCGTTCTTGTTGTGCTGCGAGCAAAAATGATGAATATTTCTCATCCCGTCTTACCCGCAGTTATCAAGACGAAGCTGGGTGATTCCACGCAAGATCAATCTGCCTAAATATTTCATATTTTAAGTTTTCTTGATTCAGTAGGCCAACAGTGAATTTCGTTTTGTGAAAGTGCTAATATTTCAGAAGAAAAAAATTATAAACGACGCCGTGGCAGAGGCAGCGTTTTCAAGCACAGCTCATTTTCGCAATATTGTTATGACGTAAGAATCTAGATGTGAAAGCTATGGTGGATATATTTCTCGTGCTAATTTTACAGGTGAGAAGGAATATGTCAGGCTTATTTCTGCATTTTTGAGGAAGCTGTTTGCTGGAAAATATTTCGAAAACGAGACGTCTCAAAACGAGACTATTTTCAGGAAATTTTTTCTTCACAAATATTAAGCACGTTTCCCCTTCAAATTTGTACAATAGATAAACATTGAGGTGCTAAAACGGTGTACTGGCTTTCATTGTTATATAATATAGGGAAGTGCAAGAAATATTGCCCTAAATTTGGCATTTCTGAACCTAGTAGTGTTTTTCAAAAATGTTTTCAACAAAAAACTGCATCCCCAATTTTTCTTAAAACTCTGGAAACAAGTCTGGAGAAGGAGGTGAAAAAAAAATCTATGAAAGAACATGTTGCATTTTTTTTGTTTCCAACCATGTTATCCTAGCTCAAACTTGTAATTTTTTTAGCTTCAGCAGGAGTGCCCAAATAAGGGGACGGAAGCTGCAAACACGCCCTCCGCTGCTCTAAATTTTCTCCAGATCCCAACACTGAGACCTTTTCCATCAAGAGAGAGCATACCTAATACTTTTTGAGGACAGACACTGATCTGTGATGAAGAAGGATTCGATAGTGCCGTTATGGCCGGGTGCAGGTATCAACTTGGAGTGCACCCCATAGGAATGCATCTAAAAAAAAGTTTTGTATGTAATTCTATTGCTGCACAGTGCACCTATGAAGCTGTGTGTGTCCCCAGACCCTCACTTTGTCGTTTGACTGCAGGCATAATGTGGCTAATCTTCTTTTCTAATTCGAGGTTGATTTAAAATACATTTTGGTTTCTTTTTTAGCCGCTGTTAATTTATTTGGATTGTCTATGCTGGTATATCCTAGATTGGTGATAGCTATGATGCAGTAGGCATTCGTTCAACTTATGTACAATTTTCTTTAAGCTTCTGCTTATCACAGAGCCTCCAAAATGCTTATGGTGAAAGCTATGGTACAGAATGTGGATTTGTAAGCACCTCTGGCAAGCACATATTGGGATGTTTTTTAAAAAAAACATTGACTTTGAATTGATGCTGTTTACTTTTGCGTTCATTTCTACTGTTTAGTTGGCTTTTTTTTTAATGAAAGACAACCTTATAGGGGCACTGTTCAGTCAGAATATTACATTTAGAACTTCTGTTTACCTGCACTCAGCGATAGCAGTGCTACTGAAATCTGTTTATGTTACAGATCGGTGTCAATCCACAAAAAGTATTAGGTACGCTCTCTCTTGATGGAAAAGGTATGTCTTGGTGATATGGGGAAAATTTAGAGCAGCGAAGAGCGTTTGCTGCTTCCGACCCCCCTCATTTAGGCACTCTGGGTGATGCTCAAAAAACTACAATGTTGAGCTTGGATAACATTGTTGAAACAAAATAATGCAACACGTTTTTCATACACTTTTTTTCCTTCTAGAGGCTTGTTTCATGAGTTTTAAGAAAATTTAGAGATGGGGTGTTTTTTCCTTTGATTTTTGAAAAACACTACTGTATTCAAAAATGCCAGATTTACGGCAATACTTTTTGCACTTCCCAATTTTATGTAATGATGAAAGCTGGTGTACTTTTTAAGCACTTCAATGGTTATTAATTGTGCAAATTTGAAATATACGTGCTAAATATTTGTGGAGAAAAAAATGAAAATAACATCGTTTCAGACTTGTGTCGTTTTCGAAATTTTTTCCAGCAAGCGACTACTTCCTCAAAATAGCGGAAATAAGCCCACATATTCCTTCTCACCTGCACATTTAGCACAAATATTTTACATATCACGCTTTCATATCTAGATAATTACGTCATGGCAAATTAGCGAAATTGAGCTATGCGTGAATATGCTGTCTCTGCCTTGATGTCGTTTATAACTTTTTCTCTAAAATATTAGCAATTTCACAACGCAAAATTCACAGTTGGCCTACTGAATAATGTGCGCATAATAAGTAAAATAATTGAGAAAATTAAAAACGAAATATTTAGGCAGTTTGATCTCATGGAATCACCCAGCTGACAGAAGCGATAAGATGTGCATCTAAAGTTATAAATATGTGACCCTTACAGTGCAGTGATTAAGCATCGACTATACTCGTTGCCATAACCTGGAACTGAGAAAGCGTGAGTACTGCCTCTCATGTTTATTTGGCATCATGTACACTTGCAATCAGCCATGTTTTTTTTGTGAAGTTAAAAGTTTGTTT